>NC_058081.1:374464440-374776395 GCF_014858855.1 Bufo gargarizans
CAGGTGGTCATTGTCTATAGTCTCTGGGATACCTGATGCACACAGCTTCCTAGAGTACAACGAGTTGCGCTATCCATAGTTAGGCTCCATGGGTTCACCCCGATGGTGACAGTCAGCCCTTACGTGTCCAGGCTCCTGACACTGCATACTATTGGATCCGGGTCTACAGGGGGTTACACCTTGTTGGGTTTGGTTGGCACGTCTCTGGGTCTGGGAAGGAGATTGCTGGGGTTTGGCTTACCCCCTCCCAAACAATTTTTTGGTAGCCTCATAGCGTTCCACCAGGTCCACCATCTCAAGGGCATTACCAGGAGACACCTGGCCAATCCAGTGCTGGAGGGGGTACGGTAAAGCCCTCCAGAACACATCAGCCAACAAACGATCCAGCATAGCAGTGGGACTCAGCAGGTCAGGTTGCAGCCATTTTTGGAACAGGTGTAAGAATTTGTGAGGTGTTTGTGTAAACTACAGAATCTGGGCAATAAATATTGTTTGGCTGTTAACCCTTGCTTTGTTACTGGAAAAAATTTATTAAAATGAAAAATGTGCCCAAAAATTGAAATTCGGAAATTTCATCTCCATTTGCCAGTAACTCTTGTGGAACACCTAAAGGGTTAACAACGTTTGTAAAATCAGTTTTGAATACATTGAGGGGTGTAGTTTCTTATATGGGGTTACTTATATGGAGTTTCTACTCTAGGGATGCATAAGGGGAGCTTCAAATGGGACATGGTGTAAAAAAAAAACAGTCCAACAAAACCTGCCTTCCAGAATCCGTATGGCATTGCATTCCTTCTGCCCCCTGCCGTCTGCACGTACAGCAGTGTACCACCACATATGGGGTGTTTTTGTAAACTACAGAATCAGGGCCATAAATATTGAGTCTGGTTTGGCTGTTAACCCTTGCTTTCTAACTGAAAAAAATCATTATTAAAATGGAAAATCTGCCAAAAAAGTCAAATTTTGAAATTATATCTCTATATTCCATTAATTCTTGTGGAACACCTAAAGGGTTAACAACGTTTGCAAAATCAGGTTTGAATACCATGAGGGGATTAGTTTCTAGAATGGGGTCATTTTTGTGTGGTTTCTATTATATAAACCTCACAAAGTGACTTCAGACCTGAAAATTGGGTTTTTGAAAATTTCAGAGAAATTTCAAGATTTGCTTCCAAACTTCTAAGCCTTGTAACATCCCCAAAATATAAAATATCATTCCCAAAATGATGCAAACATAAAGTAGACATATGGGGAATGTAAAGTAATAACTATGTTTGGAGGTATTACTATGTATTATAGAGGTAGAGAAATTGAAACTTGGAAATTAGCAAATTTTTGGTAAAATCTGTATTTTTTTTACTTCATTTTACCAGTGTCATGAAGTAAAATATGTGACGAAAAAACAGTCCTAGAACGGCCTGGATAAGTCAAAGTGTTTTAAAGTTATCAGCACTTAAAGTGACACTGGTCAGATTTGCAAAAAATGGCCTGGTCTTTAAGGTGAAATAAGGCTGTGTTCCTAAGGTGTTAAGAAATGAAGGTCAGTCAGTCCGAAAAATTGGGAAAACTTTGAAAGTGCAGTCACAAAAACCATCAAGCGCTACAAAGAAACTGGCTCACATGCGGACCGCCCCAGGAAAGGAAGACCAAGAGTCACCTCTGCTGATATAAGATGCTGTGAAATGATTCCTCCCTATCCTTTCCCTGCACTTGTAAATCTATTTTATGTCACTGTTCCTAGTGCTTTCTGACATCTCTCCCTGCACTAACATACTGTGAAATGATTCCTCCTTATCCTTTCCCTGCATTTATAAATTATTTTTTCAGTTTTCTTTTTCATAGTCAGGTTTTCCCAATTGTTTCTCATGTCTCTCACAGCAGAACGTTTCAAAAATGTCTGACTCTAAGATGGCCGCCGTATTTATAGGGCTGTGACATCACAGGGCTGGCTGGCTTTATTGGTCAGCCAGCCTTCCCAGAGTTCCTTTCCCCATACCCTTACAAGTGTAGCCACCATTGTATCTGCCATTTTAGGAAAAATTGTGATTTGTTACCACGAAGCGTGAGGAAATTTGTATTTGTTGCAAATCAAATTTTTACTGAAATTCGGATCAAATTCCACTTTGTCTGATTGGATTTGCTCATCTCTAAATGTGATAATAAAAAATGTGATAATATTTTTTTTGTAAAACGTGTTATGTCTTTTTTTTTTTATGATTTTTTTTTTTTTCCTTACCACTCCCCACTTCCAAAGCTGTGGAACACAATGATGGCAATATTAAGTGATGTCCGAGTCACACTGACATACATATGGTAGCTATGGGTAAATGCCCATTTGATGGTGTTATTGTTCAGAGTGTTAAAGACACTGTGAGAAAATGCACCTTAAAGAAATTTTACACCACCCCCCCACCCAAAAAAAAAAAAGAAAAATACATTTCAGCAGTGTGGGAAGTGATTACACAAAATTACATGGATTGAAGGGCTTAGTGAATTTAGTAGTGATCTGTATTGTATTGGTCCTATAGTATAGGCTCTATGTTGTCACCTTATATAGTGTACAATAAACCACAGTCAAGATAAGTGTCCTCACGAAGCTTATAACTCAAAGTCAAGTAGTATTTTATGCTACGTATATTCAGAATTATAAGTTCTTTCTTAGATACATTTATTTTCAAGTTAATAAGTCCAGTAACATTAGTAAAGGAAAAAATGGCAGGCATTATGAAAAAAGTATTAGCGTCTGCTGAATAAGGAAGCAATTTTGGAGTAACCGAGCTGGAGAAAAATGTTCAAAGCCTTCAGCCTAACAATTGTGCAGTGCTGGCAAAAATAATTCGAACCGCATGCTTGATTGCATTCCTTGAGAAACATCACATTAATCAAACGCTAAGAGGTACAGGCGAGACTTTGAAATGGACTGATAGGAATCCCACGGCATTTTACTAAGAGTTAAAAATACATTTTTAAATGATTGTTCAAATAAAAAGCATTTCACATCAGGTGGGAGAAGCAGGCGGCTGTAATCAACATTGGCCCCCAAACAAATCTGTTTTGTATGTATTTTACTGCCAGCTTTATGTCTCCTTTAATCGGTTTTATGGATCACTTCACATTAATTGCATATTGGATTTGTGAAAAAGTCACTCTGTCTATACTCGACCAACATAATGATTATGCATTTGCTCATATTTCTCTAATTGTAATGATTATTTTTTTTTTTTTATATGAGCTCCAGGGATCTTACAGAAAATACATGATTGTATCACTGTTTATTTGAAACAGCAAGTTGCCCTTCAGACATGGTAGCAAGGTTAGCAAATATGGACAGAATTGATAACAAGTTTAATTGTCACTAGCAGCTAGATGCTTTGCTCTGAATATCATCATTGTATTTAACATGATCCAGCTGTGTACATAATATAATGATGCGGCTTCACTGTTCTGCCATTATGACTTTTGTACCCAAGTATTTGCTTTGTGCAATTCAATCCCAATGACATTTGAGAGATTTAAAGTTATGGTATGCACAATATGTCCATCCTTCAAGATTGTACAGTAGATTGGGAATAACAGATCTGTTTTGCACCACTTATCAGAGAATTATGTATGTATGCAGACTGTCCATCAGGGGAGTGTTTTCTGCATGTGCCCTATCTACTTGTAGTTACTGTCAAGCTCGAAATCTCTATGAAAAATCTTGGCTACCAAAACATGCTTAAAACTGTTAGAGGTACATGGCTTTTTCCACAAAATAATAGCATTATCACCGCTCACCATCCGTGCTGATTCCTCAAAGTTTCTTAAAACCTCACAGAGGTCAGACATCCATGCCCACTCCTCGCTTGTGAATAGCGGAACATGACTAGAAAGGCGACAACCATGTTGCAGCTGGTATTCCACTACTGCCCTCTGCTGTTCAGAAAGCCTGGCCAACATGTGGAACGTGGAGTTCCAGTGTGTGCTCACGTTGCACAACAGCCGGTGAGCTGGCAATTTCAAGCGCTGCTGCAGCGTTGACAGACCGGCTGGAGCTGTTGATTACTTGTAGAAATGTGCACACATGCGGCGCACCTTCACCAGTAGCTCAGGCAAATTTGGATAGGTTTGATAAACCGCTGAACCACAAGGTTGAACATGCGGGCTAGGCATGGGATGTGTCTGAGCTTGCTGAGCTCCAAAGCCGCCATCAAGTTACAGCTATTATCAGGTACAACCATGCCTGGTCGTAGGTTGAGTGGCAAGAGCCACAGCTCAGTCTGGTCTCTTATCTTCTGCCATAGCTCTGCGGTGGTATGCTGTTTGTCCCCTAAGCAAATCAGTTTCAGCAACGGCCTGTTGCCGCCTCCCCACTGCAGTGTTACACTGCTTCCAGCTACCGACTGATGACTGACTGGTGCTGCACGTGGATAATTCGGAGGCGGAAGTGGAGGAGGAGGTGGAGGAGGAGAAGTGGGGGTTGGTGCCACTAATGTAGGTGCTGGCGGAAACCCGGATAGATGTAGGGCCCGAAATGCTTGGCGTCGGTAGCACCTATGCCATCCCAGGGTACGACTCGCTCTCGGCCTCCACAACATTCACCCAGTGTCCCTGGCCGAATGCACTTGTCCATGTGTTCGTGGTTAAGTGGACCTTCCCAGTAACTGTGTTGGTCAGTGCATGTGTGATGTTACTGGACACATGTTAGTCTAGGGGGGGTACGGAACACCTTGAAAAAATAGTGGTGACTTGGGACTGCGTAACGCAGGATGGCCGCCGACATGAGGCTGTGGAAGGCCTCAGTGTCCACAAGCCTAAATGGCAACATTTCCAGGGCCAGTAATTTGGAAAGCTGCACATTTAGTGCTATGGCCTGTGGGTGGGTGGCTGGGTATTTGTGTTAGCATTCAAATGCCTTTGGTAAGGACATTTGTATGCTGTGCTGGGAAACAGTAGTGGATATGGTCACTCATGGTGCTTGCGAAGGTCCAGGTGCAGGGCGGGAGGAATCCGGGCCTGTGTCTTTGACAGGGGATTGGCCAGCACGTAACACAGGGGAAGAGGAGGCAGTGGTGTGACCCTCAGACACAGATTGTGGACCAAGGCATTTGGCCCACCTATTACGGTGCTTTGATACCATGTGGCAGTTCATGCTGTTGGTGGTGAGGTTGCTAGTGTTCACACCCCTGCTCTTTTTTGTATGGCACAGGTTGCAAATTATAATTATTTTGTTGTCCGTACTTTCCTCAAAAAAAGTGCCAGACTGCAAAACACCTACCCCTTGGCAAGGGGGATTTCCGCAAGTGTGTGCTCTGGGGAACAGTTGTGGGCCTGTTTGGTGTGGCCTGCCTTCTACCTTTTGCCACCCCACTGCCTCTTCCAGCCTGTTGTCGTGCAGCAGATCTCGCCCCCTCTGTACTGCTGTCCTCGCTTTGCTTTCCACCTTCCCAGGTTGGGTCAGTGACTTCATCGTCCACCACTTCCTCTTCTGCTTTCTTACTCTTCTCATCCTCCTGACTTGTTGACCTAACCACTACCTCAGCGATTGACAACTGTGTCTTATCTTCTTCATCAACCTCTTGAGACAGTAATTGCTGTCTCATTATCATCCACATCATTAAACACTAATTGCCGTTCCCCACCGTCATGTTCTTGTGGCTGTGGATGCTCAAGAGTTTCGGAATCAGGGCACAAGATCTGTCCCTCTTCAAGCGTGCTTGGTGAGAGGGCCAAATCAAGGAATGGTGCTGAAAAGAGCTCCTAGGAATATCTGAGTGTGGGATCACGTTTGCCCAGACTCTCCATGGTGGGAGGAAGGAGGATCAGGGTGACGATTGGGTTGATTAGACTCTTGCCTACTTAGACTGGACTTGGTGGAAGACAGGGTGGTGCTTAAATGACTGGAAGCATTATGTTCTGGAATCCAACCGACCACCTGGTCTTCCTGGTCTGACTTCAAGAATGGTGTCCTGCTCAACCCTGCAAACTGTGACATGAAGCTAGGTATCATGGATGATTGTTTTTCTTATGCTCTGGCAGCAGGCACTGTTTCAATGAGCTGAGGGCCACGGTCTCTGCATGCACCATCAGCATCATGGACACTGCTCTACCCCTTACTGCCCGCCTTCTTCATATTAAATGTTATATATGATTGAAAGCCTGTCACACGTACAGTAGCGTAGGATTTGGAAGTGTATGCACAAACAAATTAAAAAAGGTATTTTGGATGTGGAAACGTCACACAGGCGATATCCCGCAGATAATGTCAATGCTGTCAACAGTGACTAATGAAAAATTACAGGGAATGTCACAGGTGTTTGGGATGAGGAAACATTATACAGGAGAGGTACCACCGGTAATGTCACTGTTTGCAGCATCTAAGCAAAAAAGTACATTTTATGTCACAGATAAATGTTTGAAGCGCGCAAGTTACACTGCAGATGTGGCACTGGTTATGTCACTGTCAGAAGTGGACACCGTCTATTGAAAAAGTACACTATATGTCACAGATATTTTTTTGGATGTGCACACTTTACACTGGAGATGTGACACTGGTAATGTCACTGTCCGCAGCGGACACCGCCTGCGGAAAAAGTACACTAGATGTCAGATATTTTTTGGATGTGCCACATCTCCAGTGTAAAGTGTGCGAATCCAAACAATATCTGACATCCAGTGTACTTTTTCCGTAGACGGTGTCCGCTGCAGACAGTGACATTAGCTGCGCTGCATCTCCAGTGTAATGTCACTGTCTGCAGCGGACACCATCTACGGAAAAAGTACACTGGATGTCACAGATATTTTAGCAATACACACACTTTTTACACAGGAGATGTGGTGCGGAAAATTTTACTGGCCGCAGCAGCCTATTAGATGCTACTTAGCACTAAAAATATATATTGCTACTGTCACACAAAAGTTTTACTAATAAAAATCTTCCAATAACACTCCCTACACTGTCTGTCCTTTCCTATGCACAGCTCTCCCTAAGACTGAGCAATTTAGCCCGGTTGCGCTACAAACATACCATATTTTTCACCCTATAAGACGCACCTAAGATGCACCTAGGATTTTGAGGAGGAAAGTAAAAAAAAAAAAATGTTTGAACTAAAAGGTGTGCTTTTAGTTGGTTTTGAACTAATGGAAGACATTATTATGAGGGGTCTGTGGATGACACTGTTATGGAGGGGATCTGTGGATGACACATTGTTATGGGGGATCTGTGGATGAGACTGTTATGGGGATCTGTGGATGAGACTGTTATGGGATCTGTGGATGGCACTGTTATGGGAATCTGTGGATGGCACTGTTATGGGAATCTGTGGATGGCACTGTTATGGGGGGATCTGTGGATGGCACTGTTATGGGGATCTGTTGATAACACATATATAGCATCTTATGCGATATATGTGTCTTCCACAGATCCCCCCATAACAGTGTCCCTGTGTAAATAGTGAATGACCCCCAATACAGGGGCTGGGGGCTGGGGTCCGGCAACTGATATTGGAATGGCAGCGGGGCCCGATGAAGTCACTGTATTCTATTACACCAGGCCCCACTCACTGTAGTATTCATATCTAATCTGTAGGCATGGGCACTTTGTTAAACTATAGCAATTTTTTGCAGCGGTAGAAAAGTCAACTGTAGTACTTACTTGAAATTCCCGTAGCAGGCAGGCCGGGTGGCAGTGTAACGTCACTCACTATGTCACGCTCCTGTTCCTCCCACTTTATGAATGAAGCAAGCGCTTGAAGTAGTGAGTGACGTTACACTGCTACGGGAATTTCAAGTAAGTAAAGGTGTTCGGCCGAGCATGCTCGATCAACACTATTGTAAAGTGGAGGCCTTGATTTTGGAAGATCGCCAGAAGTCAGTATTATTGCTCATGAATTAGGCATTTCAGGCATAGTTTCCAGTATCATTCATGATGTGTCAATGGTCTGTTCCCGGTGGGTGCCACGAATGTTGACCCTGAGCAAAAAGATTGTTCCCAGCAGTTTAACCAAGATAATTTAGATATGCTTAGATAAATTCTAGGAGACTTCTATTTTTGAATTATTATGGGTGATGAAACATGGGTCCACTACCATGATCCTGAGACCAAACAAAAGTCCATGCAATGTAAGCACAAGGGGTCACCAGCTATATTAGCCATATTTCTGGCACAGATTGTGGCGCAAAGGTCCTTTGAGCCACAATCTGCGACTTTTCCCTGCTCATGCCAGGTATAAAAAAGTAGATGGGAAAGGGGACGAACTGGCAGGCAGGTCTTGTTTACCATTTTCTATGCCTACACTTGTGAATCACTTATTTTCAGTTGCATAAACAAAATCTGCCGAAGAAATGATTCTGAGGGCCCACCCTCCAACTATACATAACATGCATATCCATTTTTATTTACAACTACAATTTTTGGGGTCTTATGCTGGTATTTATACCAAAACCTGGGGCTAACAAAATACCCTCGGGTACTCTGGTGGACCAGTCCAACCTGGTTTCCAAATTCATGTATGTGTTGCTGAGGCTTTATGGCTTGGCCACTATAATTTTCAGCCTACATTTTTTTTATTTACAGGGGCAAAAAAGATGAAGTCATAAGTCATTTAAGATATTCCAATTAGGTACCATAGCCTATATAAAAACAAAAACAAAAACAAAAAAAAAACGGGGGTATAATATCAAACTTTAACCGCCTCCGGACCGCCTAACGCAGGATTGCGGTCCGGAGGCGGTCGATTCATTCCTCCTGGACGCATCCGTGCGTCATCTAGCGAGACGCATTGCGGGCCGGCAAAAGTCGCAGCAGAAGTTTGTCACCAGCCTGCCAGCCAATGATCATCGCTGGCAGGCTGGTGATTTTCAAAAAAACTAATCACAAGCCTCTTAACACATTATATTTATAAATACAATGTGTTAAATGGCTTCTGTGCTCCTCTGCTGGTCCTTTTCGTTGGTTGGTCCCAGCAGAGGAGCACAGATCACTGTAAGTGCACAAACACCACACACTTAGCCCCAGATCACCCCCCCATCACCCCAATTAACCCCTTGATCACCCCTGTCAATCACTAGTGAAAGGGAAAAAAAATAAATAATAATAATTCACCAGTATTGACGGTTAGGTTTTAAGTTAGTTTAGGCCCCTTTGTTAGGTAGTAAGCGTCGGTTAGCGTTGTTGTTGTTTTTTAATCACTGCACAATCACTTTACAAGCGCTGCGGAGATAAAAAAAATCAGTTATATATATATATATATATATATATTTTTTTTTTATTTTATTTTTTTTATATCAATCGCAGCGGCTTCCGGTACTTTGCCAGCCTCCCATTTGTAAGACAGGCTTGCTTTTTTTCTTGGGTAGTCTCAGGGAATACCCCTAAATTTAGTAATCCAAATGTCAAACAGGGGGTATTCTTCTGAAGAGGCCTACAGGATTCTGACCCAGTCAGATGAGGAATAGGAACCCTCATCTGACGAATCCAGCAGGTCAGAATACGAACCTGTAGAAAGCAGTGGCAGTCTGACCCAAAGTTCGGACGATGAGGTTGAGGTCCCTGATACCACCAGGCGTACCCGGCCCTTGTGTTGCTAGACCACAGGTTGCGCACGATCCGCTTCAAGGGCAGCAGAGTGGGGCTGGCGCTGTCAGATTATGTGGTAAGGCATACACGCGCAGCCCATCCTAGACCTAGCACCAGCACTGCCGCAGAACATGGTGAAGTGGCAAGCACTAGAAGGGCAGTTGAAGCTGGTACGATGGCACGTGCAGTAGATCCCCGTCGCAGCCACCGCACAGACAGGCCCATAGAGCCCCTAGAGTCCCTGAGGTGCTGGCAAACCCTGATTGGCAGCCCCCAACTTCAGCCGCACCAGTAGTTCCCCCTTTCACCGCCCAGTCTGGAGTTCGAGTTGAGACAGCTCAGATCGGATAGGCACTGTTTTTTTTTTTTTTGCTGTTCTTGACTGCGGAGCTCTTGGACTTAGTCGTGGCAGAAACAAATCGGTATGCCACTCAATTTATAGCCGCCAACCCGGGAAGCTTTTATGCCCAGTCTTTCCGGTGGAAACCTGTCCAAGTTTCCTAATTTAAAACTTTTCTGGTCCTTCTCATCAACATGGGCCTGACAAAAAAGCATGCAATTGCGGTCATATTGGTCCACGAACCCAATTCATCACATGCCCATGTTCTCTGCTGCCATGTCCAGGACACGATTTGAGACCATCCTGCGTTTTCTGCACTTTAGTGACAACAGCACCTCTCGTCCCAGAGGCCACCCAGCTTTTGACCGGTTCCACAAAATTTGGCCCCTCATAGACCACCTTAACACCAAATTTGCATATTTGTATAACCCTGAGCTAAACATCTGCATAGACGAGTCCCTTATACATTTTACCAGGCGCCTTGGCTTCAAACAATACATCCCAAGCAAGCGCGCCCGGTATGGGGTCAAATTGCATAAGCACTGTGAAAGGGCCACAGGCTATACGCACAAATTCCGTGTCTATGAGGGTAAAGATCAGACCCTGGAGCCGGTTGCCCTGACTACCTGGGGAGCAGTGGGAAGACAGTCTGAGACTTGGTGTCACCCTTATTTGGCAAGGGGTACCATCTTTATGTGGACAATTTCTACACAAGTGTGCCCCTCTTCAGGCATTTGTTCCTAGAACAGATTGGCTGTGGTGGCACCGCGCGACCTAGTCGTCGGGGCTTCCCCAATGGCTTGCTACCACCCGTCTTGCAAGGGGGGAGAGGGCTGCCTTGTGTAACAAAGAACTGCTCGAGGTGAAATGGAGAGACAAGCGTGACGTTTACATGCTCTCCTCCATTCACGCCAACACGACAATACAAATTGAATGAGCAACCAGTGTCATTGAAAAGCCCCTCTAAGTCCACGACTATAATTTGCTCATGGGAGGGGTGGACTTCAATGACCAGATGTTGGCTTCTTATTTAATGTCCCGCCGCACCAGACGCTGGTATAAGAAGGTGTCTGTATATTTAATTCAATTGGCTATGTACAATAGTTTTGTTCTCTACAGTAAGGCTGGGAGAACAGGATCCTTCCTCAAATTTCAGCAAGAGATCATTGAGAACCTCCTGTATCCAGGAGGTTCCGTGGCCCCATCCACCAGTGTAGTGAGCCATCTACACGAGCGACATTTCCCCAATGTCGTTGCTGGTATCTCAACCCAAGTGCCACCCCGAAAAAGATGTTGTGTCTATAGCAGGAGTGGAATAAGGCGTGACACCCGCTATTTCTGTCCTGACTGCCCTGACCACCTTACCCTATGCTTAGGGGAGTGTTTCCGGAAGTACCACATACAGGTACACTATTAGCATAGGGATTGGGTCACACAGAGTTGCTGCAAACCTCTCCTTTCACCTGGGACAAAGTGCATAATGTACTTTACCACATCTCTGGGCAATTTGCGCTTTGCACATTGTCCCATGGGGAATGAGAGATTTGCCCTATAAAGGTAAAAAAAAGCAAAACAAAAAAAAATCACCGGTAAGCAAAAAAGTTAATTTTCTGTTCCAAAAGTTCAATAAAGTTTATAAAAGTTAATGTTCTGTTCAAATGTTATATAAAGTTAATGTAATAAATTTATTGCGTTGCGGCCTGTTTTTTTTTTACCTTCTAGGTGGACCAACCGATGAACCAGCTGCAGCACTGATGTGCATTCTGACAGAAGCATTGCGCTGCTGTCAGATTACACAAAAGTCTGTGTATGTGGCGCTGCAAGACGAGATTTCTCCTCTGCAGTAAAAAAAGATACGTTTGCAGAGGCTTATGAGCTGAGGGGCGGTGTTCATATGCTTTGGCAAACACTTTGTATATAAAAAAAGAATAAAAAAAAAATCTCCGGCAATGATTTATTCATCCATATCGATTGATGTGAATGGAGAAATCGGGTTTGCCAGGGCATGCGAGCTGAGTGAGTTTAGATGTTGGGCGGATCTCCTATGTCCTGGCAGACGTCTTTCCCCTCCTTTTTTTTTTTTTTTTGGCAGAGATTTTTTCATCCACCTTGATCGATGCAAATGAAGAAATCTGTGCCGTTCATTTTTTTCTTTCAGCCCAGAGGCTGAACGGAAAAAAATACATCTCATTACCCGTATGCTCAATATAAGGAGAATAGCAGAATCTCCTAATGCTGGCCATACATGTAATGATTGCGGAGACCCTCAAATGCCAGGGCAGTACAAACACCCCACAAATGACCCCATTTTGGAAAGAAGACACCCCAAGGTATTTTGTGATGGGCATAGTGAGTTCATGGAAGTTTTTATTTTTTGTCACAAGTTAGTGGAATATGAGACTTTGTAAGAAAAAAAAAAAAAAACATTTTCCGCTAACTTGTGCCAAGAAAAAAAATTATAGGAACTCACCATGCCCCTCACGGAATACCTTGGGTGTCTTCTTTCCAAAATGGGGTCACTTGTGGGGTATTTATACTGCCCTGGCATTTTAGGGGCCCTAATGCGTGAGAATTAGTTTGAAATCTAAATGTGTAAAAAAAATGCCCTGTGAAATCCTAAAGGTGCTCTTTAGAATTTGGGCACCTTTGCCCACCTAGGCTGCAAAAAAGTGTCACACATGTGGTATCACCGTACTCAGGAGAAGTTGGGCAATGTGTTTTGGGGTGTCTTTTTACATATAACCATGCTGGGTGAGTGAAATATCTCTCTAAAATGACAACTTTGTATAAAAAATGGGAAAAGTTGACTTTTAGAGAGATATTTCTCTCACCCAACACGGGTATATGTAAAAATACACCCCAAAACACATTGCCCTACTTCTCCTGAGTATGGCGATACCACATGTGTGACACTTTTTTTGCAGCCTAGGTGGGCAAAGGGGCCCAAAATCTAAAAAGCACCTTTAGGATTTCACAGGGCATTTTTTACACATTTGGATTTCAAACTGATTCTCACGCATTAGGGCCCCTAAAATTCCAGGGCAGTATAAATACCCCACAAGTGACCCTATTTTGGAAAGAAGACACCCCAAGGTACTTTGTGATGGGCATAGTGAGTTCATCAGCGAATACCTTAGGGTGTCTACTTTCCGAAATGGGGTCATTTGTGGGGTGTTTCTACTGTCTGGGCATTGTAGAACCTCAGGAAACATGACAGGTGCTTAGAAAGTCAGAGCTGCTTCAAAATGCGGAAATTCACATTTTTGTACCATAGTTTGTAAACGCTATAACTTTTGCGCAAACCAATAAATATACACTTATTGCATTTTCTTTTATCAAAGACATGTAGAACAATAAATTTAGAGAAAAATTTATATAGAAATGTAGTTTTATTTTAAAAATTTTACAACTGAAAGTGAAAAATGTCATTTTTTGCAAAAAAAAAAAAAATCGGTAAATTTCAATTAATAACAAAAAAAATGTAAAAATGTCAGCATCAATGAAATACCACCAAATGAAAGCTCTATTAGTGAGAAGGAAAGGAGGTAAAATTCATTTGGGTGGTAAGTTGTATGACCGAGCAATAAAATGTGAAAGTAGTGTACTGCAGAATTGTAAAAAGTGGTCTGGTCACTAAGAGTTTTAAGCTAGGGGAGCTGAGGTGGTTAAATACTAAGAGTGATGAGTTAATTTCTAATGAGTTGATCAGAAAATTTTATTCAGGTACAAATTGATTCTACCCCAAAAAAAGTGTTCCGGTTGATCTTAATATTGGCATATGGCACTCTAATGGCTCCTAGAACTCCTATTGCAGTGTACGCATGTATTAAATTTTCAGAACACCGAAAGCTTTACTGTACACATGAGGGGTGTTCAATAAGTTATCTACCCAAGCATGGTCTGTCAGTGTTATAGAGCTGAGCTTATCTGTGCAATTTGAGACATGTCTGGACATGCAACACACACAGTAGCAGTTCAGTCTGATGAAAGCACTGGAAGTGACAGGATGGCAAGAACAGTACGCTGTGGGTCTGCATAGAAAGTGAGGGATTTGGAGATTCATTCTGTGAAATGGTGTAGGCAGAGAAAATGGTCTAAATGTAAAACAGCAAGGAAGCTGTCTTACATTTAGAAGTCGAGGTGGGTGCGCCAGAATTATGTAGAGGCCGGCGCCTCTACATAACACCAATGGATGCAGCGGATCCATCGCAGGCTATAGGGGATAATAAAATTATACTCACCTCATCCACTTGCTCCTGGAGAGGCTGTCTGCTCCCATCTTGATTGAAGAAAACCTGCTAAAGGACCTACGTCAATCGTGTTTACCTCATCATGTGATCATGCTCGACGCGTGCGGTGACATCATTATGCCGGCTCCTTACAATGGAAATGACTAAATAATTCATAATAAATCTGATTTCTTGTTGAAGTTCGGCAAAGCATGTATAATTCCTAAGTGAGAAGCCAGAACTGATGCGTGCCTGCTCTCTAGATTACCTTAGGTCAAGTTCGGCGAAGCAGCCAAAACAAATTTTTCTAAACTTTGCTCATCTCTAATAATATCCAAGGCTTTGTTTACAGGAAATCATTTTGGTCCAATTTTACTCACATGTATTTGTAAGATTACTTGATTGCATACAAGCTGTGGGAAATCTAGGGAAGCTTTAAGGGTGTGGTGGTGGCAATCCCATGATTTTAATTGTGACTTCTAGAGACAAAACCTCTGTACACATAGAGTCCGATGAAATGCTATGTCTGAAATCAGAGACCTATGGAGTTGGAATAGAGGAATTATATACCTCTCTGGAAGCAATGTTTGTTCACAAAACTGAATTAGTAGTGTATAGCTACATGGTCAGGTTTCATGATGCAGTTTTAGAAACCAAATTGAGGTGTGAACTAAAAAAAGAGACGTTGTATCTTGCCTTTATACTTTCTCTCCTTTTATGATCCACTCAAGATTTTGGGTTTCAAAACTACATCAGGAGACCTGACCATATGGCCATACCCTAATAAGGCCATGTGCCATTACTTTGGTAACTGATGATTATTTAGATAATACACTCCACAGATGCTTACTTCCATTCAAAATATGAAATTTAAATTATTCAGCTGTAGGTTTAAAAACAAAAAAAACAAAATACCATAGACCAAAAATTGGGTAACGCTTTCTAACATCTAAATACTCCTTAAGTAATTTCTGCACAAAACTCTCTCCTTGGATTCCACTGAAGTAGAACAGTCCATTCTACATGCATGTTCTCTTAGATCCAGTACTCTCTCTCCTGTCAACATGGTTTCAATCCTGTGAGGTTTTGTTCTGGATGGTTATGAACAGTGCCCATTTCATCTCTCTCTTTTGGTCACACATTTTAAAATTCCTAAAGTACTGTATAAGTTAACAGTCTATCAATCCTTCTGTTAAAAACAACATTGAAAATCATTAGAAAACAGTGCTATAAGTACAGCATTCCTGAAGTGCCCCACTTCATCAGAGAAGTGACACTCTCGGTATGGTCACTTGATCAGCAATTCAGAGGACGAGTCTCAATTTCAAGTGTGCTGGGAATTCACAGCTGCAACTAATGAAACAGATTTGCTGTGTACAATGAGAAAAGTAAAAGTCTTTCACTAGATAGCTGAACATTATGTCTGGACAGAGAATTTTCAGTGGCCGATAATTCTTTCATTTCTCCAGTGAATTAACGTTGGTCTTTTGTTTTGATTTATTTGGCTCTGCTGTAGAAAGAGTCCATGCCTGAAAAAACACTTCAGATAGAGAATGGAAATTTCAGAGATGAATGGCTGGAATTGCTGCCATGAAATGATACTGTTGCTATTTGTTTTCCAATCTGATAGTTTTGTTAGTTCATGTCAGCTAAATGATCTTCTACACATATCCTGCTGTATACATATTAGACTGCAATGTGGCATGTGTCCAGTGTTCAAACACACCATGGATGTGAGCGAGTATATTATTAAATGGGAGGAAAGAAGGCTTTATGAAAATTGTCATCTTAGTATTCTTAGTGTAAAACTATCATCTTATTCCTATGACTTATCCGTGGAAAGGAAAATTTATCAATAAGCACTTTTTTGGCAGTCCTATAGAAATTTATGCAGGGTGGCCAAACAAGTGCAGCTGCTCTACATTCACTTCAGGGGTCCCATTCTGGAGCTCCCACATGAGCTTTTAAAAAGACAGTACTCTTTTTATGTCAGGAGCCAGTCTTTTTGGTTCAAAACCTGCTGTAAGAAGGTACCTGGAATCATTGTGGATGGAAGGTATGTGTCACCGAGGTTCCTGGCCTCAGTGAAGTAAGAGTATTTAATGTGTCAGCAGCAGCTAATGCTAATTGACACCTTGAGATTTAGCATGGCTGTCATAGCTGATCCGGGAGGGCTCTTACTGGGTGTAGTCAAAGTGCTGGGTGGGTGATTACTCCCCATGTTCCAGGCCGGGTTTTGCCAGGCATAAAAACCAGCCAGCACTGCCAGGTGTGTGGATTCACTTCCCTCTGACAGTGGAGCTCAGGAGTCTGTGTGCTGTGAACTGAGGGCTGTGCTGGGATTTGAGGTTTGAGCCGGGCTGGAGGACTCTGGCCCCTCTAAAGGCAAACAGGCCGACTATGGACTTGATGATGCTGAACTGATAACAGGGTGTGAATTAACACCCAGAAGAAAAGGTGACTTTTATTGTTTATGGACTTTCCTTGTGTGTGAACAAACAACAAGCCACCTGCGTTTTGTGATACAACTTATCTGCATTTTGTTATACACCAATGTGTGAATAAACACCGCTGTTTGATTCAAGAACTGTGTACTTTGCCTCTATACTGCATCCGCTAGTCCTATCTATAGAGCAAATCCCCACACTGTTTAAAAGTTCTACAATTTGTAAGTGAATCCTGAAATAAGCATATTTTAGTCGGTCAACAATAGTATACTGTATATTTTGGGCTACAGTAGTTGTGCCTGTTTTTTTTTTACCTAATGCCATTTATAAATTACTATTGGAAAAAATATATTTTAGTATATCAGCAATAGTGTGCTGTATATTTTGGTCACATTCATGGGACGTTCTACACTTTAGAAGTAAGCAAAACATTTATATAAGCATTTCTAGTGTGTCAACAGTAGTGTATATTTTTGTCATACACAGAAGATTATTATTATGCTTGTGTTTTTATTTCCCAGAAAACTTCCCAGAATTTTTCTACCACTTATAAGTGTACAAAGAACTTACATAAGCACACTTCCCAGCTTCAAAAGCAGTGTGACGGACTGAACGTCACTGGGACTGCTGGTGAAGCCTGAGGGCTAGCCTCCTTCCTATGGACGATGGACCCAGAACTATGGAGACCCCCTCAGACCTTTTGGGGTTACAAGGAACTATGAGCCCTGATTTATTTGTGGAGTTTATATGCCACATATTTCCTATTGCCCACTAAAGGTGCAGGGTGTGAATCCAGCAACACAAAAAGGGTTACATCTGCACTGAGACTTCCACTTATTGTGTTAGTGATGGGATTAAGATAGCTGACTCTAGGAGTAGCCAACTCCAGTGCAGATGAGTAGATCACCCTATGATACACTCAGGAGATAATCCCATGACATGTATCTCCTCTCTCCTCTCTCCCTATTCATTCATTTAGATACTGGGGCAGGGGCGGGGGGGTCTGTTTGCATGCTATTTATGGTTGATTGATTTATGTTGTTAGACTTCTTGAACTGTATACATTTCAGGTACATGAATATTGGAACATCAACACAATTCTAACATTTTTGGCTCTATACACCACCACAATTGATTTGAAATGAAACAAACAAGATGTGCTTTAACTGCAGACCGTCAGCTTTAACCACCTCCGGACCGCCTAACGCAGATGTGCGGTCCGGAGGTGGCAGCGCTGCGCACAGTCACGCATATACGCGTCATCTCGCGAGACGCGAGATGACGCGAATATGCGCGCACGCATGCGCAGTTCGCGCCGGCATTTCGCACAGCAGTATTTCGTCAGCAACCTGCCAGCCAATGATCGTGGCTGGCAGGTTGCTGATTTTTAAAAAATCCAATCAAAGTGCCAGATATCAGATCATATTAGTAAATATGATCTGATACATGGCTGCCTGCTCCTCTGCTGGTTCTTTTCGTCGGTTGGATCCAGCAGAGGAGCAGGCTTCACAGTGAGTACACCAAACACTACACTTTAGCCCCTGATCACCCCCCTGAACCCCAATTAACCCTTTGATCACCCCTTTGATCACCCCTGTCAATCACAAGTGAAAAGAAAAAAGTGATCAGTGCAAACTGTCACTTTTTTTTTCACTGTTATTGACCGTTAGGTTTTAGGTATAGTTTAGGTCCCTTGGTTAGGTAGTTAGCGATCAGTTAGCGCCCAGCCCACCGCACCGCAGTCCGTTATTCGCTGATTAGCGTATCGCTAATCAGCATTTGTACTTTATAGTATCTGGAAGTGATCAAAACTGATCACGGTCAGATCTATAATAGTACTAGTGTCACTTTAGTTCGCCCTCCACCCAAAACGCAGTGTTTGCCCGATCAGGCCTGATCGGTCGCCCACACGTGCGTTCGCCCACACCCGCCCCACCGCAGTGACAAAAAAAATTTTTTTTTTGATCACTGCACATTCACTTTACACGCACTGCGGCGATAAAAAAATCAGTTTTGATATTTTTTATCAACCGCAGCGGCCTCCGGTACTTCGCTAGCCTCCCCTTTGTAAGAGAGGCTTGCTTTTTTTTTCTTGGGTAGTCTCAGGGAATACCCCTAAATTTAGTTGCCCACATGTCTAACAGGGGGTATTCTTCTGAAGAGGCCTACAGGCTTCTGACCCAGTCGGATGAGGAGTGGGAACCCTCATCTGATGAATCCAGCGGGTCAGAATACGAACCTGTACAAAGCAGTGGCTCTCTGACCCAAAGTTCGGACGAGGAGGCTGAGGTCCCTGATACCACCAGGCGTACCCGGCCCCGTGTCGCTAGACCGCAGGTTGCGCAGGATCCGCTTCAAGAGCAGCAGAGTGGGGCTGGTGCTGTCGGATTACGTGGTGAGGCATACACCAGCAGCCCAGCCCTCCCTGGACCTAGTACCAGCACTGCCGTACAACCTGGTGAAGTAGCGAGCACCAGAAGGGCAGTTGAAGCTGGTACGGTGGCACGTGCAGTAGTGACCCCGTCGCAGCCACCGCAAAGACGTGCCCGTAGAGCCCCTAGAATCCCAGAGGTGCTGGCAAACCCTGATTGGCAGTCCCCAACTTCAGCTGCACCTGTAGTTTTCCCTTTCACTGCCCAGTCTGGAGTTCGGGTTGAGACAGCTCAGATCGGTTCGGCCCTGGGATTTTTTGAGCTGTTCTTGACTGCAGAGCTTTTAGACATAGTTGTGGCCGAAACAAACAGGTATGCCACACAATTTATCACCGCTAACCCGGGAAGCTTTTATGCCCAGCCTTTCCGGTGGAAACCAGTCCAAGTTTCCGAACTTAAAACTTTTCTGGGCCTCCTCCTCAACATGGGCCTGACAAAAAAGCATGAATTGCGGTCATATTGGTCCACGAACCCGATTCATCACATGCCCATGTTCTCTGCTGCCATGTCCAGGGCACGTTTTGAGGCCATCCTGCGGTTCCTGCACTTTAGTGACAACACCGCCTCCCGTCCCAGGGGCCACCCTGCTTTTGACCGGCTCCACAAAATTCGGCCCCTCATAGACCATTTCAACCAGAAATTTGCAGATATTTATACCCCAGAGCAAAACATCTGCATAGATGAGTCCCTGATACATTTTACCGGGCGCCTTGGCTTCAAACAATACATCCCAAGCAAGCGCGCCCGGTATGGGGTCAAATTGTATAAGCTCTGTGAAAGGGCCACAGGCTATACCCACAAATTTCGTGTCTATGAGGGAAAAGATCAGACCCTGGAGCCGGTCGGTTGCCCTGACTACCTGGGGAGCAGTGGGAAGACAGTTTGGGACTTGGTGTCACCCTTATTCGGCAAGGGGTACCATCTTTATGTGGACAATTTTTACACAAGTGTGGCCCTCTTTAGGCATTTGTTTCTAGAACGGATTGGCGCCTGTGGTACCGCGCGAACTAGTCGCGCGGGCTTCCCCCAACGGCTCGTTACCACCCGTCTTGCAAGGGGGCAGAGGGCCGCACTGTGTAACGAAGAACTGCTCGCGGTGAAATGGAGAGACAAGCGTGACGTTTACATGCTCTCCTCCATTCACGCAGACACGACAATACAAATTGAGCGAGCAACCCGTGTCATTGAAAAGCCCCTCTCAGTCCACGACTATAACCTCCACATGGGAGGGGTGGACTTCAATGACCAGATGTTGTCTCTGTATTTAGTTTCCCGACGCACCAGACGCTGGTATAAGAAGGTGTCTGTATATTTAATTCAATTGGCTCTGTACAATAGTTTTGTTCTCTACAGTAAGGCTGGGAGAACTGGATCCTTCCTCAAATTTCAGGAAGAGATCATCGAGAACCTCCTGTATCCAGGAGGTTCCGTGGCCCCAACCACCAGTGTAGTTAGCCGTCTACACGAGCGACATTTCCCCAATGTCGCTCCTGGTACCTCAACCCAACAGTCACCCCGAAAAAGATGTTGTGTCTGTAGCAGGAGTGGAATAAGGCGTGACACCAGCTATTTCTGTCCTGACTGTCCAGACCACCCTTCCCTATGCTTTGGAGAGTGTTTCCGGAAGTACCACTCACAGGTACACTATTAGCATAGGGATCATCTCACCAGGACAGGCACACAGGGCTATTAGGGCCCATTCACTCACTGCTGCTGCAAACGTCTCCTTTCACATGGGACAAAGTGCATAACGCACTTCGCCACATCTTTGGGCGATTTGCGCTTTGCACATTGACCCATGGGGAAGGAGAGGTTTGTTCTATAAAGGTAAAAAAACAAAAAAAAAAAACACACCAGTAAGCAAACACGTTAATGTTCAGTTAAAAAAGTTAAAGTTTATATGTTCTGTTGCAAAGTTAATAAAATTATTGCGTTGCGGCCTGGTTTTTTCTTTTTTTTTTCTTTTTTTACCTTCCAGGTGGACCAACCGATCGACCAGCTGCAGCACCGATGTGCATTCTGACAGAAGCATTGCGCTGCTGTCAGATTACACGCAAGTCAGTGTATGCGGCGCTGCAAGACGGGATTTTCTCCTCTGCAGTGACAGATACGTTTGCCAAGGCATACGAGCTGAGGAGGAGGCGGCGTTCCTATGCTTTGGCAAACACTTTGTATATATATATAAAAAAAAAAAAAATCCCGGCACTGATTTATTCATCCACATCGATTGATGTGAATGGAGAAATCTGGTTTGCCAGGGCATACGAGCTAAGTGGGTATGGATGTAGGGCGGAGCTCCTATGTCCTGGCAGACGCCTTTCCCCTCCATTTTTTTTTTTTGGCAGAGATTTTTTCATCCACATTGATCGATGCGAATGAAGAAATCTGTGCCGTTCATTTTTTTCTTTCAGCCCAGAGGCTGAACGGAAAAAAAAATCTCATTACCTGTATGCTCAATATAAGGAGAATAGCAGAAACTCCTAATGCTGGCCATACATGTAATGATTGCGGAGACCCTCAAATGCCAGGGCAGTACAAACACCCCACAACTGACCCCATTTTGGAAAGAAGACACCCCAAGGTATTTGCTGAGGGGCATATTGAGTCCATGAAAGATTTAAATTTTTGTCCTAAGTTAGCGGAAAGTGAGACTTTGTGAGGAAAAAAAAAAATAATCAATTTCCGCTAACTTATGCAAAAAAAAAAAAATTCTATGAACTTGCCAGGCCCCTCATTGGATACCTTGGGGTGTCTTCTTTCCAAAGTGGGGTCACATGTGGGGTATTTATACTGCCCTGGCTTTTTAGGGGCCCTAAAGCATGGGAAGAAGTCTGGGATCCAAATGTCTAAAAATGCCCTCCTAAAAGGAATTTGGGCCCCTTTGCGAATCTAGGCTGCAAAAAAAGTGTCACACATCTGGTATCGTTGTACTCAGGAGAAGTTGGGCAATGTGTTTTGGGGTGTCATTTTACATATACCCATGCTGGGTGAGATAAACATCTTGATCAAATGCCAACTTTGTATAAAAAATTTGGAAAAGTTGTCTTTTGCCAGGATATTTCTCTCACCCAGCATGGGTATATGTAAAATGACACCCCACAACACATTCCCCAACTTCTCCTGAGTACGGCGATACCAGATGTGTGACACTTTTTTGCAGACAAGGTGGGCAAAGGGGCACATATTCCAAAGTGCACCTTTCGGATTTCACCGGTCATTTTTTACAGATTTTGATTGCAAAGTACTTCTCACACATTAGGGCCCCTAAATTGCCAGGGCAGTATAACTACGCCACAAGTGACCCCATTTTGGAAAGAAGACACCCCAAGGTATTCCGTGAGGGGCATGGCGAGTTCCTAGAATTTTTTTATTTTTTGTCGCAAGTTAGAGGAATATGAGACTTTGTAAGGAAAAAAGAGAAAAAAAAAAATCATCATTTTCCGCTAACTTGTGACAAAAAATAAAAAATTCTAGGAACTCGCCATGCCCCTCACGGAATACCTTGGGGTGTCTTCTTTCCAAAATGGGGTCACTTGTGGCGTAGTTATACTGCCCTGGCAATTTAGGGGCCCAAATGTGTGAGAAGTACCTTGCAATCAAAATGTGTAAAAAATGGCCTGCAAAATCTGAAAGGTGCACTTTGGAATATGTGCCCCTTTGCCCACCTTGACAGCAAAAAAGTGTGACACATCTGGTATCGCCGTACTCAGAAGAAGTTGGGGAATGTGTTTTGGGGTGTCATTTTACATATACCCATGCTGGGTGAGAGAAATATCTTGGCAAAAGACAACTTTTCCCATTTTTTTATACAAAGTTGGCATTTGACCAAGATATTTTTCTCACCCAGCATGGGTATATGTAAAATGACACCCCAAAACACATTCCCCAACTTCTCCTGAGTACGGCGATACCAGATGTGTCACACTTTTTTGCTGCCAAGGTGGGCAAAGGGGCACATATTCCAAAGTGCACCTTTTGGATTTCACCGGTCATTTTTTACACATTTTGATTGCAAAGTTCTTCTCACACATTTGGGCCCCTAAATTGCCAGGGCAGTATAACTACCCCACAAGTGACCCCATTTTGAAAAGAAGACACCCCAAGGTATTCTGTGAGGGGCATGGTGAGTTCCTCCAATTTTTTATTTTTTGTCGCAAGTTAGTGGAATATGAGACTTTGTAAGAAAAAATAAAAAAAATAAAATCATCATCATTTTCCGCTAACTTGTGACAAAAAATAAAAAGTTCTATGAACTCACTATGCCCATCAGCGAATACCTTAGGGTGTCTACTTTCCGAAATGGGGTCATTTGTGGGGGTTTTCTACTGTTTGGGCATTGTAGAACCTCAGGAATCATGACAGGTGCTCAGAAAGTCAGAGCTGTTTCAAAAAGCGGAAATTCACATTTTTGTACCATAGGTTGTAAATGCTATAACTTTTACCCAAACCATTTTTTTTTTGCCCAAACATTTTTTTTTATCAAAGACATGTAGAACAATAAATTTGGCGAAAAATTTATATATGGATGTCGTTTTTTTTGCAAAATTTTACAGCTGAAAGTGAAAAATGTCATTGTTTTGCAAAAAAATCGTTACATTTTGATTAATAACAAAAAAAGTAAAAATGCCAGCAGCAATGAAATACCACCAAATGAAAGCTCTATTAGTGAGAAGAAAAGGAGGTAAAATTCATTTGTATGGTAAGTTGCATGACCGAGCAATAAACGGTGAAAGGAGTGTAGTGCAGAAGTGTGAAAAGTGCTCTGGTCATGAAGGGGGTTTCACCTAGCGGGGCTGAAGTGGTTAATTTGAGGGTATTTACATCCAAAGGTGAATGGTGTAGGAATTACAACAGTTTGCATATGTGCCTCCCACTTGTTAAGGGACCAAAAGTAATGGGACATAATAATAATCATAAAACAAACTTTTACTTTTTAATACTTGGTTGCAAATCCTTTGCAGTCAATTACAGCCTGAAGTCTGGAACTCATAGACATCACCAGACGCTGGGTTTCATCCCTGATGATGCTCTGCCAGGCCTCTATTGCAACTGTCTTCAGGTCCTGCTTGTTCTTGGGGCATTTTCCCTTCAGTTTTGTCTTCAGCAAGTGAAATGCATGATCAATCGGATTCAGGTCAGGTGATTGACTTGGCCATTGCATAACATTCCGCTTCTTTCCCTTAAAAATCTCTTTGGTTGCTTTTGCAGTGTGAAGCACCGTCCAATGAGTTCTAAAGCATTTGCCTGAATATAAGCAGAAAATATTGCCCAAAACACTTCACAATTCATGCTGCTGCTTTTGTCAGCAGTCACAGTGTTTTATATGTAGTGTATGTGCCTTTACCTGGCATTTAAACACTCTCCTTTGCACCTGGTAGCCTCCATCACATGGTCTGATATGGGTGTGGCTTACAGTCTGGCTTTGTTCACATTGCACTAGTTGTCCTGCTAGGCGGTTGTGTGGAAGCTTGGCTGTGAGCTGGATTACATCACCTTCAGACCTTGTTCACACCATAGGTAGCGTAGTGGTAGGACCCCTTGCCATGCTGAGAGCCGTGACGTGGTGCATGTGGGCTCCGATATCTTCCTGACAGGAATATATTGGCGAAAGTCTCAGCTTTTAATATCTGCATTTATGACTAGCCAGTATAGTCAGTGGCATATCCGTTTGGTGCATTTCTTCTGTGATTTATGATTATATTTTCATCCGCACAACGCTCCGTTTCGTGTAGGATGCCTTTGTGGTGCATGTGGACCGCGCCGACATCCTCCACCGTATGCAAAATATTTTTTGCTGGGGATAGTCGTTTGCTGCGGTCCACATGCGGTGGGACTGCTCCCCCAATGAAAAACACGCTACAGTGTTAGGGGTTGAGCAGCTCCCCCAGATTTGCCACTATATTTCTGTGTTTTTGTCTTGTTTTATATGTAGTGTATGTGCCTTTACCTGGCATTTAAACACTCTCCTTTGCACCTGGTAGCCTCCATCACATGGTCTGATATGGGTGTGGCTTACAGTCTGGCTTTGTTCACATTGCACTAGTTGTCCTGCTAGGCGGTTGTGTGGAAGCTTGGCTGTGAGCTGGATTACATCACCTTCAGACCTTGTTCACACCATAGGTAGCGTAGTGGTAGGACCCCTTGCCATGCTGAGAGCCGTGACGTGGTGCATGTGGGCTCCGATATCTTCCTGACAGGTCCACATGCGGTGGGACTGCTCCCCCAATGAAAAACACGCTACAGTGTTAGGGGTTGAGCAGCTCCCCCAGATTTGCCACTATATTTCTGTGTTTTCAGCAGTCACATCATCAATAAAAAGAGAACCAGTTCCATTGGCAGCCATACATGCCCACGCCATGACACTACCACCTGATGAGGTGATATGCTTAGGATCATGAGCAGTTCCTTTCCTTCTCCATACTCTTCTTCTCCCATCACTCTGGTCTCATGATCTTGGTCTCATCTGTCCATAGGATGCTTTTCCAGAACTGTGAAGGCTTTTTTAGATGTCATTTGGCAAACTCTAATCTGGCCTTCCATCATCAATGGTGAACCCTCTGTATTCACTCTGGTGAAGTCTTCTCTTGATTGTTGACTTTGACACACATACACCTACCTCCTGGAGAGTGTTCTTGTTCTGGCTAAACTGTTGTCAAGGGTGTTTTCTTCACCAGGGAAATAATTATTCGGTCATCCACCGCAGTTGTTTTCTGTGGTCTTCCGGGTCTTTTGGTGTTGCTGAGCTCACCGGTGCGTTTCTTCTTTTTTAAGAATGTTCCAAACAGTTGTTTTGGCCACGCCTAATGTTTTTGCTATCTCTCTGATGGTTTTGCTTTGTTTTTTCAGCCTAATGATGGCTTGCTTCACTGATAGTGACAGCTCTTTGGATCTCATTTTTAAAGTTGACAGCAACAGATTCCAAATGCAAATAGCACACTTGAAATGAACTCTGGACCTTTTATCTGCTCATTGTAATTGGGATAATGAGGGAATAACACACACCTAGCCATAGAACAGCTGAGAAGCCAGTTGTCCCATTACTTTTGGTCCCTTAACAAGTGGGAGGCACATATGCAAACTGTTGCAATTCCTACACCGTTCACCTGATTTGGATGTAAATACCCTCACATTCAAGCTGACAGTCTGCAGTTAAAGCACATCTTGTTAGTTTCATTTCAAATCCATTGTGGTGGTGTATAGAGTAGTGATGAGCTGGAGGTGCCATATTCGATTTGCGATATTTCGATTGAATATTCGTGATATATTCGTTGAAATCAAATATTCGTAATTTTTCCAATTATCGCAAATAATATGCGATTTAATTAATCGCGTATTGCGATTTTTATTTTAATAGTATAAGGCAACGTCCCTATGACTAATTGACTATGGCTAGGCTAATATGTGTATTTTATGAAATTACGAATATTCTAAAAGACGAAGTTAGAGCAATATTACGAAATTTCGTAAAATACACATATAGATTGTAATTTAGCTAATATAGTGTTATAATCTTTTTTTTCTCTAATTATTTTTTTTGCCTCTTCTGAACTTAAGTTTTGTTAAAGATGCACACTATTAAAAAAATTACTATAGCAGTATATTAGCTAAATTACAATCTATGTGTATTTTACGAAATTTCGTAATATTGCTCTAACTTCGTCTTTTAGAATATTTGTTATATTGCTATAACTTCGTCTTTTACAATATTACGAATATTCTAAAAGACGAAGTTAGAGCAATATTAAGAATATATACGTAAAAAGTTGAAATCGCAATTAGATTAATTCAAGTTATAATAATCAAATAGCGATTTCAACTTAGCACTGCTATATTCCATATTAGGCTAGAATTAACGAATATGGAATATAGCAGTACAAAGTTGAAATCGCCATGCGATTACTTCGAGTTATATTTTTCACATTGCGATATCAACTTGATGCTGCTGCTGGGTCTCAACTAAACCAGGTCCAAGTTGAAATCACAATTCGATTAATTCAAGTTATAATAATCGAATTGCGATTTCAACTTAAGCACTGCTATATTCCATATTCGTTAATTCTAGCCTAATATGGAATATAGCAGTGCTAAGTTGAAATCGCCATGCGATTATTTCGAGTTATATTAATCGCATTGCGATTTCAATTTGGACCTGGTTTACTATGGTTGGCTTCAATGGCTTGGTAGAATTTGCGAATATGATGAATGTATACGTCATATTCCACCAAACGAAGACATTCTCCATCTTCGTTTTAGCTACCAATTCATCAACTTCGCTAATTCTAGCAATCATATAGGAAAGTTTACTATAGAGACAGCTAAGTTTAATTCGCTATGCGATTATATTACTTTGCTTTTTTTTATAAATAGAATAATTATAATAATTATCAGGTATTATAATTATTCTATTTATTTTTAAAAAAAACTAAGTAATATAATTGCATAGCGAATTAAACTTAGCTGTCTCTATAGTAAACTTTCCTATATGATTGCTAGAATTCGTGAAGTTGATGAATAGGTAGCTAAAACGAAGATGGAGAATATCTTCGTTTTGTGGAATAGACGAATACATTCGTTATCTTCGTTTTGTGGAATATGACAAATACATTTGTCATATTTGCAAATTCTACCATGCCATTGAAGCCAACCATAGTAAACCAGGTCCAAGTTGAAATCGCAATGCGATTAATATAACGCAACATAAATCGCATGGCGATTTCAACTTAGCACTGCTATATTCTATATTAGGCTAGAATTAACAAATATGGAATATAGCAGTGCTTAAGCTGAAATCGCAATTCGATTATTATAACTTGAATTAATCGAATTGTGATTTCAACATAATTCTTAAATCCGACAGTACATTCTAGTATATGGAGATGTTCCCATGGTGATGGGGACGCTCCATGAGCACGGAAGTAGGCAGAAGCGGCAACGGGCACTGACTGGTGCATTAAAAAAAAACAAAAAAAAAATATTCGATTTCGCGAATATATAGCACTATATTCTAAATATTCGCAAAATCTCGAAATCGCGATATTCGAGAAAAAAAATTGCAATTCGAATATTCGCGCTCAACACTAGTATAGAGCCACAAATGTTAGAATTGTGTTGATGTCCCAATATTTATGGACCTGACTGTATACTGAGTTGGTCTTCAATAAAGTCAGTTCCTGTTTTACCCTCAACATAGAGTCTCATCTTATGTGTGTGTGGGGGAAAGCTATATTTACTCTGGGGATTGCTATCAGTATTCTACTCCCCTGGGATTACAACACGGTTCTACCCACCGGAAGCTGGATCCTGGTCTTGGGCCCAGGGTGGATGGAAGACGGCAAGATCCCAACCAAGCTGCGGCAGTTTGTGGGGTCGGCAGTGCTTACACTGTCAAGTGGAGTGTTTGGATTCTTTGGGAAGCGCTAGGAGCATCCATCAATGTCGGTACCCAGTCGAGGTGCTAGGAGATCCGTTACAAGCAGTATATATTTTTTCGGCACACTTTAGAGAATGTCAACCATGTGTTTACCTAGAGCTATATGTCAGGGTCACTATGACATTATTTTCTATTGTTCTCTTTGTGTTTGAAAGTGCTTGAATCAGGAGAAACAGGGAGAATAAGAAGAACTAGAGAACAATGAGAGACAAGAGAGAGGAAAATAGGAGTTCTAGGAGCCTTTAGAGTGTCATATACCTATATTCAGATCAACTGCATCACTTTTGTTTTGGGTAGATTCAATTTGCACCTAAATCAAATTTTCTGACCTACTCATTAGAAATTCACTCATCACTCTTAGTATTTAAAGTTTTAGATTGTACTCCCCTTTTTTTTTTAGAATATAGGCTATAGTACCTAATTGGATTCTATTAGGTGACTTATGACTTCATCTTTTTTGCCCCTGTAAGTAAAAGCATGTAAGCTGTAGATTATATTGGCTGAGCCATAAAGCCTTAGCAAAACATCCATGAATTTGGAAACCATGGTTGGACTGGTCCAAAAGAGTACCAGGGGGTATTTTGGTAGGCCTAGGTTTTGGCATAATAAGCATTGTTAGCACAAAAATTCCAGCAGAAGACAAAAAATAAATATTAGAACAAAGTTTGTGTTGTGATTAAAAGTGGATATGCATGTTATGTATAGTTGGAGGGTGGGGCCTCAGAATCAGTTCTTCTGTCTAAGGTTCCATTCACATGCAACAAATTTTGTTGCAACAAATTTATGCAACTGAAAAGAAGTGTGGTTCATTTGACTGGTGCATGCAGAAATCCATGTGTTTCCTACTAAAATCACCTTATTTAGATGAATGAAACAGTTACAGAAATTTTCTGCAACAAAATCTGCTGCATATAAAGGTACCCGAAGGGTACAGCAACATGATCAGGTTTCTGCATGCAGTTTTGGAAGCCAAAATCAGTAGTGAATCATAAAAGTAAAGAAAGTATACAGCACAAATATGATCTCCACTTTTTTGAATTCACTCCTGGTTTTGTCTTCCGAAATTGCATGCAGAAACCTACTCAGGTGGCCATACCCTAACGCTCGTGGAACTAGGCTATTTTCTTTATAAATGTGCCGCAACACAGTGCAGATTGTGTGCAGTATATGCTGCATTTTCATCCAGCAAAAGAATAGAAAAAGCTAATCACACAGAACAAAACTGAATTGCATAAATTAGAAAATTGAGTTACATTAATGTACTGTAATACACATGTGCTATGTGTTTTTCCTTGTTGAAAGGAAACACAGGTATGGCATGAACGCAGATTTGCTGTTGTGTGTGTGCGTGTGTGTTTTTTTTTTTTTTTACTGGATCCAAAACGCAGCACAGCTGCAACATGTGGTAGCACCCTAAGGAGACTTTTAAACAACCGTATCTAATGGAAAAGTATAGGTATAATTATTACAAAGGTAGAGAAGATATTTTGTTACCTTTAAGTAACGTGATTCAATGAATTATCTCCAGAAAAGGCTGAGCATGATGTTAGGTAATGAAACATTCTTTGGTAAGATAAAGAAAGATTATTGGACAGCGTGAATTATTCTGGATGTGGTTTGGTGAGTACTTTGCATCCCCAGAAACACACTGGGGCATTTATCAAGGTGTTTAAGCCACAAATTATGTTGCATATTATAGCTTCACCATAATTTGTAACTTTTCACTTGTCTCGCCATATTTTAAAAGTGGTCAGACAAGAAACTGCCGTAAATGATAGATCAAATCTATGCTACCTCATAATTAGTGTAGATTTGAAAGTCTGGCACATGGACTGTCTTAAAATGTGCCAAGTTTAAGAGGCCTGTACCTCTTAAAATAATTTGGTGCATTCTGCGCTGACAGAATTTATACAAAGTATCTCATCTGCATATATGCCCTATTGAGAATTATTGATTGCAATTAGAAGTTTAATTTGGCTGCTTCGGCAAATTTCACAAATACATTTGCTTTGTGATTAATTACTTCATCACAAAGTACATTTCTTTGCATGTAGGGGATGCAATGACGTGGAACAGCAATCACACCCCTCCCAAGCTCCCCTTTATTGAAACCTTCAGATGCCATGTTCATCGCTGATCATTGCATCTGAGTCTACCATTCAGGCCTTTCAGGGGTTAATCAGGGTAAAAAAATAAGAATAAATACTCCATGTATCCATCTTTATTGAAGACACAAAACACATGCAAATGCTTCCTAAGCTTTTAAATAGCCCCTCAGTCTAGTTCAGTAGGCTACACAATTATGGGGGAGACTGCTGACTTGACATTTTTCCAGAAGACAGTCAATAACATTCTCAATAATGAGGGTAAGCCACAAAAGTTCATTACTAAATAAGCTACTGTTACAAGAAGTTATCTAAGCTTATTAATGGAAAGTTGAGTAGCTGAGTGTAAGTAAAAAGTGTGGAAGAAAAAGGTGCACAAGCGGCATAGATAACTGGAGCCTTGAAAGGATTGTCAAGAAAAGGTGGGAGAGATTTACAAGGGGTGTACTGTAATTGGAGTCAGTGCTTCAAAAGCCACCATGCACAGACGAATCCAAGACATGGTCTATGACTGTCGCCTTACTTGTGTCAAGCCACTCATGACCCAGAAACAACATTAGAAGTGTCGTACCTGGGCTGAGGAGAAAAAGGACTGAACTGTTGCTCAGTGATCCAAAGTCCTGCTTTCAGAGCCTGGGGAAAGAGTGGCAAGGCATACCATCCAAGTTGCTTGAGGTCCAGTGTGAAGTTTCCACAGTCAGTGATAATTTGGGGAGCCATGTCATCTGCTGGCATTGGTCCACTGTGCTACATCAAGTCCAAAGTCTACACATCTGTGTTCCAGGAAATTTTATTTCTTTAATTTAAAGTGTCAAAGTGCAGTTCTCTGTGAAACTCTCTACCGTGTAGGCTGCCTGAATGCACTCTTCTTTACTGGCTGTGGTTGACGTTCCCATGCATGCTGGCTGCTTGGGCGGTGCATGCTGGCTGCAGCCTTCTTAGTTTGCGAAATGTATCCTGTGAATATTCTGCTCCTTATGTTTATATCACAGAGCAGTTCAACTTTTAGACAGCACCTAGTGATATTTTAATATAATAGATACCTTTGCTGGTTCTTAAAATTTTCGGTTTTTGTCTTGAGGCATACCTATATCAAAATTTTTCAGGATAATGTCGAAGCGATCCACTTCCTGACATTACCATTTACAGATTCTTAATAAATTTAGAATATCTTTTTATTGCTGACATTTTGAGTACTTTATTCAAACCTTTCCAGCAATCATTTTACTAAGGTTTCCCTGTGTGATAGATTTCATGATGTGTTATGCATCTTGAGGTTCCACATCACAAGCCCAATGACCTATCATTTAATAGCATCATTTTATGATAATGTCACAAAATGAATGCATGAGTGGATGGAAAGAAGAACGTTGGAAAATTAAATTGAAAAGGGAGTTGTATTATTTTAATACCAAAGAACAAGATGAAACATGTTAATTAGCTTTGCCCAGTTTATGCAGTCTTTTTTTTTTTTTTTTTTTTTATAGAAGCAAATGCTGTTTGTGGAGACATTAATTTCATGAGAATACTATCCTTTGTAAATCTAAGTAAACTGAAAATATCATTCATTCATGTTCCAGTTCAAATAAATTCAAAATCAGCTATTGCCAATGTATGAATATAATTAGATCAAACTACAGACATCAAAATGGAAGTTAGAATTTATATACTTATACATGAGAAGTCTCATAAATTTAAAATGTCAGCCTTCACAATGCATTATTCTTTTATAAGGTATATCCCAAATGTCCTCAAAATTGTTCACTTTAATCCAGGGGTGAGACACGTCCTCTTCATGCTCAAGGCAATAGTTTCCGATTATACCACCACCCTAAAGCTCAAATGAGTTGTACAGCCATTATATGTTGATGACCTATCCTCAGGATAGGTCATCAATATCTGATAAGTGGGGGTCCTGCTTCTAGCACCCCGTCGAACAGCTGTTTGAAGGAGAAGTGTTCTACACTGTGCATAATATCGGGAGCAAAGTGTACTTACAAATTCTTGTTCCATTTGTGATGGGCACCAACCCCTAGGGCCCTATTTGAGATTGATCTGAGTCTTGTGACGCCATTTGTGACGCCATTTGCAGCATTCACCAATTATGTAAATATCACATTACATCAAATATGAAAACCATGCGGTGGGTCAATGTGGAGATAAAACAGCTATGACGACACATTGAATTACAAAAAAGGTAGCCTTGGTGATTTGAGCCTAGAGATGAAATAAACATGTCATAATGTAATATTACAAAACATTGCAAAAGAATACAAAACAACGGAGAGAGACCAAAGGGGCATGATTGATGCGATGTAAGCTAAATAGCCACAGATACGCCCTGTTAAAGTGATTATAACGTTAAAGAGATAGTAGTACAAAAGGGAACTGAGGGAGGGTCAGAGGAATCCTCTGTAGTTTTTCCAAGGGGACAAAATAGCCAGAAAAGAAGACCGAGAATGGAGTTCCCAATGAGAGAGCTCTTCTAGTCTGTAGATTTGGTCTACCTTTTGGGTCCATTTAGCTACATCTGGGAGCCTTGGTGAAAGCCAGGGGGACGCTACTAGAAGTCTGGCAGCTGCTAGTAGCATAAGATATAGAGATCTAGGCCATTTGTTAAGACCTCTAAGGCCCAAGTTGAGGAGGGTTAGGTCAGGGGAGCAGGATATTGTAGTTTGGCAAATATGATTGCAATTTCTTACTATGTTATGCCACCAGTCATTAATGATTTGACACTTCCACCAGATGTGAAGGAAAGAGCCTTTAGAAGTCTTACATCTCCAACATAAGTCAGAGTTACTTGGAAAGTAAAGAGAGATTGACTCTGGGGTCTTATACCATCTCATCAGAATTTTATAGCCATTTTCTTGAATACGAATACACCTAGATATTTTATGAGCGGTCGAAAAAGACAGTTGAAATCTCTGTAGGAGACAAAGAGCGGCCCAAATCTTTCTCCCAGATTCCAATTATTGCTGGCTTAAAGAGAGGTATGGGTGTTTTCAAGTGACCATATATAATTGAGATGACTCTTTTGGGGGGTTGTTTTGAACCTAGTGTTGTTTCAAACCAGGAAGACAGGGGCTGTAAGGGAGATTAAAAAGAGATGTGACTTCGGAATTGAGGAAACCCTGTATGAAGGTAAGAATAGTGGATTTCCCCAAGCCTTCAATGAGGTTGGACAGGGGTCTGACACAGTCTTCGTTGTTTAGTAATTCTGATAAAGGTATAGTTGAGAACCTAATTGAGGAAGGACACATCTCTTTCAAAGCCGTAGGGGCTAAATCTAATGTATATCTTAAAGTGACGAGAGGTGAGGGAGTTGTTAATAGTCCCAGACTGATAATGTACTCTGTATCATGGGATTCGGGACTTGCTGAGGTAATGGGACGGGTTTACCAGATAAGAGAGCTCGGGGAGAAGAGGGAAGGAAGGTTTTTTTCCATGTGGACCCAAGCTTTATGTGGGGAGATCTAATCCAGTCTTCTACTCTGGCTAGATGTATGGCTCTCATGTACATTTCTGGGTCAGGAAGGCCAATTCCACCCAGCCACTTAGGCTTGGTAAGAGATTCAAAGGAGATTCTAGGGCATTGTTCTTTCCAGATGAACCTACGAATTGCTTTATTGAAAGTAATAAAGAAGGATTTCGGAATTTTGATTGGGAGGGATTGCATTAAGTAGGTCAACCTGGGCAGAATCAACGCAGATACCATGTTTTTCCTGCCAAACCAGGAGAGGTATGGGAGTTCCAATGAGTCCATCTGGGAGATCATAGAGTGTAGCAGTGGTAGGTAGTTGAGTTTGTATAAGTCTGCTGTGTTAGGGGAGAGTTTCACACCTAAATAAGTTAGCCATTGTGTGGCCCAGTTAAATGGAGATTAAAGATTGCAGAGACTTAAGAGTTGTCAGGGAGAACCCCCTGTGGAGGAGTTGGGATTTAGCTGGATTGACTTTAAAATTAGAGAGGGAGCCAAAAAGGTCTAGTAAAGAAAGGATAGCTGGGAGGGATTTTTTCGGGTTTGATGTGAGGATCAGAAGGTCACCTGCAAAAGCTGGCAGTTCATTTTCTCGGTTCCCAACACAGAGACCTGCAATATTTTTTTGTTGTCTTAAGGCTTGCAATAACATTTCCATGACCAGTACAAAGATGAGGGGAGAGAGAGGACAGCCCTGTCTAGTGCCATTTTTAATGCGGAAGCAGGGAGATAAGATGCCATTCACTGACACAGATGCCGAAGAAGAGTGATACATAGCCGTGATTGCGTTAGAGAATTGTTCCGGGATATTAAACTTAGTAAGGTTAATATATGACCAGTCAATTCTGTCAAAAGCTTTTTCGGTATCTGTGCCAAGCATGACTAGTGGGACTGCCTTGTGGCATGAAAAGTATAAAGCATTTAAAATTTTCATTACATTATCTTTCCCCTCTCTCCCCTTCACAAATGCTATCTGATCCGGGTGAATTAAGGAGGGGAGTAACTGCTGAAGCCTATTAGCTAACATTTTGGCCAATAGTTTAAGATCAGTGTTTAGTAAAGAAATGGAACGATATTTATAGCAGAATGATGGGTCTTTAATAGGTTTGGGGATGATTGTTATAGTGGCTCTAGTCATGTCAGCTGAGACAGGAGTGTTGAGAAGTGCTCCGTTACATACCAGGAGAAAATGAGGTAGGAGTGTGTCCGAAAAGGATAGGTAGTAAGACAGTGGTAGGCCGTCAGGACCTGGGCATTTCCCTGTAGGGGAAGATTTGAGCGCTTCCAGTAAGTCTGACAAGGTTAAAGGAGCGGCAAGCGAATATTGTTGTGAGGGTGAAAGAGCTGGGGGATTTAATGTTTTGAGGAAGGAGGAGATATTGTGTTTTTTGTCATAACGGGGGTCTGGAAGAGGGGGAGAGGGGAGATTGTAGAGGGATTCGTAATAGAGTTTAAATTGTTCTGCGATATCTTCTGATTGAAATAATGTAGAACCAGAAGGGGCAGTAATGCTCTGTACATAGTTTGCAAGTTTTCTATGTTTAATTCTCTGCATTTGATATTTTGTGGCTTTCAACAAGTTCAACGAGTCCTTTGAATGGACTCGTTGAACCTCCAGCAGGATGTCTTACCCGATCCTGAGAGATGGCAAAGGGTGCAGAAGATGGGTGAGTGGTCGGAAAGCGTCATGGCCCTTATTTGTGCTGAGGAGCAGAGTTGTAGATGCTCCTTCGACACTAGAATATAGTCAATTCTGCTGTAAGAATTGTTAGCTGAGGAATAAAAAGAATAATCAATGACGTTTTCTACATTTAATTCTCTGCATTTGATATTTTGTGGCTTTGTCTCCATAAGTGAAAAACTTTTGTTGGGAAGATAAGTAAAACTTAGCAGTACGTTTATTGAGCAGGTTCTTTAATTCAGTTTTAAGGGATGTTAAAATCACTGGATGTTTAAATCTGCCATATCTTATTTAGACAGTGGTAGAGTTGAGCGGACACCTGGATGTTCGGGTTCGAGAAGTTCGGCCGAACTTCCCGGAAATGTTCGGGTTCGGGAACCGAACCCGATCCGAACTTCGTCCCGAACCCGAACCCCATTGAAGTCAATGGGGACCCAAACTTTTCGGCACTAAAAAGGCTGTAAAACAGCCCAGGAAAGGGCTAGAGGGCTGCAAAAGGCAGCAACATGTAGGTAAATCCCCTGCAAACAAATGTGGATAGGGAAATTAATAAAAATAAAAAAAAAATAAAAAAAAATTAACCAATATCAATTGGAGAGAGGTCCCATAGCGGAGAATCTGGCTTCACGTCACCCACCACTGGAACCGTCCATTCTCAGATATTTAGGCCCCGGCACCCAGGCAGAGGAGAGAGGTCCCGTAACAGAGAATCTGTCTTCATGTCAGCAGAGAATCAGTCTGCATGTCATAGCAGAGAATCAGGCTTCATGTCACCCACCACTGTAACAGTCCATTGTCATAAATTTAGGCCCTGGCACCCAGTCAGAGGAGAGAGGTCCCATAACACAGAATCTGGCTTCATGTCAGCAGTGAATCAGTCTTCATATCATAGCAGAGAATCAGGCTTCACGTCACCCACCACTGTAACAGTCCATTGTCATAAATTTAGGCCCCGGCACCCAGGCAGAGGAGAGAGGTCCCATAACACAGAATCTGGCTTCATGTCAGCAGAGAATCAGTCTTCATGTCATAGCAGAGAATCAGGCTTCACGTCAGCCACCACTGCAACAGTCCATTGTCATATATTTAGGCCCAGCACCCAGGCAGAGGAGAGAGGTCCCGTAACAGAGGAGCTGGCTTCATGTCAGCAGAGAATCAGTCTGCATGTCATAGCAGAGAATCAGGCTTCACGTCAGCCACCACTGCAACAGTCCATTGTCATATATTTAGGCCCAGCACACAGGCAGAGGAGAGAGGTCCCGTAACAGAGAATCTGTCTTCATGTCAGCAGAGAATCAGGCTTCACGTCAGCCACCACTGCAACAGTCCATTGGCATATATTTAGGCCCAGCACACAGGCAGAGGGGAGAGGTCCCGTAACAGAGAATCTGTCTTCATGTCAGCAGAGAATTAGTCTGCATGTCATAGCAGAGAATCAGGCTTCACGTCAGCCACCACTGCAACAGTCCATTGTCATATATTTAGGCCCAGCACACAGGCAGAGGAGAGAGGTCCCGTAACAGAGAATCTGTCTTCATGTCAGCAGAGAATTAGTCTGCATGTCATAGCAGAGAAGAAAAGCAACGGAGCGGGGCGTAGCCGTAGTGAAGTGCGGCTTGACTTGGGAGGAAGACAAAAGGGCATTAAAGGGTTAATTATTTTGTATGGCTGGGGAGGTCAGGCGCAGGGCAAGGGGTGTGGTGATTGTGCACTTTTCCCGGGCAGTATAAAGTGCAGGGTTTTAGTGGGAGGTCCATCTGGTCAGTTAGTCGCCTGAGGGAAGTTGTGGACGCAGGATTGAGGGATCATGGCCTCTTTGGACGATATGCTGGCTGCGGTTCGGGCTGCGGCTGAACAAAGGGGCATGGAGTGGCTGCAGCAGAGTCTGATGGGTGCGTTGGGGGTCCCTGCCGTTTGCCCGGACGATCCCCCTGTTCGGCCTCGGGCGCGTAGGTCTGCGCCCCCTGAGCGCTGGAGCCCGGATGCTACCCCTAGGGCTCGTCGGCGTCTAAGGAGCCCCTCCGGGGACCCTCAGCTGCGGTCGGCGGTGCAGGTGCGGCCTGCCTCACCCCGCCGCAGCGGGAGGAATCCTGCCCGGCGCGGCGGGCCTACGGGAAAAGGCGGGTCCCCCCCTCGGCCTGTTTCCCTGCATCATCGTGGGGGTGTTTCTGTGGGAGCGGCGTCCTCCCCCCGAGATGTCCCGCGGGGTGAGCGAGCCCGGCGTGGCCTACCTGGTCTGGATGTGGAGCCGGAGGAGCCGGCGGTGCGTCCGGCTGCTGAGGTGAGCGGTGCAGGCCCTCTTCCTGTGGAGATTGGAGCGGTGGCGGCGCAGCTGCGGCCTGGTGGCGCGGGTCGGCAGCTCAGGGATCGCGATGTCCGGCCTGTGAAGGAGCGGCGGATGGCGCACAGGGTTGCCAGCACCTCTGTGGGCCGTCCTGGGCGGCGAGCGGCTGTGGAGATGCGGAGCAGTGTCTGCGCTGGCTCCGGACCTGTTGTGTCCTCCTGCGCCCCTGCTGGTGAGATGCGGTCCTGCGCTCCGGCTGGAGCTGTGAATTCTTCAGTTTCCTCTGGCCTGGTGGTACAGGAGCAGTACCACCAGGTGGCGCACTCTTCCTCTGTTCTCCCTGTGGCTGAGGATGAGGTGCCTGTGGAGCTGGCCCTGGAAGAGGGTGAAGTGGATTCGGGTTCCGGACTTGAGGATGACGGGTTGCGGCGGCCTGCGGTGGAGCCGGCTTCATCTTCGGCTGGATCGTTGCGGTTGACTTCCGGAGGTTCTGCGGCTGCTGGGCGGACCGCCCAGGGACGGCCAGGTATGGAGACGACTGGGGCTTTATGTGTTCCGGGGGTGGGGGGCGGGGTTTGTTTGCCGGGTTTGGGTTCTGAGAATGTTGCTAGGGAAATGCTGGCGAGTATTTTGTCTTTGGTGGTGGGGGCGGGTTCTGGTGCTGGGGCGTCTCCTGCGCCGGTCTGGGCTCCCTCGGTTTCTGCGCCTTGTTTGCCGCGGGCGGCTGGGGGGGTTGGTTTGCCGGGCACGGCGGTGGCGGTTCCCGCAGTTGGCGGTGGCAACGCGGGCGTTGATAAAGGGGCGGTCGGTGAGGATGTGAGGCTGGCGGATTCGGCGAGAGGGGAGATTTATGTATGTTTTGAGGGGCCTCTGGGGGCCCATTTGAAAACGGAGGTGAGGGAAAAGATCTGGAGGGGAGAGTATGTGGAGATTTTTTCTTTATTGCCTTTAGAGAAGTTTAATCTGGATAGGGGTAGAGTGGATGAGAGCAAGAAGGAGGACGAGGAGAAACGACGATACCGGTTGATTCCTCGTACTTTTATGAACTGGTTGCAGGCGTTTGCTATTTTGGCGGGTGTTGTTGGGGAGAAGGCGCCGGAGCATTGTTCGGCCCTGTTTTGTTATATGGACGCGATTGGGGAGGCGTACAGGGTTTATGGCAGGTCTGCGTGGCTCCGCTATGATGAGCAATTTAGGCAGCGGAAGGCGGTCCGGCCTAACATTCGTTGGGATCACAAGGACATTAGTTTGTGGATGCGGCTGATGTCGGCGCCGAAGGTGCAGCAGCCCTTTCGGGGAGCGGCCGGGGGCTCCTCGGCCTCGGACTCTCAGGGTGGCAGCAGGAGGGGTTGTTGCTGGCAGTATAATGAGGGACACTGCAAGTTCTTCGCGGACTGCCGGTATAAGCACGAGTGCTCTGGCTGCGGCGGTGCCCACAGTTTGTCGCGATGTTTTAAACGGGGTAGGGGAAAGACTTCTGAGGCTGGGCAGAAGAGGGCTGACGCCGGTGAAGGTGGGCGAGATGGCTCCCTTTCTAAGTGAGTACCCGGATAGGGAGGCGGCGGACTTGCTGTTCGCCGGTTTTACGGATGGGTTCCGGATCCCTTGCAATGTGGCGGGGCCGGTGGTGGCATCCCGTAATTTGAGGTTGGCCTTGCGACGTCCGGTTGTGGTTAGTGAGAAGATCGCTAAGGAGGTCGCGGCGGGCCGGGTTGTTGGTCCTTTTGTTAAGTGTCCTTTGCCGGGTTTATGGGTGTCTCCTTTGGGACTTGTTCCTAAAAAGGAGCCCAATAAATTCAGGCTTATTCATCACCTCTCTTATCCGCATGGGGGGTCGGTGAATGACGGCATTGATGAGGGCTTGTGTTCAGTTTCTTACACTTCCTTTGATGCGGCTGTCCGGTGGGTGCGGTTGTTGGGGCAGGGAGCTTTGATGGCCAAGACGGATATTGAAGCGGCTTTCCGTCTGCTTCCCATTCACCCGGACAGTTTTCACTTGCTTGGTTTTAAGTGGGAAGATCAGTTTTATGTTGATTGTTGTTTGCCTATGGGTTGCTCCATTTCTTGTTCATTGTTTGAGACGTTTAGTTCCTTTTTGGAATGGGTGGTGAAACGGGAGGCAGGGTGGAATTCGGTGTTACACTACCTGGATCATTTTTTGTTTTTGGGTTCAGGGGGGTCACGGGTTTGTTCAATTTTGTTGCGGACTATGGAGAGGGTTGCGGCTCGGTTCGGGGTTCCCTTAGCCCCCGAAAAGACTGAGGGCCCTTCCACGTTGATTCGGTTTTTGGGCATTGAGATTGACAGCTTGGCGATGGAGTGTCGGCTGCCTGCTGACAAGGTCGAGGACTTGCGTGAGGAGGTGGCTTTGTTGGGGTGATTGAAGAAGGTGCAGCTTCATCGTGTTCAATCGGTTTTGGGGAAGTTAAATTTCGCCTGCCGCATATTGCCCATGGGGCGGGTTTTTTGTCGGCGTCTGGCTATGGCGACGGCGGGTGTCACGGTTCCGAGTCATTTTGTTCGGTTGTCGGCTGAAGTCCGTGCGGACTTGGCTGTTTGGGGGGGTTTTCTTGCTGGTTTTAATGGTAGATCGGTGTGGATGGAGGAACCGGTTACTAGTGTGGACTTGGAGCTTTGGTCGGATGCGTCGGGCTCTTGCGGTTATGTTTTTTTTTGTCAAGGGCAGTGGAGTGCTGGGTCTTGGCCGGAGGAGTGGGTTTCGGCCGGTTGGTTGGGTAACCTGGTGTTGTTGGAATTGTTCCCTATTGTTTTGGCGACTGAGTTGTGGGGTGAGGTGTTGCGTAATAAGCGGGTGAGGTTTTATTGTGATAATTTGGGGGTGGTTCAGGTGATCAACAAACAGACGGCTAGTTCTCCCCCGGTGTTGCGGCTGCTGCGGCATTTTGTGCTTAGGGGTTTGGAGTTGAATGCTTGCTTTGTGGCAGTTCATGTGCCTGGGGTGGATAATTCAATTGCGGACTCCCTTTCCCGTTTCCAGTGGGATCGTTTTCGTCAGCTGGTTCCGGGAGCGGAGGTCCGGGGGTTGCCTTGTCCCCAGTGGCTCTGGCGCGTGGCCTTGGGTTGTCCTCGGGATTGATCCGGCGGTCCGTGAGTGCCAGCACGTGGTCGGCTTATTCAGCTGTATGGGTCTTGTGGGAGCGGTTGCTGGATCAGGTTGGTGGAAGTGATATGAGTGGGGATTTTCAGACGTTGTTGGTTTATTGGTTGGGTGAGTCTTTTTCTTCCCAGGTTTCTTTCTCGGTGGTGTCCAAACGCGTTGCGGCTATGGGGTTTTGGTTGCGTCTACGGGGGCTGCCGGATGTGTCCCGGAGTTTCTTGGTGCGGCAGGCTTTGAAGGGTTATCGCCGCGGGGCTGTGCGCCGTGACACGCGGCGCCCGGTTTCGTTTCAGGTACTGCGGAAGTTGTGGGATGGGGCAGCGTTGGTGTGTTGTTCCGATTTCGAGGTGTGCTTGTTCCGCGCTGCCTTTTCGCTGGCATTTTTTGGGGCTTTTCGGATCTCCGAATTGTTGGCTCGCAGCAAGGCTTGTGGGGGTGGTTTGCTGCGGGAGGATGTGTGCGTGAGTGAGGATGGTTTGTGTTGTTTGGTATGCCGGTCTAAGACTGATCAACTGGGTAAGGGTGTTTGGGTGTGGTTGCGTCCGCTGGTGGGGTCGGTGCTTTGCCCTGTGCGTTGTTTGGAGGATTTTTTGCAGTTGAGACCGGGGGTCGGGGGATCTTTGCTGGTTCACCAGGATGGGTCGGTGCTGTCGAGGTTTCAGTTTGTGGCAGTTTTTAGGAAGTGCTTGGCGGCGGTGGGTTTACCGGCTCTGGATTATGCGGCCCATTCGTTTCGGATAGGTGCTGCGACTGAAGCGGCCAGGTGGGGTTTGGGTGAGGATGTTATAAAGCGGATTGGTCGCTGGGAGTCGTCTTGCTTCCGGTCCTATATTCGGCCTCATCTTGTGTAACTGATATTGTGGCGGGGGTTCTTAGGCGGTCTGTTAATGTGTTTTTTCTTTTGTTCTGTTTCTTATAGAGTCTGGCGGTTGTCTGGCTTGGATATTCGGTCATTCCTACGTGTATTGGGGGGCTTGTCGGGCGGATGTGCGGCGGAATGGAAGACAGTTGGGTTTTGATCCGGCCGTGTTGCAGGTTAGGTGGATTGGCTTGCGGGGTCTTATGTGGGGGCGGGTTTTGCCCGAGTTGCGGGCTAATGTGGCATTGGATAGATCTCCTGACATATTAGTGCTACATGTTGGTGGCAATGACCTGGGTGTTCGGTGTTCGCGGGATGTGATTCGTGACATTAAATTGGACCTGTTGCGGTTATTGTCCGATTTTCCAGGTTTGTTGCTGGTATGGTCTGATGTGGTTGCCAGGCGGAGTTGGCGACTTGCGAGATCTGTGGATAGGGTGAATAGGGCCCGCGCTAAGCTGAATAAGGAGGTGGGCCGTTTTGTGAAGCGTTTGGGAGGTTTTGTGGTGCGTCATCGAGATCTGGAGGCGGCTTCGCCTCAGTTCCTGCGGTCTGATGGTGTTCACCTTAATGATGTGGAGGCTGATTTGTGGGCGTTAGGTGTGCAGGAGGGTTTGGAGACAGCCCTGGGGGTTTGGTGAGACGCCCATAGGTGAGGTGTCACCTCTGGTCATCTGTGGCAGGCAGGGGGAAGGATCCTGGAAGTGGAAATGGAGCACTGCATGTAAAAATGTGCAACTCATGTGTTTTTGAAGCTGTACGCTGTGTGCCCCTGTTTGGGAAACTGGGCCTACAGGGTTATTTACTGGAACGAAGAAATATTGGTGCCCTTGGGTCGGTGAGTGCGGCCAGGGGTAAGGTGGTGATACAAGTGGAAATGACGAGTAAGAGTACAGCTTGATTGGTTGCCTTCCGGGGTCCTTCTACAATGCAAGGGGTTGCAGTGTCGGGTTTGTGGTCATGTTATGTTGGGTATATATATATATATATATATATGTTATATATATATGTTATGGAAATGCATAATTGTTTGATTAAAAGAAACATGTGAACATGTTGATTAAAAAAGTTATGCCACGGCCCATTTTACCACAAGAAGGTCTCCGTGTCATTTGTGGGTATGGGGAGGAGGTACAGGTGTAGTATGTTTAGCCCGTAACAGTTCTTCCATCCCTTTAAGTCAGAAAAGCAACGGAGCAAGGCGTAGCCGTAGTGAAGTGCGGCTTGTCTTGGGGGGAAGACAAAAGGGCATTAAAGGGTTAATTATTTTGTATGGCTGGGGAGGTCAGGCGCAGGGTAAGGGGTGTGGTGATTGTGCACTTTTCCCGGGCAGTATAAAGTGCAGGGTTAGTCGCCTGAGGGAAGTTCCCGCCCACCCTCCCCTTTTTTGTTGGGATGTTTGTAGTTGTACGTTGGGCAGGCAGGGGGAAGGATCCTGGAAGGTAATTCAAGGGTGAAAATGGTGCACTGCATGTGAAAATGTGCAACTCATGTGTTTTTGAAGCTGTACGCTGTGTGCCCCTGTTTGGGAAACTGGGCCTACAGGGTTATTTACTGGAACAAAGAAATATTGGTGCCCTTGGGTCGGTGAGTGCGGCCAGGGGTAAGGTGGTGATACAAGTGGAAATGACGAGTAAGAGTACAGCTTGATTGGTTGCCTTCCGGGGTCCTTCTACAATGCAAGGGGTTGCAGTGTCGGGTTTGTTGGCCGTGGTCATGTTATGTTGGGTATATATATATATATATATATATATATATATATGTTATATATATGTTATGGAAATGCATAATTGTTTGATTAAAAGAAACATGTGAACATGTTGATTAATAAAGTTATGCCACGGCCCGTTTTACCACAAGAAGGTCTCCGTGTCATTTGTGGGTATGGGGAGGAGGTACAGGTGTAGTATGTTTAGCCCGTAACAGTTCTTTCATCCCTTTAAGTCATCAGGCTTCACGTCAGCCACCACTGCAACAGTCCATTGTCATATATTTAGGCCCAGCACACAGGCAGAGGAGAGAGGTCCCGTAACAGAGGATCTGGCTTCATGTCAGCAGAGAATCAGTCTGTATGTCATAGCAGAGAATCAGGCTTCACGTCAGCCACCACCGCAACAGTCCATTGGCATATATTTAGGCCCAGCACACAGGCAGAGGAGAGAGGTCCCGTAACAGAAAATCTGTCTTCATGTCAGCAGAGAATCAGTCTGCATGTCATAGCAGAGAATCAGGCTTCACGTCACACAACATTGGAACAGTCCATTGGCATATATTTAGGCCCCGGCATCCAGAAAGAGGAGAGGTTCATTCAACTTTGGGTAGCCTCGCAATATAATGGTAAAATGAAAATAAAAATAGGATTGAATGAGGAAGTTCCCTGGAGTACAATAATATATGGTTAAGGGGAGGTAGTTAATGTCTAATCTGCACAAGGGATGGACAGGTCCTGCCTGGTTCATTTTTATGAACGTCAGCTTGTCCACATTGGCTGTAGACAGGCGGCTGCGTTTGTCTGTAATGACGCCCCCTGCCGTGCTGAATACACGTTCAGATAAAACGCTGGCCGCCGGGCAGGCCAGCACCTCCAAGGCATAAAAGGCTAGCTCTGGCCACGTGGACAATTTAGAGACCCAGAAGTTGAATGGGGCCGAACCATCAGTCAGTACGTGGAGGGGTGTGCACACGTACTGTTCCACCATGTTAGTGAAATGTTGCCTCCTGCTGACACGTTGCGTATCAGGTGGTGGTGCAGTTAGCCGTGGCGTGTTGACAAAACTTTTCCACATCTCTGCCATGCTAACCCTGCCCTCAGAGGAGCTGGCCGTGACACAGCTGCCTTGGCGACCTCTTGCTCCTCCTCTGCCTTGGCCTTGGGCTTCCACTTGTTCCCCTATGACATTTGGGAATGCTCTCAGTTGCGCGTCTACCAACGTGCGCTTGTACTCGCGCATCTTCCTATCACGCTCCAGTGCAGGAAGTAAGGTGGGCACATTGTCTTTGTAGCGTGGATCAAGCAGGGTGGCAACCCAGTAGTCCGCACAGGTTAAAATGTGGGCAACTCTGCTGTCGTTGCGCAGGCACTGCAGCATGTAGTCGCTCATGTGTGCCAGGCTGCCCAGGGGTAAGGACAAGCTGTCCTCTGTGGGAGGCGTATCGTCATCGTCCTGCCTTTCCCCCCAACCAAGCACCAGTGATGGGCCAGAGCTGCGTTGGGTGCCACCCCGCTGTGACCATGCTTCATCCTCATCCTCCTCCACCTCCTCCTCATCCTCGTCCTCCAGTAGTGGGCCCTGGCTGGCCACACTTGTACCTTGCCTCTGCTGTTGCAAAAAACCTCCCTCTGAGTCACATCGAACAGACTGGCCTGAAAGTGCTAAAAATGATCCCTCTTCCTCCTCCTCCTGGGCCACCTCCTCTTCCATCATCGCCCTAAGTGTTTTCTCAAGGAGACATAGAAGTGGTATTGTAACGCTGATAACGGCGTCATCGCCACTGGCCATGTTGGTGGAGTACTCGAAACAGTGCAACAGGGCACACAGGTCTCGCATGGAGGCCCAGTCATTGGTGGTGAAGTGGTGCTGTTCTGTAGTGCGACTGACCCGTGCGTGCTGCAGCTGAAACTCCACTATGGCCTGCTGCTGCTCGCACAGTCTGTCCAGCATGTGCAAGGTGGAGTTCCACCTGGTGGGCACGTCGCATATGAGGCGGTGAGCGGGAAGGCCGAAGTTACGCTGTAGCGCAGACAGGCGAGTAGCGGCAGGATGTGAACGCAGGAAGTGCGAACAGACGGCCCGCACTTTATGCAGCAGCTCTGACATGTCGGGGTAGTTTTGAATGAACTTCTGCACCACCAAATTCAGCACATGCGCCAGGCAAGGGATGTGCGTCAAACCGGCTAGTCCCAGAGCTGCAACGAGATTTCGCCCATTATCGCACACCACCAGGCCGGGCTTGAAGCTCACCGGCAGCAACCACTCATCGGTCTGTTGTTCTATACCACGCCAACTCCTGTGCGGTGTGGGGCCTGTCCCCCAAACATATGAGTTTCAGAATGGCCTGCTGACGTTTACCCCGGGCTGTGCTGAAGTTGGTGGTGAAGGTGTGTGGCTGACTGGATGAGCAGGTGGAAGAAGAGGAGGAGGAAGCCGAGAAGGAGGAGGTGGCAACAGGAGGCAAAGAATGTTGCCCTGCGATCCTTGGCGGCGGAAGGACGTGCGCCAAACAGCTCTCTGCCTGGGGCCCAGCTGCCACTACATTTACCCAGTGTGCAGTTAGGGAGATATAGCGTCCCTGGCCGTGCTTACTGGTCCACGTATCTGTGGTTAGGTGGACCTTGCTACAGATGGCGTTGCGCAGTGCACACTTGATTTTATCGGATACTTGGTTGTGCAGGGAAGGCACGGCTCTCTTGGAGAAGTAGTGGCGGCTGGGAACAACATACTGTGGGACAGCAAGCGACATGAGCTGTTTGAAGCTGTCTGTGTCCACCAGCCTAAATGACAGCATTTCATAGGCCAGTAGTTTAGAAATGCTGGCATTCAGGGCCAGGGATCGAGGGTGGCTAGGTGGGAATTTACGCTTTCTCTCAAATGTTTGCGAGATGGAGAGCTGAACGCTGCCGTGTGACATGGTTGAGATGCTTGGTGACGGAGGTGGTGGTGGTGTTGGTGGTACATCCCCTGTTTGCTGGGCGGCAGGTGCCAACGTTCCTCCAGAAGCGGAGGAAGAGGCCGAGGCGGCAGCAGCAGAAGAGGCCGAGGCGGCAGCAGCAGAAGAGGTAGCAGGGGGAGCCTGAGTGACTTCCTTGTTTTTAAGGTGTTTACTCCACTGCAGTTCATGCTTTGCATGCAGGTGCCTGGTCATGCAGGTTGTGCTAAGGTTCAGAACGTTAATGCCTCGCTACAGGCTCTGATGGCACAGCGTGCAAACCACTCGGGTCTTGTCGTCAGCACATTGTTTGAAGAAATGCCATGCCAGGGAACTCCTTGAAGCTGCCTTTGGGGTGCTCGGTCCCAGATGGCGGCGGTCAGTAGCAGGCGGAGTCTCTTGGCGGCGGGTGTTCTGCTTTTGCCCATTGCTCCCTCTTTTGCTACGCTGTTGGCTCGGTCTCACCACTGCCTCTTCCTCCGAACTGTGAAAGTCAGTGGCATGAACTTTATTCAATGTGGGGTCTAGGACCTCATCGTCCCCTGCATCGTCTTCCACCCAGTCTTGATCCCTGACCTCCTGTTCAGTCTGCACACTGCAGAAAGAAGCAGCAGTTGGCACCTGTGTTTCGTCATCATCAGAGACTTGCTGAGGTGGTATTCCCATGTCCTCATCATCAGGAAACATAAGTGGTTGTGCGTCAGTGCATTCTATGTCTTCCACCGCTGGGGAAGGGCTAGGTGGATGCCCTTGGGAAACCCTGCCAGCAGAGTCTTCAAACAGCATAAGAGAGTGCTGCATAACCTGAGGCTCAGACAGTTTCCCTGATATGCATGGGGGTGATGTGACAGACTGATGGGGTTGGTTTTCAGGCGCCATCTGTGTGCTTTCTGCAGAAGACTGGGTGGGAGATAATGTGAAAGTGCTGGATCCACTGTCGGCCACCCAATTGACTAATGCCTGTACCTGCTCAGGCCTTACCATCCTTAGAACGGCATTGGGCCCCACCATATATCGCTGTAAATTCTGGCGGCTACTGGGACCTGAGGTAGTTGGTACACTAGGACGTGTGGATGTGGCAGAATGGCCACATACTCTCCCAGCACCAGAGGGTCCATTAACACCACCACGACCATGTCCACGTTCGCGTACCTTACTAGATGTTTTCCTCATTGTTATCGTTCACCACAACAACAAAAATATTATTTGGCCCAATGTATTGAATTCAAATTCAGGCTTTTTTTTTTACAGACACCTAACACTATCTGGCTATCTATTTAGGTACCGTATTACACTAATACAGGCACAGCAGTAACCACCGATTTAGCAGACTATGAATTTGAGGCCTAGTATTTAGGCGCTGGGTGACAGGTATACGTTTTACGGACAGAATTAGACTGGGATATGCACAGTAGCGTGTGTGTGAAGTTATTGAGAATGACCCTATCAGCACCTTGATTCTGATATACCCTTTTAGGGATGTATTTAAAGTAGGCCTGATACAGCAGAAACCACTAAATTAGGAAATTGCTAAATTGGGAATTGTATTTCAACCCAGAACAAAAACTGTGCTTTGACGGACACTAAATAACTTGCCCAGCCACAACAGTACAGCAGTAACGACAGATTTAGCAAGATATAAATTTGAGGCCTAGTATTTAGGCGCTGGGTGACAGGTATAGGTTTACTGACAGAATTAGACTTGGAAATGCAAGGTAGCGTGTGTGTGAAGTTATTCAGAATGACCCTATGTGCACCTTGAATATTATATACCCTTTTAGGGATAGATTTCAAATAGCTCTGATACAGCAGTAACCACTAAATTAGGAAATTGCTAAATTGGGAATTGTATTTCAACCCAGAACAAAAACTGTGCTTTGACGGACACTAAATAACTTGCCCAGCCACAACAGTACAGCAGTAACGACAGATTTAGCAGGATATAAATTTGAGGCCTAGTATTTAGGCGCTGGGTGACAGGTATACGTTTTACGGACAGAATTAGACTGGGATATGCACAGTAGCGTGTGTGTGAAGTTATTGAGAATGACCCTATCAGCACCTTGATTCTGATATACCCTTTTAGGGATGTATTTAAAGTAGGCCTGATACAGCAAAAACCACTAAATTATGAAATTGCTAAATTGGGATTTGTATTTCAACCCAGAACAAAAACTGTGCTTTGACGGACACTAAATAACTTGACCAGCCACAACAGTACAGCAGTAATGACATATTTAGCTGGATATAAATTTGAGGCCTAGTATTTAGGCACTGGGTGACAGGTATAGGTTTACTGACAGAATTAGACTGGGATATGGCCAAAAAATAACCACACTATTGATGGTTAAATGCACTTGGTGTGACAGCTTGACCAACCACACTACTGAGGGTTAAATGCACTTGGTGACAGGCGCAGCTTGCCCCTGATGTAGTATATGGCCAAAAAATAAACAGACTATTGCTGGTTAAATGCACTTGGTGTGACAGCTTCACCCTGATGTAGGCTTTAGCCAAAAAACAACCACACCATTGAGGGTTAAATGCACTTGGTGACAGCTTGCCCCTGATGTAGTATATGGCCAAAAAATAAACAGACTATTGCTGGTTAAATGCACTTGGTGTGACAGCTTCACCCTGATGTAGGATTTAGCCAAAAAACAACCACACAATTGAGGGTTAAATGCACTTGGTGACAGGCGCAGCTTGCCCCTGATGTAGTATATGGCCAAAATATAACCAGACTATTGTTGGTTAAATGCACTTGGTGTGACAGCTTCACACTGATGTAGGAATTAGCCAAAAAACAACCACACCATTAAGGGTTAAATGCACTTGGTCGCAGCTTGTGCTGGCGTACCACAAGACACAAAATGGCCGCCGATCACCCCAGAAAAAAGTGACTGACAAACGGTCTGGGCAGCCTAAAAACAGTGAGCAATTGAGTATCAGCAGCTCAATGATCCACAGCTGCAGATCGATCAATTAATCAAGTCCTTTGGAGGAGTTTATCTGCCTAATCTCTCCCTACTGTCGCAGCCGCAACCTCTCCCTATGCTGATCAGAGCAGAGTGACGGGCGGCGCTATGTGACTCCAGCTTAAATAGAGGCTGGGTCACATGGTGCTCGGGCCAATCACAGCCATGCCAATAGTAGGCATGGCTGTGATGGCCTCTTGGGGCAAGTAGTATGACGCTTGTTGATTGGCTGCTTTGCAGCCTTTCAAAAAGCGCCAAGAAAGCGACGAACACCGAACCCGAACCCGGACTTTTACGAAAATGTCCGGGTTCGGGTCCGTGTCACAGACACCCCAAAATTCGGTACGAACCCGAACTATACAGTTCGGGTTCGCTCATCCCTAGACAGTGGCGGAAGACAAAGCTGAGTACAGATATTGTGGCAATTATGGAGAGCCCAACAATATAACTAAAGAGATAAATAACTAAAACTGATAACCTTATTGAAGAGGTTAGTACCATAGTGAATGATTGCACAATTATTAGCAAGAGACTATAAGGGGGGGAAGTGAATGATAATTCACATGAAACCTGCAATAGAGTGGGGAACTGTAATTACAGAAGATAACATATCACATAATGGGGATTGGAAAAGAAGAGAGTAGGGAAAGCAAAATAATAGTAAGTGGACATAGGTAGAAAGGAGCAGTTTAGAAAGAAAAAAATATGCTGGGGATAGCAGGTAAAAGAAAGAAGGATAGAAAAATATTGCCTACTGTATACCCAGCATTGGTACATAGATGAGCAGGACATAGGTATAGTTAAATCAGATTAGAGAATCTTGAGGAGGTTGAATACAGAGTAAATCAGGAACCGTCCTGAGTAGTATGTGGCTTCTTAGGAGTTGCAGAGTCCTTGTTCTTCTTAGACCTTTGTTTCTTTGGGGAGGTAGAAAGTTCCCAAGGTTGAAGGGCTGGAAGAGATGGTAAGGAGGAGATGTCCTGTACTTTATCCCAATCTAGTATGTCCAAAGGAGCAGTTTCCAGCGCGTTGAAAGCCTCTGGGAGATCCGAAAAAGAGGAGATGTTAATCCTTTTTCCGGAGACAATAACTGAAAGTCCAAATGGGAAGAACCATGTGGGAATCTGTTTCTCTTTAAGGAGTGATGTGAGAGGTTGTAAGATTCTTCTCTTTTGTAGGGTGGATGGAGAGAGGTCCTGGTAGATCTGGATAAGGACCTCATCCAAGAGGATGGATGGTTCAGCTCTGGCCGCTTTTAGAATTGCTTCTTCATCCTGAAAATTCAGGAAACAGCAAATAATGTCCCTTGGTGGATCGTTTTCTTTAGGACATGAGCGAAGTGCACGATGTGACCTTTCAAAAATTAGCATAGTAGGATCAAAGTCCCCAAGTAAGGAGGCAACTATCTTCATGATAGCGGATGGGATGTCAGCGGCTGAGACCAATTCAGGGATCCCCCTGAAACTGAGGTTGTTTCGCCTGCCACAATTCTCTTGGTCTTCCAGGGATGTATAGAGCTGATTTATATGCGTTTGACATATTGAGAGGGATTGTGAGACTGCTGCACTGTGGTCTAAGGTAACAGCTTGCGTGGCTTCTAATGAGTCCACCCTGTGACCTATCTGTTGGACTTCATGTCCCACCTCCTGCAGCTTGGCGTAAATAGGGTGTAAAGCCTCTTCCAGGGCTTGCTTTATAAAGCGACGGGAGATCGTGAGGTTCTGTGACTCACCAGCCTCTCCGGAGTCATCTTCACCGTTGGAATGGCCTGAAGCGCGGGAACACACAGTGCTGCTGAGAGTCGCAGCCATCTTGGGATCCTTGTTTGGGCTAGCTGTATGTTGTTTCTTTAAGAATTTAGTCATGTCTGATGCAGCGGGGGACACTTTAGCTTGTGGGGTGGGATCCCAGTGCTTAGGTCCTCCATATTTCACCATTTTGTGATCTGTTAAATTAAGAATGCCATCCCCACAGCAGGTTGAAAGCAGGAGCTTTAGCCGGATGCAGCCATTCAGCACTGGCACTAGCTCCGCCCCCGGGTGGCCTTTAGTTTTGATCAAGCACCAAAGTGCTCGAATGTTCGGGTGCTTGGTCCGAACACCTCGGGATGCTCGGGTGTTCTACCGAGCACCTGAGCACAATGGAAGTCAATGGGAGAACCCGAGCATTAAACCATGCACCCCCTGCTCTGAAGAGGGGAGGGTGTCTGGTTCATAGGAAAATGTCAGAAATTGATGGAAACACCACCAAAATGGTTCGGGAACAGCATGGGGAGGATGTCTGGATGCATACTGGACTCTAAGGTCGCTGCAGGGAACGATGTTGTCCCAGTATTTTTTACAGACTGACAATATTACGCTTAAAACCGAAGGAAACATTCTTTTCTGCATATTTACTTGTATATAAAGTGCAATTGCTGCCAAAAATTACAAGGACCTCTTCTGATACAATCTGTATATCACATAAAGGAAGGCCTCATTCACATTGTGGTACAATTATTCAAGTAGTGGGACTCCTACACTCATAAAGCCTATGCACTAAGTGAAAAGGCTTCAAAAATTTATAAGGTACCGGCACTCCAATACACCTGTTATTACACATAAAATAAGGCATCATACACCTTTGAAAAATTATGATTGATGGCCTGCTGGTGACCCTCAAAAATATTAGTAGCAAGGGCCTGCTGGTGACCCACTAAAACATTACAGGCGAGGGCCTGCTGCTAAGCTGACCATCTAAAACAGTAGGGGTGAGGGTCTGCTGCAGATGTGACTCTCTAAAACATTAGGGGCGAGTGCCTGCTGCTGATCTGATCATCGAAAAATTTATTGGAGAGTGCCTGCTGCTGAGCTGACCATTGACAAATGTATGGGCGAGTGCCTGCTCCATAGCTAACCATTGAAAAAATTATGGGTGAGGGCCTACTGGTGAGCTGACCCTGTAAAACATTATGGTTGAGGGCCTGCTGGTAAGCTGACCATTTAAAAAATTATGGGCGAGTGCCTGGTGCTTTGCTAACTATTGAAAAAATTATGGTTGAGGGCTGGTGAGCTGACCCTCAAAAACATTATATGCGAGGGCCTGCTGGTGAGCTGACCCTCTAAAAGATTGTAGGTGAAGGCCTGCTGGTGAGCTGACCTTCTAAAACATTACATGCGAGGGCCTGTGGTGAGCTGACCCTCTAAAAGATTTTAGGTGAGGGCCTACTGGTGATCTGACCCTCTAAAGGATTGTAGGCGAGGTCCTGCTGGTAAGCTGACCCTGTAAAACATTATGGTTGAGGGCCTGCTGGTGAGCTGACCTTAAAAAATATTATTTGCAAGGGCCTGCAGGTAAGCTGACCCTCTAAAAGATTGTAGGTGAGGGCCTGCTGGTGAGCTGACCCTCTAAAACATTAAATGTGAAGGCCTGCAGGTGAGATGATCCTCTAAAAGATTGTAGGTGAAGGCCTGCTGTTGAGCTGACCTTATAAAACATTACATGTGAGGGCCTGCAGTTGAGCTGTCCCTCTAAAAGATTGTAAGTGAGGGCCTGCAGGTGAGCTGACCCTCTACAACATTAGTAGCAAGGGCAGACTAATAAGCATGTTGATATGATGAAAGAGGAGGAGGATAAGAAAAGTAAGATTGAACCATATACCCTTTTTTGTGGTGGAAGGGGTGCATGGAAATACAGTGTATTCAGTACATTATAAAAAAACACTTTTAAAGTGCCTTTATGTTAGGCCCCTTTCCTCTGGTGGAGTAGAGAAGTCAGGGGCAATCCAGTCAACCTGTCAGCATTTTCAGTTGATGCGCTTATCAGTTATTATGCCCCCAGCAGCACTAAATACCAGCTCTGACAAAACACTGGCGGCAAGGCATGCCAGTAGTGATGAGCGGCAGGGGTCACATTTGAATTTGTGATATTTTGCTAATATTTTGAAGAACATTTGTCATATATTCGAGAAATTCGTATATTCGTTATATATTCTACATTCTTTTTTTTTTACACATAATCGGCGAGGTAATAATTGCGTATTATGCGAATATTGCATGCTCAATACAGGTGTGGGTCAAAAACGAATATATAGCACTATAGAATATAGTGGTATATATTTGTTTTTAGAATATTCTACATTTTTTTCTTCTGAACACGATTCCGCCCTGCTTTTTGCTTGTGGGCCAATGAGTCATTGGCCCACAAGAAACTTAAGCAGGGAGGAATCATGACTTGAGATGGAAAAAAAATATGAATATTCAAAAAAACGAATATATAGCACTATATTCAATATATTGCTATATATTTGTTTTTTAGAATATTCGTCATTTTTTTCCATCTGAACACAATTCCTTGCTGCTTTATGCTTGTGGGCCAATGACGTTTTTGGCCCACAAGCAAGAAGCAGGGAGGAATATTGGTACGAATATATAGCACTATATTTTAAATATTTGCAAATTCTCAATATGCCGATATTCACGATTAAAATTTGCTTTTCGAAAATTCTCGCTCAACACTACAGGCCTTTGTTGGCTATTGCCCCAACTCCCCTGATGAAGTGGCATTGCAGCAAAACTTGTCGGGTGGAGTAGTGATAGTTATTGTTTTTTAGGCAGGATACAGCAATAGGGCTACAAATTATAACTTTTAGGGTCACAAACACTGTTCGGCTATCTAGATAGTGTGCGTCTAGTGGAATAACAGCACTGCTACATCTGTGTGTTAGACAGTATGAATGAATGATGGATGCTTGAAATATAGGGAATTAGGAGCATATGCAACCCATCAATAATAGGAATTTTCTATTTATAAGTGTCCATCAGGACAACACTGATTCACCATCAGGAGCCATACCATAGAGTCTGACACATAGTAAGCTGTGGCACTATTGCACAACCTATTTGAGGAGTTGTGCCATTAGCTTTCTAGTAGATCCACAGTATCTAGCACTTGTTAATCAATACACTGCTAGCAATAGTTATACAGTATTTGGTAGGTCACCTTGCCTTCAAACAGAATGTATAGCCTAATGACAGAGACCACTATAGATAGACAGTGAACATATCCAATCAACAAAGCAAAAATCCAGGTCCACACTTCTTAAAGAGATAAAGTCGGAGATAGCCTTATAGAAGGAAAGCACAGTCAGTTAATATCCCATGCTGAAGCTTTCCCACAAAAACACGCCACACTGCCGACCGAAACTCCACAGGGCAAAAGGTAACCTTTCAAAAGATCAGCAACATAGTGCAGTACCCATGATATTGATAAGGAGTAAAGGCTTTATTATACTCACAAAAATCACCACTAGTGATCAGCATGTAAAAACCAATGAAATGGCGCTGCCGACCCGGGTTTCGCCCAAAGGCTTCATCAGGGGCTCTCCTGACAAAGCCTTTGGGCGAAACTCGGTCGGGCAGCAACTCCTTCACCATCTTCCAAAAAATTTTCCTCCTTGTGACACTAGACCGCACATCAGGGTGAGGGTGCTGGCGAAGTGTCATGAAACTGTCCCAGGCTTTGGAGAGTGTTGCCCTACCTACTTACTCTGCTGCCAGCATTGTCAGATGGAAATTTTAGCAGCAATTTTTCCACAAGGACCTTCTGGTATTGCACCATTTTGCTCTTCATCTCCACCACAGGAATGAGAAGTTCTCTTTGTAGCTCGGGTCTAGAATGGTAAACAGCCAGTAATCGGTGTTGTCCACAATGCGTAAAATATGTGGGTCACAGGAAAGTCAGCCATGTGTGCCACAGGAGTCCCGACAGGCAAGACTTTGCTGTAGTCATCAGGAGGATGACTCTCAATCGCCTCATCCTCTTCCTCCTCTTCTGCCCATCCACGCTGAACAGCTGGAATTAAACTTCCATGGGTACTACCCTCTGTAGCGGAGGCAACCGTCTCCTCCTCCTCCTACTCATCATCCAATTTGCGCTGAGAAGACAAAACTGAGGGTGGTCTGGCTATCACCCTGTCTAATGTCTGCCCCCATTTCCACCTTTTCCACATGTAAAGCGTCAGCCTTAATTGTGAGCAGCGAGCGTTTGAGTAGACTCAGAAGTGGGATGGTGACACTGATAATAGCATTATCGCCGCTCACTATCTGTGCTGATTTCTTATAGTTTCCTAAAACCTCACAGAGGTCAGACATCCATGCCCACTCCTCGATTGTGAAGAGCGGAAGCTGACTGGAAAGGCGACAATCATGTTGCAGCTGGTATTCAGCTACTGCCCTCTGCTTCTTACAAAGCCTGGCCAACATGTGGAACCTGGAGTCGGTGAGCTGGCAATTGTAAGCTCTGCTGCAGCATTGACAGACCGGTGGAAACTGTCGATAACTTGCAGAAATGGGCATACACGCAGCGCACCTTCACCAGTAGAAAATTGGGGTAGGTTTTGAGAAACCGCTTAACCACTAAGTTAAAGATGTGGGCTAGGCATGGGATGTGTGTGAGCTTGCCGAGCTCCAAAGCTGCCACCAAGTTACGGCCATTATCAGACATAACCAAGCCTGGTTCTAGGTTGAGTGGCTCAGTATGGTCTCTTATCCCCTGCCACAGCTCCTCGGCGGTGTTCTGTTTATAACCTAAGCAGATCAGCTTAAGCACGGCCTGTTGACGCTTCCCCACTGCAGTGCTACACTGCTTTCAGCTACCAACTGATGGCTGATTGGTGCTGCAAGAGGATAATTCTGAGGTGGAAGTGGAGGAGGAGGCGGAAGAGGAGAAGTGGGGGTTTGAGCCACTAACGTATATGGTGGTGGAAACCCTGATGGAATTAGGGCCCACAATCTTTGGCGTTGGTAGCACCTGTGCCATCCCAGGGAACGAATTGCTCCTGCCTTACACAAAATTCACCCAGTGTGCCATCAGGGAAACGTAGCGTCCCTGGCCGAAAACACTTTTGCCATCCCACTGCCTCTTCCAGCCTGTTGCGATGCTGCGCAAGATGATAATTTAGAGGTGGAAGTGGAGGTGGAGGAGGAAAAGGGAGAGTTTTTAGTAGGTGGCGGCAGATACCCTGATGGAAGTAGGGCCCGCAATCATTAGTGTAGGTAGCACCTGTGCTATCCCAGGGTATGACTCGCTCCTGGCCTCCACAACGTTCACCCATTCTGCTATCAGGGAAATGTAGCGTCCCTGGCCAAAAGTACTTGTCCATGTGTCAGTTGTTAAGTGGACCTTCCCAATAACTGCATTGGTCGGGGCAGGGGTGATGTTACGCGGACACATGCTGGTGTAAGGCTGGGACTGCACACCGTGAAAAATATTGGTGGCTGGGGACAGAGTATAGCAGGACAGCCGCCGCCATCAGGCTGTGAAAAGCCTCAGTGCCCACAAGCCTAAATGGCAACATTTACAGGGCCAGCAATTTGGAAAGGTGCACATTTAGTGCTATGGTCTGTGGGTGGGTAGCTGGGTATTTGCGCTTTCGTTCAAAGGCCTGGAGTATAGACAGCTGTACGCTGCGCTGGGACACAGAAGTGGATGTTCTAGCTGATGGTGCTTGCGATGGTCCAGGTGTATGGTGGGAGGCATCTGGGCCTGTGTCTTGGACAGGGGATTGGCCAGCATGTAACACAGGGAAAGAGGAGGCAGTGGTGTGACCCGCAGACACTGGTTTTGGACCCAGGCATTCGGCTTACCTATTAGGGTGCTTTTATGCCATGTGGTAGATCATGCTGGTCGTAGTGAGGTTTCTAGTGTATACGCCCCTGCTCATTTTGGTGCAGCACAGGTTGCAAATGACAATTCTTTTATCGTCCGTACTTTCCTCAAAAAAGTGCCAGACTGCGGAACACCTACCCCTTGGCAAGGGAGATGGCTGCAGACGAGTTCTCCGGGGAACAGTTGCGGGCTTTTTTGGTGTGGCCTGCCTTCTCCTTTTTTCCACCCCACTGCCTCTTTCAGCCTGTTTCGGTGCTACAGATCGCTCCCCCTCTGTACTGCTATCCTCACTCGGCTTGCCACCTTCTCCAGGTTGGGTCAGTGACTTCATCATCCACCACCTCCACTTCCTCACTCTGCTCATCCTCCTGACTTGTTGACCTAACAACAACCTCAGTAATTGGCAACTGTGTCTCATCATCATCATCCAGCTCGTGAAACACTAATTGATGTTCCACACCGTCATCTTCTTGTAACTGTGGATGCTCAAGAGTTTGGGAATCAGGTCACAAGATATCATGTCCCTCTTCAAGCGGGCTTGTCGAGAGGCCCAAATGAAGAAATGACGCTGAAAAGAGCTCCTTGGAATATCCGAGTGTGGAATCACTTGTTTGGCAAGACTCTCCATGGTGGAAGGAAGGAGGATCAGGGTGAGGATTGTGTTGACCAGACTCTTGGCTACTGAGACTGGACAGGGTGGTGCTTAACCGACTGGAAGCATTATCTGCTGCAATCCAACCGACCACCTGGTCGCACTGGTCTGACTTCAAGAGCATTATCCTGTGCCGCCCTGAAAACTGGGACATGAAGCTAGATATTGAGGATGATTTTTTTTTTTCTTGTGCTCTGGCAGCAGGCACAGTTTCAATGCACCCAGGGCCACGGCCTCTATATGCACCATCAGCATCATGGCCATTTCCCTGTCCCTTACAGCTCGCCTTCTTCATATTAAATGTTATATATGCTTAAACGTATGTCACACATACAATAGCATACGATTTGGAAGTGTATGCGCAAAAAAAATAAAAAAAGGTATTTGGGATGTGGAAATGTCACACAGGAGATATACCGCAGATAATGTTGCTGATGTCACCAGCGGCTAATAAAAAATTACAGGTAATGTCATTAGTATTTGGGATGTGGAAACTTTACACATGAAAAATACAGCAGATAATGTTGCTGATGGCACCAGCAGCTAATAAAAAATTATAGGGAATGTCACAGGTATTTTGGATGTGGAAACGTTACACAGGAGAAATACCGCAGATAATGTCGCTGATGTCACCAGTGGCTATTATAAAATTACAGGGAATTTCACAGGTATTTGGGATGTGGAAACATTACACAAGAGCATAGACGTGCGCTCGGGGTGTGCCGGGTGTGCCTGGGCACACCCTAATCACACCCCTGTGCTCTGCCTCCTGCACTGCCGCCTGCCACCCCTGCACTAGTGTCCGATTCAATCATGAGTGAAACACAACACAATCATAGAGTAGATATCCAGTCCACCCCTAGTCCCCACTGCTCCTGTGCTGACGTCACATTACGCTGCCGCCGGCCGACTAGTTTGAATCTTTGAAGAGCGGGACTGAAGCCACCACCACACCAGCCTGCCTGCCCGCCCGCCCGCCCCAGTGCCCATGCCCACAGTGAATGGATGTGGTGATGACAGTGATGTCTTTTGTGCACTGCAGCACTACTGTCTGTGAAAAAATAAAAACTGATGTGAATTGTTTGTGAATACTGTCTCAATCCCAATCTCAGTCCCAGTAAGTTAGTGACAGATTATTAGATAGTAATAACTACTCATATACTTTGCACAAGTTTATAAGCTCAATAGCTGAGCTCACTTACGGAACAGCGGGGTCCACCTTACAATAGGGACACTGTCAGGGACACTGTTATGGGGGGAGATATCTGTGGATCATGTGGATGATGACACATATATAGCACAAGATGCTTGTGCTGCCATATATGCGTGTCATTCACAGATCCCCCCGGCCACCCATAACAGTGTCATCCACAGATGCCCCCCGCATCTGTGTCAGATTCCATCATTCCACACAGATGCCTCCATAACAGTGCCATCCACAGATATCCCCTTAACAGTCTATTAAGGGGATATCTGTGGATGACACTGTTATGGGGGGGGGGGCATCTGTGGATGATACTGTTATGGGGGATCTGTGGATGACGCACTATTAATAACAGTGCATCATCCACAGATGCCCCCATAACCGTGTGTCATCCACAGATGCCGATAACAGTGCATCATCCACAGATGCCCCCATAATAGTATCATCCACAGATGCCCCCATAACAGTGTGTCATCCACAGATGCCCCCATAACAGTGTGTCATCCACAGATGCCCCCATAACCGTGTGTCATCCACTGATGCCCATAACAGTGTGTCATCCACAGATGCCCATAATGGTGTGTCATCCACAGGTCCCCCATAACAGTGTGTCATCCACAGGTCCCCCACAGTGTGTCATACTGTCATCCACAGGTCCCCCATAACAGTGTGTCAACCACAGATCCCCCATAACAGAGGAGTATCAGAGGAGAGACAGAAAGGGCAAAAAAATCTGTGGAAGCAAGCAGAGGACGGTACAGCAGACGACTGAATAGCTTCTTTTGTAAGTAAATAGTTTTATTATAAATGTAGTTTAATGTTTTTGTCTTTTATTATATTCTGTCTTTTGCTTGGTTATGTATGATGCTTTTTGATAATAAGTAAATGTAGTGGTGCTATAATGCGGACCCCAGGCCTCTATGATGTCCTGCAGGCTGGCACTATGGCAGCATACGGTTGGTCAGGCAGCAGAAAGGCTCTGGAGCTGTCATTGTGTGCTCTGGAACTTTTCCCTTCACAGCCACTGCTATCTCTCTCTTGTACAGTGCAGACTCTGCAAGAGGCTTTCCGTTTGCTCTTCGTCCTCATAAAAGTCTATGGGAATCAAAACGGATCCATCTGGTTCCTGTTATGCAAGACGGAAAACAAAGTCCTGTCAACAGGACTTTGTTTTCCGTCTGCATAAGGGGGCCCAGACTGATCCGTTATGCTTTCTCATAAACTTCTATTAGGACAGAGCAAAACGGAATGCCTCTTAAAGGTTTCCATTTTGCATTCCAACTGGCCATTCCATTTTATTCAGTTTGAAACGGAACCTATAACGGAATGGCATAACGCAGATGTAAGAGCCTACAATAACCCAAAAACCGAACCTCACTCCCCAACCTACTACAACTTGTACAAAAAAAGAGCAAGGATTTAACAGGGTAAAAAATCTAATTTTATTCAATATAAATCACATGATCAATACAGGTGAGACTCAAAAGGGACAGAACATGGAGACGGGGCCAGAAAAGGGATCTACAATGTGGAGAATCACAATGGGGGATAACGTGAGCATATACAGCAGGGAACAGACAATTGACAGAATCTGTGAATATTGGAGTAGTTGCGGGTGCAATTGCTGTTCCCTGGTATTGAACAACTACCTGACTCTTATTCACAGCGTCCAAACAATGGATACTGTAGGGTATACTAGGACGGTGCAATACTACTCATAAAGATGGCATGTAACAATATCTGCAAACCACTAGTCCCACCCTAATCCAGATACCATGTTACCTACCCATGTTGCTGCTGAAAAGTGGTGACACGGTTCCCCCACTGCTTCAACCTCGTCACATGTTTCGCCACGTAGGCTTCGTCAGGAGGTTGTAGAGCCCTTTTTGTGGCCCTGTCTCCATGTTCTGTCCCTTTTGAGTCTCACCTGTAATGATCATGTGATTTATATTGAATAAAATGAGATTTTTTACCCTGTTAAATCCTTGCTCTTTTTTTGTACAAAACATAACGCAGATGTAAACCCACCCTTAGGAATAGATTGTTTCTGAATACTCAAGCGCACCGAGGAAGAAAGGAAAACTCTTGAAAGCTTGTCTTTTAAGTATTAGGTTAGTACAAAAAAAATGGACACACTGTTATGGAGGTTCTGTGGATATAATATAGTAATACAGTATATACATACACACACGCGCGTGCAGCGTGTATGTTTGTGCTTTAGGGTGCACACCCTAATGCAATAGGATGTGCACGCCTATGCACAGGAGAAATACAGCAGATAATTTCACAGATGTCAACAGCAGCTAATAAAAAATTATAGGGAATGTCACAGGTATTTTGGATGTGGAAACTTTACACAGGAGAAATACCGCAGATAATGTCGCTTATGTCAACTGTGGCTGATAATATTACAGTGAATGCACACAGGTATTTGGGATGTGGAAACGTTACACAGGAAAATTCTGCAGATAATGTCGCTGATGTCAGCAGCAACTAATAAAAAATTATAGGAAATGTCACAGGTATTTAGGATGTGGAAACTTAATCCAGGTCTTTTGATGAAGTTGAAAATCAGCTGTACGTTGCATAAACGTTTCTCCAAATGGTTTAAAGACTTTATCTTGGTTCCAGCAGGCTTTGGCATTAAAAGTTGTCTCTGCTACAATGGTCGCTCTCTGACTCGGCTGTACTGACAGGCTTAAATATCTCTGTAGTCTGACTCTAGATTATACCAGGGAACTTATCCTCCTGGCTCCTAAGGCTCAAAACTGTGGTCTCCATATCCAGCAGAGCTGAAGGTGCTCTAGAGAAATAAAAATTTAGGAAATAGTAAATTTTTCAAAATTTTCAGTACATTGTGGATTTTTTGATGAATAAAGGTAAAACATATTGACTCAAATTTACCATTAACATGATGCACAATATCACAGAAAAACTACCTCAGAATGGCTTGGAAAAGTAAATATAGTGTCTTGGTCTGGGTATGGGTATTTTGGGGTCTAGGACTGGGCCCCCCAAAAAACTAAGAAGACCATCAAATTGTGACTAGTGTTAAGCAAATTGTGACATGTGCTCAGCACATGGAGGTACTTGGCCCAGTACAGCATGTGCTTGAGCGCCATGCTCGAGTCTCCTCCCCGCACATTTCTTGGCTGCTATGCAGCCAATAAACGTGCAGGTAAGTACTGTCATCACTGTAATGCCGTAGCCTTGTTGGTTACTGCAGAAACAAATGAAAAGAGAGCTCATATTACCAAAAATATATAAATTTTATTACAATAAGTTAAAAATAACAGAAAAAAGAGAAAAGTAAATTAGTACATGAGATGCCGTAAAGCAAGGTGATGGGAGCGGAGAAAAAACAGCACTTCCCTGGGAGGAAGGAGCACACGGTTATAACAAATAGAAAGATGTGATATACGTGATATCTAACATGGGAGTAAAAAAAATCTTGGGTACAGTGCCCAGCCCATGCAAAAAGTAGATGGAGAAATGGAACCATGCAATATCAGGTAAAGCACGGTCAGCTCATGCACCCCCACTGGAAGTAGATACAAACGTATAAGGATGAAGATGTATATCATAAAGGGCAAGGTGCCGGTGGACAAAAATTGACCACACAATCAGCGGGGGGCAATGGGAGACCAGAGCTTACCTGAATAAACCGTGTGCAGAGAAACCCAGGGTGGCGCTACCCCAACGCGCGTTTCGGCGTGCCTTCGTCAGGGGGTAGCGCCATCACTGTGAACCAGGTTTAAATGGACTCTCTTAGCCAATGGGAATGAGTACTTACTCGTCCCCAGGTGTACATGTTGACGAGGCGCGCAGAAATCCTGGCGATTCGCATCCGGCCGCCCCACAGCCGGCGTCCCGCCGGCACGCCTACCCCATGTGATAAAATCACATGATCGGGCGGCACTGGCGTGAGGACGCACGGGTGTGAGGCGCCGGAGGCGGCACCCAGGATGACGCGCGCACACATGACAGGAGGGGAGGAACATGAAGAAACCAGCGGATAACCCAGCGAGCTGCCTTACAGTTTTAGAATCATAGACCAAGCCGTATTAGCAGGTAGGGATACTACGGACATGCCACAACAAACCATCAGTACGGCATATGTAGCTCTATAACAATATATATATGCATACACAATACAGGAAATAATATTGATATACAAATACACTGTAATACATAATTAGAACTATATAATATTTTATGCATACAAAATCAATAATAATAATATTAGCAAAAATAAATAAAATGTATGCATACGGCAACATGATTAGGAATACCAAACATGATTACAATTAAGTATGATTAGAAAGCAACAAACATTAGTCATGATCTAGATCAAAAAGGTAGATAAATAATAATAAATAAAAAATAAATGTGTAAAAAAATAAATTGATTAATTAATAAACAAAAAAGTGGGGGCAGGGAGGGAAAAGGGGGGGGGGGAAGGGGAAAAGAAGAAAGCGGGAAACCTGCTGCAATATATATATATACATGAGAAATATATAATAATAATCGATGAAAAATAATAAATAATAATAATAGATAATAATATACAAATATAAAATAATACATGATCGAGATTGTATCTATATTTTGTGCATACGGAATAAATAAAAAATAAAAAATAATATTCGCAGCACTATAGAACTGTATATATATACAGCCACATGATTGGGAATACCAAACATGATTACGATCAAATATAATTAGAGAGCAAAAAACATAGGTCATGATCTAGATAAATAAATAAATAAATGTATATGTATACAAATGTGTAAATATATAAATGTATAAATGAACAAAGAAATTAGCAATGAAAGGGGGGGGGGGGCCTGCTCGAAAAAGAATAGGGGGGAGAAAAGGAAAAATATATATATAAGTGTATGTGAATATAAGAAAAAAGTCCCAACAAGAATGAGGGAGATCCTGGCCTCACATTGGTCCATTCTACTGACGGATCCCATCTTAGAAAAGCTTCTACCTACACGACCTTTGGTCACGGCACGTAGGGCCAATACCCTACGGGATAGTTTGGTCCGTGGCTATCTTCAACCTACACCATCTCAACTCTGTATTGGACAAGGTAGCCCCAAGGTTGGTTTCAGACCATGCGGCAGATGTGCCGCATGCCCAAACATGGAGCGCTCTTTTGATTTTGTAGATTCATCTGGAGCGAGATCCTTTAAAATCCTTCAGCCCCTCACGTGCTCCAGCACACGAATTGTCTATTACGCGGTGTGCCCATGTCCCAAGATTTATGTTGGTCTGACGACCCGTGAGTTGAGGGTCCGTGTGCGGGAGCACGTGAGAGGTATCATCAATGCACAGGAGGTGAAGGAAATTGAGACCCTAAAACCCATCCCTAGACACTTTAAGGAATTCCATTCGTGTAATCCGAGCCAGAGTCAGAGGCATAGATTGTATCCAGGTAGACCTGCGTGCAGGCAATACATCCAAGCGGCTTGCTCAAAAGGAGAGCCGCTGGATATGGACCCTAGGGACATAGCGCCCTAGGGGCCTTAATGAGAATCTGGGCTTCTCTTCTTTTCTTTAGCCGCTGGGCCCACCACTGTGGACCTTTTTCTTTTAACTGTTGTTTGTATATAATTCCATTGATTTGTACTCTTTATGAGTCCTTCATTTTTTCACTTTTTATTATTGATTACTTCCTTCCTTCTTCTCTCTTTAGCTTTCCCATTGATGGATACCCAGCGTTCTTATGTGTCTCTAATTTCCTCAGGAATGGATCATCTCCAACATGATGTTATCATTGCTTCATCTTAGTGTGTTTTTGTTTATGGGACTGATCTATGGATACATTTATCTTACATGTATTGGCCTGTTCTCCTCCACACCCCTCCTCACCCTTCTCATTTGTCTTCAGTTCTTTCCTTGCAGCATTGTGCCTTGCACTCACTTTTTCTGGCATTTGCCATGTATAGTTCTGTTTATGTCAACACTAGCTGTTGTCTTCTACACTTTGATTTTATCCATTACATATGCCACATACCTCTCATTCACTATTTTTTTAACTTTATTAGTTCCGTACCTGCACTTTTTTCTTATATTCACATACACTTATATATATATTTTTCCTTTTCTCCCCCCTATTCTTTTTCGAGCAGGCCCCCCCCCCTTTCATTGCTAATTTCTTTGTTCATTTATACATTTATATATTTACACATTTGTATACATATACATTTATTTATCTAGATCATGACCTATGTTTTTTGCTCTCTAATTATATTTGATCGTAATCATGTTTGGTATTCCCAATCATGTGGCTGTATATATATATACAGTTCTATAGTGCTGCGAATATTATTTTTTATTTTTTATTTATTCCGTATGCACAAAATATAGATACAATCTCGATCATGTATTATTTTATATTTGTATATTATTATCTATTATTATTATTTTTCATCGATTATTATTATATATTTCTCATGTATATATATATTGCAGCAGGTTTCCCGCTTTCTTCTTTTCCCCTCCCCCCCCTTTTCCCTCCCTGCCCCCACTTTTTTGTTTATTAATTAATCAATTTATTTTTTACACATTTATTTTTTATTTATTATTATTTATCTACCTTTTTGATCTAGATCATGACTAATGTTTGTTGCTTTCTAATCATACTTAATTGTAATCATGTTTGGTATTCCTAATCATGTTGCCGTATGCATACATTTTATTTATTTTTGCTAATATTATTATTATTGATTTTGTATGCATAAAATATTTATATAGTTCTAATTATGTATTACAGTGTATTTGTATATCAATATTATTTCCTGTATTGTGTATGCATATATATATTGTTATAGAGCTACATATGCCGTACTGATGGTTTGTTGTGGCATGTCCGTAGTATCACTACCTGCTAATACGGCTTGGTCTATGATTCTAAAACTGTAAGGCAGCTCGCTGGGTTATCCGCTGGTTTCTTCATGTTCCTCCCCTCCTGTCATGTGTGCGCGCGTCATCCTGGGTGCCGCCTCCGGCGCCTCACACCCGTGCGTCCTCACGCCAGTGCCGCCCGATCATGTGATTTTATCACATGGGGTAGGCGTGCCGGCGGGACGCCGGCTGTCGGGCGGCCGGATGCGAATCGCCAGGATTTCTGCGCGCCTCATCAACATGTACACCTGGGGACGAGTAAGTACTCATTCCCATTGGCTAAGAGAGTCCATTTAAACCAGGTTCACAGTGATGGCGCTACCCCCTGACGAAGGCACGCCGAAACGCGCGTTGGGGTAGCGCCACCCTGGGTTTCTCTGCACACGGTTTATTCAGGTAAGCTCTGGTCTCCCATTGCCCCCCGCTGATTGTGTGGTCAATTTTTGTCCACCGGCACCTTGCCCTTTATGATATACATCTTCATCCTTATACGTTTGTATCTACTTCCAGTGGGGGTGCATGAGCTGACCGTGCTTTACCTGATATTGCATGGTTCCATTTCTCCATCTACTTTTTGCATGGGCTGGGCACTGTACCCAAGATTTTTTTTACTCCCATGTTAGATATCACGTATATCACATCTTTCTATTTGTTATAACCGTGTGCTCCTTCCTCCCAGGGTGGTGCTGTTTTTTCTCCGCTCCCATCACCTTGCTTTACGGCATCTCATGTACTAATTTACTTTTCTCTTTTTTCTGTTATTTTTAACTTATTGTAATAAAATTTTTATACTTTTGGTAATATGAGCTCTCTTTTCATTTGTTTCTGCTATTCCACTCGGGAGCTTTTACCGAGTTACACTTTAGGTGTATCCCCTGCGGCTATTCAGGGTGGGCACTGTCTCTTACCCGCCTTGGGGATACCCTGGGTCATTTTTGTTTGTCTTGTTGGTTACTGGCATTACAGTGATTGGCTGGCCGGAACACGTGATCGGGGGAGCTATATACCACCCAATGGCGCTTGTTCGTCTCATTATTAGTCAGGGAGAGCTGCGCTCAGGAAGGGACAGATAGTGTAGGGAGTGTGATCGCAATCTATTTAGTTACAAAAAGGTTTAAAAGACCCAAAAGTAATTTTAAGAACTATTGTGTGAGGTGGCAGCAATATAATATAGCTATCGAAAAAAAAAAGAGGGTGTCTGCAGTGACTTGTGACATCTGTGCAATACCTTCTGTGTGTCAAGGCCAGAGATTGAAAAAAATATAAGTAAAAACCTGTATATTTTTTTTCCATACTTTTTCAGGGCCAGAGATAGAAAAAATATAACTAAAAACTAGTATATTTTTTACATACTTTTTGCTTTTTTTCTATAGAAGGTGTCTTCAGTGACTTGTGACATCTGTGCAATAACTTCTGTGTGTCAGGGCCAGAGATAGAAGAAATATAAGTGAAATCTATTTTCCTTTTTCCATACTTTTCCATACTTTGTCCATATACTGTGCTTGCTGTGAACTGTGACATCAGTGCCACATCTTGTGTGTCGAACGTGCATATAACATTTAATATGAAGAAGGCGAGCATTAAGGGATGGGGAAGTGGCCCTGATGCTGATGGTTCACGCAAAGGCCAATGCCCTTGGCGCGTTGAAACTGTGCCTGCTGCCAGAGCACAAGAAAAACAATCATCCACGATACCTAGCTTCGTGTCTCAGTTTGCAGGGCGTCGAAGGACAAAACACTTGAAGTCAGACCAGTGCGACCAGGTGGTCGGTTGGATTGTAGCAGATAATGCTTCCAGTCGGTTAAACACCACCCTGTCTTCCACCAAGTCCAGTCTCAGTAGCCAAGATTCTGGTCAACAGAATCCTCACCCTGATCCTCCTTCCTCCCACCATGGAGAGTCTGGCAAAACAAGTGATCCCACACTCGGATATTCCGAGGAGCTCTTTTCATCACCATTCCTTGATTTGGCCCTCTCACCAAGCACGCTTGAAGAGGGACATGAGATCTTGTGCCCTGATACCCAACCTCTTTAGCATCCACAGTCACAAGAAGATTATGGTGGGGAACAGCAATTAGTGTTTAATGAGGTGGATGATGATGAGACACAGTTGCCAATGAGTCAACCGCAATTACTGTCTCAAGAGGTTGATGGATAGGATGAGACACTGCAACAGGCTGGAAGAGGCAGTGAGGTGGCAAAAGGGAGAAGGTGGACCACACCACACAGGCCCGAAACTGTTCCATGGAGTACCCCCTTGTGGAAATATCCTTTGCCAAGAGGTAGGTGTTCTGCACCAAAATGAGCAGGGGTGTGAACACTAGCAACCTCACCACCACCAGCATTATCCACCACATGGCATCCAAGCACCGTAATAAGTGGGGTGAACACCTGGGTCCACAATCTGTTTCTACAGATCACACCACTGCCTCTTATTCCTCTTTGGTACGTGCTGGCCAATCGGCAGTCGAAGGCGCAGGTGAGGATGCCTCCTGCCCTGCACCTGGACCTTCGCAAGCACCATCAGCCACCACATCCACTTCCATGTCCCAGCGCAGCTTACAAATGTCCTTACCCCAGGCATTTGAACACAAGCGCAAATACCCAGCCACCCACCCACAGGCCATAGCACTAAATGTGCACGTTATGTTTATGGACACTGAGGCCATCTGCAGCCTGATGTCGGCGGGCGTCCCACGGTACTCTGTCTCCAGACGCCACTATTTTTCACAGCTTGACTTGCCCGCCTTACACCATCATGTGTCCTGAAACGTCACACGTGCCCTGACCAACGCAGTTACTGGGAAGGTCCATTTAACCATGGACCATGGACGAGTTCATTTGGCCAGGGACGCTATATTTCCATGACAGCACACTGGGTGAATGTTGTGGAGGCTAGGAGCGAGTCATATCCTGGCATGTCACAGGTGCTACTGAAGCTGAGGATTGCGAGCCCTACGTTGATAAGGGTTTCCGCCAGCACCTACGTTAGTGGCTCCAACCCCCACTTATCCTCCTCCGCCTCCTCCCCCACTTCCACCTCCGAATTATCCACATGCAGCACCAGTTAGCCATCAGCTGGTAGCTGGAAGCAGTGTAGTACTGCAGTGGGGAAGCAGCGACAAGCCGTGCTGGAGCTGATATGCTTAGGGAACAAACAGAACACCACCATGAGCTGTGTCTCATACACATCCCAAGCCTAGCCCACGTCTTAAACTTAGTGGTTCAGCGGTTTCTCAAAACCTACCCAAATTTGCCAGAGCTAATGGTGAAGGTGCGCCATGTGTGTGCAAATTTCCGCAAGTCATTGACAGCTTCAGCCAGTCTGTTAGCGCTGCAGCAGCTCTTTAAATTGCCAGCTAACCAGCTGTTGTGCGATGTGAGCACATGCTGGAACTCCAAGTTCCACATGTTGGCCAGGCTTTGTGAGCAGCAGAGGGCAGTAGTGGAATACCAGCTTGTACATGGTCGTAGCATTTCCAGTCAGCTTCCACTTATCAGAAGCAAGGAGTGGGCATGGATGTCTGACCTGTGTGAGGTTTTAAGAAACTTTGAGGAATCAACACAAATGGTGAGTGGCAATAACACTATTATCAGCGTAACCATACCACTTCTGTGTATACTCAAATGCTCACTGCTCACAATTAAGGACAGACACTTTGCATGTGGTAGAGGTGGAAATGGGGGAAGAAGACATTACACAGGGTGATAGCCAGACCAGTTCGCATTTTCATCGCAAATTGACCAATGGAGAGGAGGAGGAGGAAGAGCATGAGACAGTTGCCTCCGCTACAGAGGGTAGTACCCATGGAAGTTTAATTCCATCTGTTCAGCATGGTTCGGCAGAAGAGGAGGAAAAAATATGAGGAGAGTTAGAGTGATCCTCCTGATGACAACAGAGTAGTGTTGCCTGTTGGTACTCTGGCACACATGGCTGGCTTCATGTTAGGCTGCCTTTACCGCAACAACACAGATTACTAGGTGTTCACCCTTCTCGACCCCCACTACAAAGATAACTTCTCATCTCTCATTCCTCAGGTGGAGAGGATGAGCAAAACGGTGCAATGTCAGAAGGTCCTTGTTGAAAAATTACTCCAAAAACCTCCATCTGACAATGCTGGCAGCAGAGTCTGTACTTCCTTGGGCAACCGAGGAAGGGAGACAAGGGAAACACACAGCAGTTCCAACAATGTCAGGGGAACACTCTCCAAGGCCTGGGACAGATTCATGACACCCTGGCAGCAACCTCACCCTGATGAGCGGTTTTATGTCACAAGTAGAGAAAAGTTTTGGAAGATGGTGAAGGAGTACGTAGCTGACCGTGTCAGCGTCCTCAGTGATCCCTCAGTGCCTTACAACTACTGGGTGTCCAATCTGGACACGTGGCACGAACTGGCACTCTACACCTTCGAGGTGTTGGCCTGCCCTGCCGCCAGCGTTTTGTCTGAGCGGATATTTAGTGCTGCTGGTGGCATTATAACAGATAAGGGTATCCTCCTGTCAACTGAAAATGCTGACAGGTTGACTCTTATAAAAATGAACAAAGCCTCGATTGCCCGTGGCTTCTCGACTCCACCAGAGGAAAGCGGATGAACAAAGGCACTGTAAATGTGTTGTTTAATGTACTCAATACACTGTATTCCCATGCACCCCTTCCACCACAAAAAGGGTATATGGTTACATCTTCCTTTTCTCATTCTCCTCCTCCTCTTCCATCATATCAACATGCTTATTTGTCGCTTATAATGCCCTCGCATATATACCCTTGCATATAATGTTTTAAAGGGTCAGCTCAACTGCAGACACTCGCATATAAAGTTTTACTGGTTCAGCTCAACTGCAGGCCCTCGCATATAATGTTTTACAGGGTCAGCTAAACTGCAAGCCCTCGCATATAATGTTTTACAGGGTCAGCTCAACTGCAGGCCCTCACATATAATGTTTTGCAGGGTCAGCTCAACTGCAGTCCCTCGCATATAATGTTTTACAGGGTCAGCTTACCTGCAGACCCTTACATATAATGTTTTACAGGGTTAGCTCACCTGCAAGTCCTCGCATATAATGTTTTACAGGGTCATCTCACATGCAGGCCCTACAATCTTTTACAGGGTCAGCTCACCTTCTGATGATGACAGCAAAGTCTTGCCTGTTGGAACTCTGGCACACATGGCTGGCTTCTTGTTAGGCTGCCTTTCCCATGACCCGTGCGTTATACGCATTTTAAACAACACAGATTACTGGTTGTTCACCCTTCTCGACCACCGCTACAAGGAGATTTTCTCATCTTTCATTCCTCTGGTGGAGAGGACAAACAAAACGGTGCTATACCAGAAGGTCCTTGTTGAAAAAAAAGTTGATTGGCAGACATCCAAATGGATCATCACTGTCACGGAGATTTGCAATCGCCTAGAGGTTATCTAGAGTCAACAAAGCGGCAGCAGGCCCTCACCTACAAGTCCAGTATAAGTAGCCAAGAGTCTGATCAACACAATTCTCACCATGACGGCACACTGGGTGAACGTTGTGGAGGCCGCAAGCAAGTTGGCTGCTGGCACTAGACTTGCCCTCCAATAGATCCTCGGAAAGTGTGCTCATTCCAATAACAGTGAGTGAGTAATTGCTGCGCACCTGCTGCCTTCCTTGGACGCTTGTGCTATAATAACTTGATCCACCCTCTCTGGGTGGTCCACAATTAGGAAACAAAGAGGCAATGCAACAACAGCCAATCAGATTTCAGCCATTGACCTCCCTTGGATGTGGCAGCCTTTTATCAGGCTCCCTCTCTGGCATTGAACCCTTATTCCCTTTTACCTGTGATCACCATGGTAGGTGCAGAAAGGAACATAGAAAGCTGATAGGGCTGACATCCAAATGGATCGCCACCATCACAGGGACGTGCAATTGCCCAGAGGTTATCTAAAGTCACCAATGCGGCAGCAGGCCCTCGCCCCTATTGTTTTAGATGGTCATATCAGCAGGTCCTTGCTAAAATATTTTTGAGGGTCACCAGCAGGTCAATGATAATTTTTCAAGGGTGTGTATGATGCCCTCCTTTATGTGTAACAAAGGGTGTTTTGGAGTGCCAGTTCCTTGTAATTTTTGGCAGCCCTTTCACTTATTGCATAGGCTTTATGAGTGTAGAAGTCCCATTACCTGAATAATTGTATCACAATGGGAATGAGGCCCTCCATTATGTGAAATACAGGTTGTATCGGAGTACCTCTACCTCTTTTTGGCAGCACTTGTGCTTTATATACAAGTAAATATACAGGAAAGAATGTTTTTTATTAATTTTTCCTCTAAAATTGATGTATTTTTTCCGTTTTTGTGCGTATTATTGTCAGTCTGTAAAAGTGGCGCACTACTCGGACAGCATGGTTCCCAGCAGCGACCTGGGAGTCCAAGATGCATCAAGACATCCTCCCTATGCTGTTCCCGAACCATTTTGGTGGTGTTTCCATCAATTTCTGACCTTTTTCTTTGAACCAGGTACCTTCCCCTCTTCAGAGCAGGGGTTGCCTGGCTTAATGCTCGGGTTTTCCCATTGACTTTCATTATATTCAGATGCTTAGTAGAACACATGAGCATCCCGATGTGTTCGGCCAGAGCACCCGAGCACTTTGGTGCTCAATCAATACAAATTGTGACCCACTAGAAAGGGACCACTTCCTAGCCAAAATATTCACACCCACTATAGTGTATACTGAAATAGGAGTAGTCTTCATAGTTAGAATATGTAGATTACAACCTCTGTATAAAATTTCTCTACAAAATTTCAGATATAACCGTTTAGAAATACATAAGTAGCACTCACTTTACTGGGGAGGATGTCTGTTGGATAAAGCTCAAGACACCTCCAGACAGAACCCCCCCCCCCCCCCGAGGTGTTTTTGCTTCTAACATGGTAGGAAATGAGGGGGCAGCCGTAGATCCAGCATCAGATCAATTTTCCTTTTATTTAAAGACTCGCGGCACTCAATGTGTTTCGGAGAGGATCAGCTGGCCCGGAAGTGACTTCACGTAACTTCCGGTACTGTGCGTTCCACAGTGGTACGCATCGCAATATTTTTATGTTTATATTTCTATATATACAAAAAAAAACAATGCTTAAATAACCCAAACATTAAATAACATACATAGGTGTGGTGAATTGTATGGGGACTTTAGTGGAGCCTCCAGCCGCAAGATTATGCACACAGGAGGCTCCGAAGACCGGAAGTGACGCTGGTCCGGACCTCACTTCCAGTACTCTGTGTCACTTAGGGTTCACAGCTATATCACATACACTTATTAAAGATCAACTTATGCCGAAACCTCAGAAACAGTTCATCCTTGAAGCCATCAATTTCATACTTCACCATAATTGCTTTATATTCAATGACAGTTATTATATGCAGATAAATGGCACTGCGATGGGGACAAAATTTTCCCCATCATATGCTAACCTTTTTATGGGTGTCTTTGAAGAAAGATTTGGGCTACTACTACACCCCAAGGTCAAATTTTAATCGATGATATCAATTTTGTATGGCCAAATTCATCACACTGCTGAACTCTAACGATTGGAACCTATCCATTAGCCTTGAAACCCATCCTATCGAGATACTGTATTTTTTAGACCTACAGCTCACCGTTCAAAAGCTAATAGCTACCTGGATTACTGCAGTTACCATCATCAGAAATGGAAATGCAACATTCCATTTAGTCAAATGAAACTAATTAGGAGAAATTGTTCTGACAACCAGGAAATTAGCAGCCAAATTAAAATTCTGAAAGATAGATTTAAACATAAGGGCTACCCAATCCTCAAAGTTTCTCAAAAGGAAAGTATTCTACCACGCGAAAAGAAATGTGGATGGGTTAAAAAATGAAACTTATCAGCTTAGTCTAATCACTAGATTTAACGCCCAACATATCCTGATTAGAAATACCCTAACAAAAAGCTGGACAATCCTCTTAGAAGGTGCTATCCTGGGAAAAAAAAATTATCCCCTAAGTTCCCAATATAATTTTTCGCAGAGTGAAAACGTTAAAAAAACCTAATAGCCCCCTCTTGTCCTAAACTAACTACTGCTAATAGACACACTAAAAAACCTAAGGATATAGGGGCCTTCAAGTGCGGAAATAAGGGCTCTTTCACACTTGCATTCTTTTCTTGCGGCATAGAGTTCCGTCGTCGGGCTCTATGCCAGAAGAATCCTGATCAGTTTTATCCTAATGCATTCTAAATGGAGAGAAATCCGTTCAGGATGCATCAGGATGTCTTCAGTTCCGGACCGGAACGGTTTTTGGCCGGAGAAAATACCGCAGCATGCTGCACTTTTTGCTCCGGCCAAAAATCCTGAAGACTTGCCGCAAGGCCGGATCCGGAATTAATGCCCATTGAAAGGCATTGATCCTTAAGCTAAACCTCGTTTCGGCGCATTGCCGGATCCAACGTTTAGCTTTCTCTGAATGGTTACCATGGCTGCCGGGACGCTAAAGTCCTGGCAGCCATGGTAAAGTGTAGTGGGGAGCAGCATACTTACCGTCCGTGCGGCTCCCGGGGCGCTCCAGAGTGACGTCAGGGCGCCCCACGCGCATGGATGACGTGATCACATGGCACGTCATCCATGCGCATGGGGCGCTCTGACGTCATTCTGGAGCGTCCCGGGAGCCGCGCGGACTGTAAGTATACTGCTCCCCCGCTCCCCACTACTACTATGGCAACCAGGACTTTAATAGCGTCCTGGATGCCATAGTAACACTGAACGCATTTTGAAGACGGATCCGTCTTCAAATGCTTTCAGTTCACTTGCGTCTTTCCGGATCCGGCGTGTAATTCCGGCAAGTGGAGTACACGCCGGATCCGGACAATGCAAGTGTGAAAGAGGCCTAAGAGGTGCAAATGTTGCACCATTATCACACGCAATACAAAATTCCAATACCCCACAATAAAGAAACCATAAACATTCTCCACAGAATGGATTGCGGGAGCACTAATGTTATTTATCTATTATGGTACCCTTGAGAGCTACTTTATGTGGGGTGCACCACACAGACCCTAAGAGAGAGGATGAACAAACACCGCTCAAACATCACCAGAAAAATAATGACCCACAGTGTTTTGCGACATTATGCACTATTCCACAATGGGGATCCCACCTCTCTACGAGTGACTACCATTGAATAGTCACCACAGTCCTACCAATTATTATGCCTAAGGAAATGTTTTGGATCTTTTGTTTTAACACCTTGTCCCTGTTCGGTCTTAATGAGTCATTAGAATATACTAACTATTGATCCATTTAGTCTACACCCTTTTATTGATATTATTTATTTATGTACATGAAGTATATTATATATATATATATATATATATATATATATATATATATCATATAACGATCCACTTGTTTTATTAAACTATCCATTTTTTACATTTCTTTTATATAACCATCCACTCCTTTATATATTTTTATACATATTCTTTATTTTTTATATACATTTTTATTGTGTATCTACATATACCCCCCTTTTAATTTTAGATATGTGCACCCTCAAGATAAAACTCATTCCTTGCTATTTATAAAACAATCTTTTTTATAGCATACATACAATTTTTGTTATTTTATGGGTCTTTATGGATTTATTTATTTATTTATTAATTAATTTTCATTGATGTACTTTTCATTGATTTATTTTACTTTCATTGCTTTGAAAAGCCATGGACTATTAACTTTTATGAATATAATAACCAAACTCCTTATTCTACTGTGAAGAATATATATCCATTATATTCACTAGTTATACATAGCATCCTAGAAGCCCCGCAGTGGAATGGACACCTCTTCATGTGTGTTCCACCAGGACACTCCCCTGGCTCTTCAGAGAGAGCGCTCACAAGCATCTCATTGTGGAATGCAAAGGACCGATAGTAAGTCTGGACCAGCGTCACTTCCGGTACTAGTAACCTCCTGTGCACATATTCTTGCGGCTGGAGGCTACACTAAAGTTCCCCATACAATCCATCACTAGAGATGGCCTTGCGATTCGCCTGGCGGTTGTTTAGCGGCAAACTTTGCTCGTTCGCTGTTCGCCGAACGGGCGAACATTTGGCCATATTTGTGCCCCCCCCCAAAATATTTATATATAGTGCATTTAGGTAGTGCAGCATTCGTCTGCAGTTTTGCTACTTACTGCAACTACACAGAGTGACAAACGCCATTGGAACAAATAATTTCTACTGGTTTGATATACCAGTTGCCCCCCCCCCCAAAAAAAAAATGATTTAAGCAGGGGTGTTTTATACCAATAATATACTTTCTATATAGTGCATTTAGGTAGTGCAGCATTTGCTTGCGGTTTAGCTGCGTATCTCAGCTACACAGAGTGACAAATGCCATTGGAACAAATAATTTCTACTAGTGTGATATACCAGTTGCTCCCCCCAAAAAATTGATTGAAGCAGGCGTGTTATTTGCGCCAAAATCATTTGCTGTCATTTCTTGCGAAAGAGCATAGGGCGGTATTTCAGTAATACACAAAACATTCAAACGCACTGCACGGTTGCATTAATTTCTGGTGAAAGAGTATAGGGGCTTTTTTCATTAAAAAATAAAATACATACGCACTGCCGGTGAAAGCAATCCTTAAGGTGGTTGGATAAGAGATGGATAGTGGATGGGTATCACTCGGTATATACTACTTATTCTAGAGGGGTTTCAATTCTGGTACATGATAAGATTAAATTTGAGTGTGTTACATATGAGGCGGACGACTGTGCTAGGTACCTCTTCTTACAATGTAATATAGAAGGGGATAAAATGGTAATCGCAAATATATATATTCCGCCACCATATAAGCCAGATGTGTTGTATGTGTTGCATAGATTTATGTTGAATAGACAAGAATGTATAATGATTGTGATAGGAGACTATAATGCCATAATGGATCCACTCAGGGATAGAATGTTTAGCAGAGGGGGAAGAATACAAAATGTAGACTTTTTTAAACTGGCCTTGGAGTTTAATTGGATTGATGTCTGGCGTTATTTGAACCCGGAAGAAACTATGTATTCCTGTTATTCTAAATCACATCAAACGTGGTCAAGAATAGATATGGTTTGGGGAAATAAAAACGTAATGACCCAAAATAGGATTAAGATAAAGTACTTGCCTATGGCCTTATCTGATCATAGCGCTGTGGTAATGGAATTGGACTTGAACAGAAAGCAAAATTTGTTAATGTTTAAGTTCAACTCTCATTGGTTATCGTTAATTCCAGATAAAGAAAGTAAATTGGTGGAGTTAAAAAATTTCTTCCAGGAGAATAACAACTCCGCCAATAGATTGATAGTTTGAGATACTGCCAAGGCATATTTAAGAGGATCTTTGTTTAAAAGGGTGAATTATTGGGGGGAAAAAATTACTAAAGAAAAAGGGGATCTATTGGAATTTTTTTTTTGAAGAAGCAAGATTAGTATATAAAATGAATCCCACTGGAAATAACAAGCAGAAATGGGAGGAGGAACATTAAAAGTTAAAAATGTATTATAATGGAGAAAACTAGGAATTTTGTTTTTCTTTCAAGGGTTTCGGTTAGCCTCAGAGGGAGAAAAGGTGGGGAAAATCTTAGCAGGTATTGTAAAAAATCAGAGAGGGAAATCATGGATAGGGGCGATTAGAGACAAAAGGAATCAAAAAAGTTGTTGTGGATTACTTTCAGGAACTTTATAAGTCAAGGGTACAATAAACAAAAAAAGACTTGGACCAATACCTAGATCAGATTGTCTTGACGGAGATATCTAAAGCCCAAAAGGAATATCTGGAAAAATAAATATCTATCTTAGAAATAGAAGAGGTGTTGGGTACGGTGAAACCAGTAAAAGAACCAGGGTGAGATGGACTTCCTTTTGAAATATATAAGACCTTCGCGCAGGTGCTAATACCAGAATTAAGAGTGACACTGTGTCAGGCCCAAAAAATAGGTGATTTACCAGATTCAATGAAAGAAGCAATTATTACATTCATTCCAATTTTTTTTTTTTAAAACAACTAAACCCTGGTTCATATAGACCAATATATTTGTTAAATACGAATGTTAATATTCTGGCAAATGTTTTGGCAGGTAGGCTTTCTAAGGTGATTAAAGGTATAATTCACGAAGATCAGACAGGTTTTATACCTGGAAGAATGATGTACTCAAATATAAGAAGGTTGGTTGTACCTTAATATTGAAGCTAACAAAACAGAAATCGGTGAAAAAGCCATACTTTCATTGGATGTCCAAAAGGCATTTGATTGTATCGAGTGGGAGTACATACGGGCAGTCTTGAAAAAGGTTGGTATAGGGGAGGGATTTATAAGATGGATACAACTTATATATTCCAACCCAAGGTCTAGGGTGATGGTGGATGGGAGCTTGTCCCTGCCTTTTGCCCTCGATAGGGGCACTAGACAGGGATGCCCTCTCTCCCCATTATTTGCTATTGCAATAGAACCCCTGGCATGTATGATAAGAAATGATAGCGAGATTAAAGGTTTTCAATATGGGGAAGAAAATGAAAAATTATTAATGTATGCCGATGATATTTTACTATTTATGCACAACACTGGGGATGAGTTTAATAAAGTAATAGATATAATAGATACATTTTTTTCTGCCTTAAATATTAATTGGGAGAAATCCCATATGATGTTATTAGGGAATGGACAATTACAGAATGGCTCTGTCACCGCCAGACATCTGAGAAGCTCTGACAGACGTTCTTCAGAACCTCCTGCTTGAGGTTCTTTTGTTTTGCTTTCATTTTGTCATCTCGTTAGCCTCTCTCAGCTGTCATGTAGTTGCACTGATTGCATCCCTTTAAATCCCTTCCCATACTGCATCACTTTGCCGTTTATACAACTTCCTGGAGTGTGTACATGCTGGATGTTACAACTGATCCTTCTACAGATAAGTTTTTTCATTGATTAGTGTTTTCCTGTTTGCTTGATCCTAGGTGACCCTGACTTCCTCCGTATTAAGTGTAGGGAGCCGGTGGTCGTGTCACCTCACTAATATAGGGTGTTCAGGTGTCATACAGTCGAGGCACGAGGGCATGCAATTTTCTATCATAGAGATCTTTGCATGGGCTGAGAAGACAGGGAGAGTTTCAGGGCTTAAATAGGGGTTACCCTTTTGTTCCTTAGTTTTGGATCAAGCCAGTTGGATCCTTATTTGTAACTTCTTGTTTTCTGTTACACCATCCGTGACATTATAAACCGCCAAAACCGTCTGAAGCATGGATCCGGTTTCACTTTTGACTGAACACATGCAGGGTCTTTCATTGGAGGTAGCAGATCTCCGTAAAACTGTATCTCAGTTTCAGGTGACCGTTTCAGCTTGCGTTCATGGAGTTTGTTCTGAGCCTAAGATCTCACTCCCAGATACGTTCTCCGGGGGTAGTGAGAATTTTGTTTGTTTTAGAGAGGCTTGCAAACTCCATTTTCGCCTACTTCCCCATTTCTCTGGTGATGAGGAGCATAGGGTGGGGATCATCATCTCGCTGCTCAGGGATAACGCTCAGTCTTGGGCCTTTTTGCTGCCGGTGGGGGCACGGCCCCTCCGTTCAGTGGATTAATTTTTTTTAGCCCTGGGTCAGATATATGATGATCCAGATCGTATTGCTCTGGCTGAGTCTAGACTACGTCTTTTATGCCAGGGTAAACAGTCCGCAGAGATATACTGTTCAGAATTTTGGAGATGGGCAGCTGATACTGGTTGGAATAATGCTGCACTCCAAAGTCAATTTTGCCATGGTCTTTCAGAGGGATTGAAAGATGCATTTGCCTTTCATGAGAGACCTACCTCCTTGGACACTGCCATGTCTCGGGCCGTTCGTATTGACAGGCGTCTTAGAGAGAGAGGAGAGATCACTCCTTCCTGTCATACTCAGTCCAAGGACAGTGCGGCGGTCTCATTCAGTGCGCAGGGGTCTCAGTCTCTCTCAATCCCCTCTGAGCATGAGCCCATGCAGCTGGGTTTGCTTGCCTCTGACAATAGAAGATTCAGCTCTCAGAAGAGGGTTTGTTTCTGTTGCGGAAGTATAAATCATTTGGCAAATGTTTGTCCCTCTAGGAGATTCAGGCAGTCTTTTGAGAGTAATATAGAAACAAAAAGAAAAAAATCCTCTAAAAACGTTCCATTTGTTACTATTGGCAAGGTTGATGCGGAAATTGAAGGTTTTCTGTTTGCTTGTAGTTCCCGTTTTGTCCTACCTGCCAGGGTGGCGCTAGAGAGCAATAAAAATTTTTGTGAGATTTTTGTAGATAGTGGAGCAGCTGTCAATCTCATTGATAATCAATTTGCTATAGCACATGGTTTCCAGGTATGCACTTTGGGAAAGAATATACCTGTTTTGCTATTGATTCCGTTCCACTTTCTCAGAAATCGCTAAAGGGCATAGTTCACAATATCCATTTGATTGTGATTGATACTCATGTTGAGGATGTGTCATGTTTCGTCCTAAGCGGGTTGCCTACTTCTCAACTGTTGGGGCTACCCTGGCTCACTAAACATAACCCCACCATTGATTGGCAAGCGAGGCAAATAAATAGTTGGAGTGACTTTTGCAGAGAGAATTGCCTCACAACATCTGTTTCAGAGGTTTCTACTAAGACTGTACCATCTTTTCTCTCTGAATGTGTTTTCTGAGAGTGGTGTTCAGGAGTTGCCCCCTCACAGAGAGTGCGATTGCCCTATTAATCTCATCCCAGGCGCCGAGCTGCCTAAATCTCGTTTATACAATCTCTCCCAACCTGAAAGGGTCGCTATGCGTGCTTATATCTCTGAGAGCCTGAGAAAGGGACACATACGACCCTCGAAGTCACCTGTTGCCGCTGTTTTTTTCTTTGTTAAGAAAAAAGATGGTTCTTTAAGACCATGTCTGGATTTCAGGGAGCTGAACAGTATCACAATTCGTGACCCTTATTCACTTCCTCTGATCCCTGACCTGTTTAACCAGATTGTTGGGTATAAAGTTTTTTCCAAGTTGGATCTAAGTTTTTTCCAAGTTGGATCTAACCTGGTCAGTGTCAGAGAAGGAGATGAATGGAAGACGGCCTTTAATACCCCTGAGGGCCATTTTGAGAATTTGGTTATGCCTTTTGGTTTGATGAATGCTCCAGCCGTCTTTCAGCATTTTGTGAACAGCATTTTTTATCATTTAATGGGGAAATTTGTATTAGTGTATCTAGAAGACATTTAGATTTTTTCTCCTAATTTCAAAACTCATAAGGATCACCTACGTCAGGCTCATCTTGCGGGAGAAAAAATTGTACGCTAAACTGGAAAAATTTGTGTTTGCGGTTTCAGAAATTCTATTTCTGGGGTTTCTTCTCTCCGCTTCTGGTTTTCGCATGGACCCCGAGAAGGTCTGCGCTGTGCTTGAGTGGGAGCTTCCTGAGAATCAGAAGGCGCTGATGAGTTTTTGGGGTTTTGCCAATTATTGCAGGAAGTTTATTTTGAATTATTCCTCTGTTGTTAAACCACTCACTGATATGACAAGAAATGGGGTAGATTTTTCCTCCTGGTCGGTAGAGGCTCGTAAGTAGGGATGAGCGAACCCGAACTGTATAGTTCGGGTTCGTACCGAATTTTGGGGTGTCCATGACACGGACCCGAACCTGGACATTTTCGTAAAAGTCTGGGTTCGGGTTCGGTGTTCGTCGCTTTCTTGGCGCTTTTTGAAAGGCTGCAAAGCAGCCAATCAACAAGCGTCATACTACTTGCCCCAAGAGGCCGTCACAGCCATGCCTACTATTGGCATGGCTGTGATTGGCCAGTGCAGCATGTGACCCAGCCTCTATTTAAGCTGGAGTCACATAGCGCCGCACGTCACTCTGCTCTGATCAGTACAGGGAGAGGTTGCAGCTGCAACGTTAGGGCGAGATTAGGCAGTGATTAACTCCTCCAAAAGGCTTCATTCAGAGATCGATCTGCAGCTGTGGATGATTGAACTGCTGCTATTGAATTGCTCACTGTTTTTAGGCTGCCCAGAGCGTTTTTCAGTCACTTTTTTCTGGGGTGATCGGCGGCCATTTTGTGTATTGTGGTGTGCCAGCACAAGCTGCCACCAAGTGCATTTAACCCTCAATAGTGTGGTCGTTTTTTGGCTATATCCTACATCAGGGTGAAGCTGTCACACCAAGTGCATTTAACCATCAATAGTGTGGTTATTTTTTGGCCATATACTACATCAGAGGCAAGCTGTCACCAAGTGCATTTAACCCTCAATAGTGTGGTTGTTTTTTGGCTATATCCTACATCAGGGTCAAGCTGTCACACCAAGTGCATTTAACCATCAATAGTGTGGTTATTTTTTGGCCATATACTACATCAGGATAAAGCTGTCACCAAGTGCATTTAACCCTCAATAGTGTGGTTGTTTTTTGGCTATATCCTACATCAGGGTCAAGCTGTCACACCAAGTGCATTTAACCAACAATAGTGTGGTTATTTTTTGGCCATATCCCAGTCTAATTCTGACTGTAAACGTATACCTGTCACCCAGCGCCTAAATAATAGGCCTCAAATTTATAGTCATCCAAATCTGTTGTTATTGCTGTAGCTGGTCAAGTTATTTAGTGTCCGTCAAAGCACAGTTTTTGTTCTGGGTTGAAATACAATTCCCAATTTAGCAATTCTCTAAATTAGTGGTTTCTGCTGTATCAGGCCTACTTTAAATTTATCCCTAAAAGGGTATATTAGATTCAAGGTGCAAATAGGGTCATTCTCAATAACTTCACACACACGCTACTGTGCATATCCCAGTCTAATTCTGTCTGTAAACGTATACCTGTCACCCAGCGCCTAAATAATAGGCCTCAAATTTATAGTCAGCTAAATCTGTGGTTACTGCTGTGCCTGTATTAGTGTAATACGGTACCTAAATAGATAGCCAGATAGTGTTAGGTGTCTGTAAAAAAAAGGCCTGAATTTTAATTCAATACATTGGGCCAAATAATATTTTTGTTGTTGTGGTGAACGATAACAATGAGGAAAACATCTAGTAAGGGACGCGGACGTGGACATGGTCGTGGTGGTGTTAGTGGACCCTCTGGTGCTGGGAGAGGACGTGGCCGTTCTGCCACATCCACACTTCCTAGTGTACCAACTACCTCAGGTCCCAGTAGCCGCCAGAATTTACAGCGATATATGGTGGGGCCCAATGCCGTTCTAAGGATGGTAAGGCCTGAGCAGGTACAGGCATTAGTCAATTGGGTGGCCGACAGTGGATCCAGCACGTTCACATTATCTCCCACCCAGTCTTCTGCAGAAAGTGCACAGATGGCGCCTGAAAACCAACCCCATCAGTCTGTCACATCACCCCCATGCATACCAGGGAAACTGTCTCAGCCTCAAGTTATGCAGCAGTCTCTTATGCTGTTTGAAGACTCCGCTGGCAGGGTTTCCCAAGGGCATCCACCTAGCCCTTCCCCAGCGGTGAAAGACATAGAATGCACTGACGCACAACCACTTATGTTTCCTGATGATGAGGACATGGGAATACCACCTCAGCATGTCTCTGATGATGACGAAACACAGGTGCCAACTGCTGCGTCTTTCTGCAGTGTGCAGACTGAACAGGAGGTCAGGGATCAAGACTGGGTGGAAGACGATGCAGGGGACGATGAGGTCCTAGATCCCACATGGAATGAAGGTCGTGCCACTGACTTTCACAGTTCGGAGGAAGAGGCAGTGGTGAGACCGAGCCAACAGCGTAGCAAAAGAGGGAGCAGTGGGCAAAAGCAGAACACCCGCCGCCAAGAGACTCCGCCTGCTACTGACCGCCGCCATCTGGGACCGAGCACCCCAAAGGCAGCTTCAAGGAGTTCCCTGGCATGGCACTTCTTCAAACAATGTGCTGACGACAAGACCCGAGTGGTTTGCACGCTGTGCCATCAGAGCCTGAAGCGAGGCATTAACGTTCTGAACCTTAGCACAACCTGCATGACCAGGCACCTGCATGCAAAGCATGAACTGCAGTGGAGTAAACACCTTAAAAACAAGGAAGTCACTCAGGCTCCCCCTGCTACCTCTTCTGCTGCTGCCGCCTCGGCCTCTTCTTCCGCCTCTGGAGGAACGTTGGCACCTGCCGCCCAGCAAACAGGGGATGTACCACCAACACCACCACCACCTCCGTCACGAAGCATCTCAACCATGTCACACGGCAGCGTTCAGCTCTCCATTTCACAAACATTTGAGAGAAAGCGTAAATTCCCACCTAGCCATCCTCGTTCCCTGGCCCTGAATGCCAGCATTTCTAAACTACTGGCCTATGAAATGCTGTCATTTAGGCTGGTGGACACAGACAGCTTCAAACAGCTCATGTCGCTTGCTGTCCCACAGTATGTTGTTCCCAGCCGCCACTACTTCTCCAAGAGAGCTGTGCCTTCCCTGCACAACCAAGTATCCGATAAAATCAAGTGTGCACTGCGCAACGCCATCTGTAGCAAGGTCCACCTAACCACAGATACGTGGACCAGTAAGCACGGCCAGGGAGGCTATATCTCCCTAACTGCACACTGGGTAAATGTAGTGGCAGCTGGGCCCCAGGCGGAGAGCTGTTTGGCGCACGTCCTTCCGCCGCCAAGGATCGCAGGGCAACATTCTTTGCCTCCTGTTGCCACCTCCTCCTTCTCGGCTTCCTCCTCCTCTTCTTCCACCTGCTCATCCAGTCAGCCACACACCTTCACCACCAACTTCAGCACAGCCCGGGGTAAACGTCAGCAGGCCATTCTGAAACTCATGTTTGGGGGACAGGCCCCACACCGCACAGGAGTTGTGGCGTGGTATAGAACAACAGACCGACGAGTGGTTACTGCCGGTGAGCCTCAAGCCTGGCCTGGTGGTGTGCGATAATGGGCGAAATCTCGTTGCAGCTCTGGGACTAGCCGGTTTGACGCACATCCCTTGCCTGGCCCATGTGTTGAATTTGGTGGTGCAGAAGTTCATTCACAACTACCCCGACATGTCAGAGCTGCTGCATAAAGTGCGGGCCGTCTGTTCGCGCTTCCGGCGTTCACATTCTGCTGCTGCTCGCCTGTCTGTGCTACAGCGTAACTTCGGCCTTCCCGCTCACCGCATCATATGCGACGTGCCCACCAGGTGGAACTCCACCTTGCACATGCTGGACAGACTGTGCGAGCAGCAGCAGGCCATAGTGGAGTTTCAGCTGCAGCACGCACGGGTCAGTCGCACTGCGGAACAGCACCACTTCACCACCAATGACTGGGCCTCCATGCGAGACCTGTGTGCCCTGTTGCGCTGTTTCGAGTACTCCACCAACATGGCCAGTGGCGATGACGCTGTTATCAGCGTTACAATACCACTTCTATGTCTCCTTGAGAAAACACTTAGGGCGATGATGGAAGAGGAGGTGGCCCAGGAGGAGAAGGAGGAGGAAGAGGGGTCATTTTTAGCACTTTCAGGCCAGTCTCTTCGAAGTGACTCAGAGGGAGGTTTTTGGCAACAGCAGAGGCCAGGTACAAATGTGGCCAGCCAGGGCCCACTACTGGAGGACGAGGAGGACGAGGATGAGGAGGAGGTGGAGGAGGATGAGGATGAAGCATTGTCACAGCGGGGTGGCACCCAACGCAGCTCGGGCCCATCACTGGTGCGTGGCTGGGGGGAAAGGCAGGGCGATGATGATACGCCTCCCACAGAGGACAGCTTGTCCTTACCCCTGGGCTGCCTGGCACACATGAGCGACTACATGCTGCAGTGCCTGCGCAACGACAGCAGAGTTGCCCACATTTTAACCTGTGCGGACTACTGGGTTGCCACCCTGCTGGATCCACGCTACAAAGACAATGTGCCCACCTTACTTCCTGCACTGGAGCGTGATAGGAAGATGCGCGAGTACAAGCGCACGTTGGTAGACGCGCTACTGAGAGCATTCCCAAATGTCACAGGGGAACAAGTGGAAGCCCAAGGCCAAGGCAGAGGAGGAGCAAGAGGTCGCCAAGGCAGCTGTGTCACGGCCAGCTCCTCTGAGGGCAGGGTTAGCATGGCAGAGATGTGGAAAAGTTTTGTCAACACGCCACAGCTAACTGCACCACCACCTGATACGCAACGTGTTAGCAGGAGGCAACATTTCACTAACATGGTGGAACAGTACGTGTGCACACCCCTCCACGTACTGACTGATGGTTCGGCCCCATTCAACTTCTGGGTCTCTAAATTGTCCACGTGGCCAGAGCTAGCCTTTTATGCCTTGGAGGTGCTGGCCTGCCCGGCGGCCAGCGTTTTGTCTGAACGTGTATTCAGCACGGCAGGGGGCGTCATTACAGACAAACGCAGCCTCCTGTCTACAGCCAATGTGGACAAGCTGACGTTCATAAAAATGAATCAGGCATGGATCCCACAGGACCTGTCCCTCCTTTGTCCAGATTAGACATTAACTACCTCCCCTTAACCATATATTATTGTACTCCAGGGCACTTCCTCATTCAATCCTATTTTTATTTTCATTTTACCATTATATTGCGAGGCTACCCAAAGTTGAATGAACCTCTCCTCTGTCTGGGTGCCGGGGCCTAAATATATGCCAATGGACTGTTCCAATGTTGGGTGACGTAAAGCCTGATTCTCTGCTATGACATGCAGACTAATTCTCTGCTGACATGAAGCCAGATTCTTTGTTACGGGACCTCTCTCCTCTGCCTGGGTGCTGGGCCTAAATATCTGACAATGGACTGTTGCAGTGGTGGCTGACGTAAAGCCTGATTCTCTGCTATGACATTCAGACTAATTCTCTGCTGACATGAAGCCAGATCCTCTGCTACGGGACCTCTCTCATCTGTCTGGGTGCTGGGCCTAAATATATGCCAATGGACTGTTGCAGTGGTGGCTGACGTGAAGCCTGATTCTCTGCTATGACATGCAGACTGATTCTCTGTTGACAGGAAGCCAGATCCTCTGTTACGGGACCTCTCTCCTCTGCCTGTGTGCTGGGCCTAAATATATGACAATGGACTGTTGCAGTGGTGGCTGATGTGAAGCCTGATTCTCTGCTATGACATGCAGACTGATTCTCTGCTGACATTAAGCCAGATCCTCTGTTACGAGACCTCTCTACTCTGCCTGTCTGCTGGGCCTAAATATATGCCAATGGACTGTTGCAGTGGTGGCTGACATGAAGCCTGATTCTCTGCTATGACATGCAGACTGATTCTCTGCTGACATGAAGCCAGATCCTCTGTTACGGGACCTCTCTCCTCTGCCTGGGTGCTGGGCCTAAATATATGCCAATGGACTGTTGCAGTGATGGCTGACGTGTAGCCTGATTCTCTGCTATGGCATGCAGACTGATTCTCTGCTGACATGAAGCCAGATCCTCTGTTACGGGACCTCTCGCCTCTGCCTGGGTGCTGGGCCTAAATATATGCCAATGGACTGTTGCAGTGGTGGCTGACGTGAAGCCTGATTCTCTGCTATGACATGCAGACTGATTGTCTGCTGACATAAAGCCAGATCCTCTGTTACGGGACCTCTCTCCTCTGCCTGGGTGCTGGGCCTAAATATATGCAAATGGACTGTTGCAGTGGTGGCTGACGTGAAGCCTGATTCTCTGCTATGACATGCAGACTGATTCTCTGCTGACAGGAAGCCAGATCCTCTGTTACGGGACCTCTCTCCTCTGCCTGGGTGCTGGGCCTAAATATATGACAATGGACTGTTGCGCTGGTGGCTGACGTGAAGCCTGATTCTCTGCTATGACATGCAGACTGATTCTCTGCTGACATGAAGACAGATCCTCTGTTACGGGAGCTCTCTCCTCTGCCTGGGTGCTGGGCCTAAATATATGCCAATGGACTGTTGCAGTGGTGGCTGACGTGAAGCCTGATTCTCTGCTATGACATGCAGACTGATTGTCTGCTGACATGAGGACAGATTCTCTTTTACGGGACCTCTCTCCTCTGCCTGAGTGCTGGGCCTAAATATATGACAATGGACTGTTGCACTGGTGGCTGACGTGAAGCCTGATTCTCTGCTATGACATGCAGACTGATTCTCTGCTGACAGGAAGCCAGATCCTCTGTTACGGGACCTCTCTCCTCTGCCTGGGTGCTGGGCCTAAATATATGACAATGGACTGTTGCGCTGGTGGCTGACGTGAAGCCTGATTTTCTGCTATGACATGCAGACTGATTCTCTGCTGACATGAAGACAGATTCTCTGTTACGGGAGCTCTCTCCTCTGCCTGGGTGCTGGGCCTAAATATATGCCAATGGACTGTTGCAGTGGTGGCTGACGTGAAGCCTGATTCTCTGCTAAGACATGCAGACTGATTCTCTGCTGACATGAAGCCAGATCCTCTGTTACGGGACCTCTCTCCTCTGTCTGGGTGCTGGGCCTAAATATATGCGAATGGACTGTTGCAGTGGTGGCTTACGTGAAGCCTGATTCTCTGCTATAACATGCAGACTAATTCTCTGCTGACCGGAAGCCAGATCCTCTGTTACGGGACCTCTCTCCTCTGCCTGGGTGCTGGGCCTAAATATATGACAATGGACTGTTGCGCTGGTGGCTGACGTGAAGCCTGATTCTCTGCTATGACATGCAGACTGATTCTCTGCTGACATGAAGACAGATTCTCTGTTACGGGAGCTCTCTCCTCTGCCTGGGTGCTGGGCCTAAATATATGCCAATGGACTGTTGCAGTGGTGGCTGACGTGAAGCCTGATTCTCTGCTATGACATGCAGACTGATTGTCTGCTGACATGAAGACAGATTCTCTGTTACAGGACCTCTCTCCTCTGCCTGAGTGCTGGGCCTAAATATATGACAATGGACTGTTGCACTGGTGGCTGACGTGATGCCTGATTCTCTGCTATGACATGCAGACTGATTCTCTGCTGACAGGAAGCCAGATCCTCTGTTACAGGACCTCTCTCCTCTGCCTGGGTGCTGGGCCTAAATATATGACAATGGACTGTTGCGCTGGTGGCTGACGTGAAGCCTGATTCTCTGCTATGACATGCAGACCGATTCTCTGCTGACATGAAGACAGATTATCTGTTACGGGAGCTCTCTCCTCTGCCTGGGTGCTGGGCCTAAATATATGCCAATGGACTGTTGCAGTGGTGGCTGACGTGAAGCCTGATTCTCTGCTATGACATGCATACTGATTCTCTGCTGACAGAAAGCCAGATCCTCTGTTACGGGACCTCTCTCCTCTGCCTGGGTGCTGGGCCTAAATATATGACAATGGACTGTTGCGCTGGTGGCTGACGTGAAGCCTGATTCTCTGCTATGACATGCAGACTGATTCTCTGCTGACATGAAGACAGATCCTCTGTTACGGGAGCTATCTCCTCTGCCTGGGTGCTGGGCCTAAATATATGCCAATGGACTGTTGCAGTGGTGGCTGACGTGAAGCCTGATTCTCTGCTATGACATGCAGACTGATTGTCTGCTGACATGAGGACATATTCTCTTTTACGGGAACTCTCTCCTCTGCCTGAGTGCTGGGCCTAAATATATGACAATGGACTGTTGCACTGGTGGCTGACATGAAGCCTGATTCTCTGCTATGACATGCAGACTGATTCTCTGCTGACAGGAAGCCAGATCCTCTGTTACGGGACCTCTCTCCTCTGCCTGGGTGCTGGGCCTAAATATATGACAATGGACTGTTGCGCTGGTGGCTGACGTGAAGCCTGATTTTCTGCTATGACATGCAGACTGATTCTCTGCTGACATGAAGACAGATTCTCTGTTACGGGAGCTCTCTCCTCTGCCTGGGTGCTGGGCCTAAATATATGCCAATGGACTGTTGCAGTGGTGGCTGACGTGAAGCCTGATTCTCTGCTAAGACATGCAGACTGATTCTCTGCTGACATGAAGCCAGATCCTCTGTTACGGGACCTCTCTCCTCTGTCTGTGTGCTGGGTCTAAATATATGCGAATGGACTGTTGCAGTGGTGGCTGACGTGAAGCCTGATTCTCTGCTATGACATGCAGACTAATTCTCTGCTGACAGGAAGCCAGATCCTCTGTTACGGGACCTCTCTCCTCTGCCTGGGTGCTGGGCCTAAATATATGACAATGGACTGTTGCGCTGGTGGCTGACGTGAAGCCTGATTCTCTGCTATGACATGCAGACTGATTCTCTGCTGACATGAAGACAGATTCTCTGTTACGGGAGCTCTCTCCTCTGCCTGGGTGCTGGGCCTAAATATATGCCAATGGACTGTTGCAGTGGTGGCTGACGTGAAGCCTGATTCTCTGCTATGACATGCAGACTGATTGTCTGCTGACATGAAGACAGATTCTCTGTTACAGGACCTCTCTCCTCTGCCTGAGTGCTGGGCCTAAATATATGACAATGGACTGTTGCACTGGTGGCTGACGTGAAGCCTGATTCTCTGCTATGACATGCAGACTGATTCTCTGCTGACAGGAAGCCAGATCCTCTGTTACAGGACCTCTCTCCTCTGCCTGGGTGCTGGGCCTAAATATATGACAATGGACTGTTGCGCTGGTGGCTGACGTGAAGCCTGATTCTCTGCTATGACATGCAGACTGATTCTCTGCTGACATGAAGACAGATTCTCTGTTACGGGAGCTCTCTCCTCTGCCTGGGTGCTGGGCCTAAATATATGCCAATGGACTGTTGCAGTGGTGGCTGACGTGAAGCCTGATTCTCTGCTATGACATGCAGACTGATTCTCTGCTGACATGAAGACAGATTCTCTGTTACGGGACCTCTCTCCTCTGCCTGGGTGCTGGGCCTAAATATTTGCCAATGGACTGTTGCAGTGGTGGCTGACGTGAAGCCTGATTCTCTGCTATGACATGCAGACTGATTCTCTGCTGACATGAAGCCAGATCCTCTGTTACGGGACCTCTCTCCTCTGCCTGGGTGCTGGGCCTAAATATATGACAATGCACTGTTGCACTGGTGGCTGACGTGATGCCTGATTCTCTGCTATGACATGCAGACTGATTCTCTGCTGACATGAAGACAGATTCTCTGTTACGGGACCTCTCTCCTCTGCCTGGGTGAGAATGGACTGTCCCAGTGGTGGGTGAGAATGGACTGTCCCAGTGGTGGGTGACGTGAAGCCAGATTCTCTGCTATGGGACCTCTCTCCAATTGATATTGGTTAATTTTTATTTATTTTATTTTAATTCATTTCCCTATCCACATTTGTTTGCATGGGATTTACCTACATGTTGCTGCCTTTTGCAGCCCTCTAGCCCTTTCCTGGGCTGTTTTACAGCCTTTTTAGTGCCGAAAAGTTCGGGTCCCCATTGACTTCAATGGGGTTCGGGTTCGGGACGAAATTCGGATTGGGTTCGGATCCCGAACCCGAACATTTCCGGGAAGTACGGCCGAACTTCTCGAACCCGAACATCCAGGTGTCCGCTCAACTCTAGTACGGAGTCCACGTGGGACCCGTCCACTTTCATTATAGGACCTAAGTGAGTTAATGGTCCAAAAGAGCCGCACTTCTTTATCAGCGAGTTGTGTAACTTTGTACTCTAATGTCCTTGTACTACCTGACTCTAGCAAGTCCTTAGAGTTGCACTCCAAGAAATACGAGTCCGCCCCCACTCTGCCCGTCGTGACACTGGGAGTCGTGTCTTCAGCCATGGTTCCAAAAACCAAAACAGGTGCTAAACACTCAGGCGTGCTCTCTCAGGAGAAATAAGCAGACAGAAGCACATAACAAGATGTACTGAGGGCACCGTCCTCCCACCTGGGAATTGAAGGAACACAATCCTGGCCTGATCCGACCGTTCAAGAAATCGGGGTGCAGAGCTTGAACAGAATGAAATGGAGAACAAGATACAGAGATAAGCCGCACTCACCATTCGTGTTCACGCTTCTTTATTGTAGTGCATGTTGCGGGGGCAGACTCACATGGAGTATCAATCTACAGCGCCGGCCGTTTCGCGGTATGACCGCTTCCACCGGCTGTTTGATCCACTCTGGGAATCAAGTGTGTGCTAGTTTATAGCGTCATATGGGGGAGGTTCAGCTGACCCATCACTCAAACACCCTTGATGCTACACCGCCTGCACACACCTGATTCGCAGACTTTGTGTCACTTTTTGTAACTCTTGTTTCATTTGTGTCAGTATTGTTTTTAAACTTAAACTTGCACTGATGTATCAATGCACCTGTGTTTCAGGTGTGTGCAGGCGGTGTAGCATCAAGGGTGTTTGAGTAATGGGTCTGCTGACCCTCCCCATATGAAGCTATAAACTAGCACAAACTTGATTCCCAGAGTGGATCAAACAGCCGGAGGAAGCGGTCATACCGCGAAACGGCCGTCGCTGTGGATTGATACTCCATGTGAGTCTGCCCCCGCAATATGCTCTACAATAAAGAAGCGTGAACACGAATGGTGAGTGCGGCTTATCTCTGTATCTTGTTCTGCAATTCTGATAAAGGTTTTTATTTTTTACACTGTACACTATGTGGTAAAATTGACCTGCTATCTTCATTCTCCAGGTCAGTACGGTTCCAAAGATACCACACTTGTATAATTTTTATTGCGTTTTAATACAAAAAAATAATAATTAAAACCTTTGAGGAATTTTTTTTTTCATAACCATATTCTGACCCTTATAACTTTTTTGTAGCTATGTAGACAGGCATGTGTGCAGGCTCATTTTTTGCAGGACGATCTGTTCTTTTCAGAGATACCAATTTTAAGTGTGTGAAACTATTTGATCACTTTGTATAAAAAAATTATTAGATAGTTGAAGTGACAAAAAATGGCAAATTGGCAGTTTTTTTTTTTCCACTACGCCATTTCCCATATGCCATTGATATTGTTAGATTTTATTAGTATGGGCATTTTTGCACGCGGCAATGCCCACAATGTTTCTTTTTTAGTTTTATTGGTTAAGTATTTTTATTTTAATGAAAGGGGAAAATATTAGTAAAATTTTTTTTTTGCTTTTTTTAAACTTTTTTTTAACTCCCCTTGGGTGACAATAACTGGCAATCATTTGATTGCCCATAGTATTCAGTGATGGCTAAATAGCCATCATTGAAGACTTTATTTGCACTATATCAATACAAGGCTGCCACCTAGTGGCAAGGTAACAGATTCCCCGATCTCGGCTGGGGAAAGCCGTTACCCGACCGGAAGAGTGCGACTTTCTGTTCCAGTCTGCGCGGATGCCATGGTCACATTTGACCATGGCATCTGAAGGGTTAGATGTATGCCATCAGCCTTATGGCTGATTGCATAATGTGCCGCGGGTCTCTGCTATTTAAAATAGTAGAAACCCCGCAGCTAAGGCGCCCACTGCACATGTGAGCGGGCATCATGTTTAGGGATCGGACACATGACGTACAGTTACGTCATGGATCGTTAAAGGGTTAACAAAATTCAATTTTTCCTACAAAAAATAAGCCCTCATATGGCTATGTGAATGGAAATTTTAAAAAGACACAACCTTACCCTGTCCAAAAGGATGTTAATGCAAACCCAAAACCCCCTTTAAAAGATTCCTACTCCTAATAATTTGATTTTCCTCATGTGATACTACATAACCATTCACTCATTTTAAAATTGCTAGAAAACAAATGTAGTTGAACAAAAAGTGAACCAATACCCAATTAATATTGTCAGCCAAGAAGATTCTGTGCGTGAAAGTGATTCATCTATTTCACATTTAAAATGTTAGCCTCTGTATCGTCCTGGTTCTTAGAACATCAAAAAAGATTTATGCTTAACTATTGATGAAGACTTATGGATCTAGCTCAGTTGCCGGTGGCAAAAAATAGCAATTTATAACAATAAATAAATGAGTCATATTTCATTGTCTGTAGAGTAAAGCAGACAAGTAACAGCTGAGTTACAGTATATATCCTTTACACACATTCCTCACAAAATGATTGGCATACCTTTTTTCTAAGCAGAATGCCCATATCCATTTTAATTAGAGATGAGTAAATTTTAAAAAAAATTGCTTTGCCAGTTTACCGAATTTTTGGGGAAACATTCTGTTCGATCTGTATAATTTTGTGGCGAATTACGTTAAAAATGGCTATTTCCTGGCTCCACAGCGCCTTTATAGTGGTGTAGTCTTACAGGTTAATGTTAGCACAAAGAAGAAGTGCAATCTTTTTACACCATCATCAGCTAATTCGACATAGATGTCGACAGAACTTTTTCTTTTACAAGCTGATGCAATTAGTGCCCCCATTACAGAGTGGAGAGGGTGTCAGGAGTAAGTTTGTGTTGACGTCACAGATTATTTTGCACTTTTTCTCCATCATAAGAACAACACCCAAAAAACGTATCATGTCTTTTAAGTACCCGCCTTCACATGGTCAGCATTTGGTCAGTAATTAGAGTTGAGCGAACACCTGGATGTTCGGGTTCGAGAAGTTCGGCCGAACTTCCCGAAAATGTTCGGGTTCGGGATCCGAACCCGATCCGAACTTCGTCCCGAGCCCGAACCCCATTGAAGTCAATGGGGACCCGAACTTTTCGGCACTAAAAAGGCTGTAAAACAGCCCAGGAAAGGGCTAGAGGGCTGCAAAAGGCAGCAACATGTAGGTAAATCCCCTGCAAACAAATGTGGATAGGGAAATTAATTAAAATAAAAATTAAATAAATAAAAATTAACCAAAATCAATTGGAGAGAGGTCCCATAGCAGAGAATCTGGCTTCCCGTCACCCACCACTGGAACAGTCCATTCTCAGATATTTAGGCCCCGGAACCCAGGCAGAGGAGAGAGGTCCCGTAACAGAGAATCTGGCTTCATGTCAGCAGAGAATCAGTCTGCATGTCATACCAGAGAATCAGGCTTCACGTCAGCCACCACTGAAACAGTCCATTGTCATAAATTTAGGCCAAGCACCCAGGCAGAGGAGAGAGGTCCCGTAACAGACAATCTTGCTTCATGTCAGCAGAGAATCAGTCTTCATATCATAGCAGAGAATCAGGCTTCACGTCACCCACCACTGTAAGAGTCCATTTTCATAAATTTAGGCCCAGCACCCAGGCAGAGGAGAGAGGTCCCGTAACAGACAATCTGGCTTCATGTCAGCAGAGAATCAGTCTTCATGTCATAGCAGAGAATCAGGCTTCACGTCACCCACCACTGTAAGAGTCCATTTTCATAAATTTAGGCCCAGCACCCAGGCAGAGGAGAGAGGTCCCGTAACAGAGGATCTGGCTTCATGTCAGCAGAGAATTAGTCTGCATGTCATAGCAGAGAATCAGGCTTCACGTCAGCCACCACTGCAACAGTCCATTGGCATATATTTAGGCCCAGCACACAGGCAGAGGAGAGAGGTCCCGTAACAGACAATCTGGCTTCATGTCAGCAGAGAATTAGTCTGCATGTCATAGCAGAGAATGAGGCTTCACGTCAGCCACCACTGCAACATTCCATTGGCATATATTTAGGCCAAGCACACAGGCAGAGGAGAGAGGTCCCGTAACAGACAATCTGGCTTCATGTCAGTAGAGAATCAGTCTGCATTTCATAGCAGAGAATCAGGCTTCACGTCACCCACCACTGCAACAGTCCATTTTCATAAGTTTAGGCCAAGCACCCAGGCAGAGGAGAGAGGTCCCGTAACAGACAATCTGGCTTCATGTCAGTAGAGAATCAGTCTGCATGTCATAGCAGAGAATCAGGCTTCACGTCACCCACCACTGCAACAGTCCATTTTCATAAGTTTAGGCCAAGCACCCAGGCAGAGGAGAGAGGTCCCGTAACAGACAATCTGGCATGGGCGTGTCTGTTTCCTGCAGCTGAGGTGGAAAGGTGTGCGTGCAGCAGCTCCAGGAGACTTCCACCTCGTTAAGGCCGCAGGGAGATTTTTCATCACCTTAATCCCCTGGGAGGGACCAGGCTTGTGGGGAGGTTTTCCACCTTTCTCCCCAGCCCAGGCCCTGCCTCTCCCTAGGGAGCTGGTAAGGGCCTGGGCTATGCGCTCAGGCAAGGCCCAGGATCCTGCTTCCCGGGGTAGGCCGGCGGGAGGTAGGGGAGGTGAGTTACCGGCCTCTGCTCCATCTTCCGCTCCGGGGGTCAGAAGATCAAGCAGGGGTCATGTGGAAGTGTCCCCTGTGGCCCCCAGGGGCGAAGCCGTGAAGATCGCCGGCAAGTCCAGGAGAATGGAATCTCCTAAAGGTACGCAGGGTGCTCCTGGAGGTGGGTCGGGAACGGTGGAGGCCGACTGGGGCTGCATGAGGCCCAGGGAGCCTGTCGCCATATATAGCTCCCGTATAGCAGCCTATCTCCAGGAGTACGAGGAGGCTGGAAAAGCCTTAAAGAGGCTCAGAGGCGAGCTAAAGTGTGAAAGGCGAAAAGCGGACAAAGCCTCTAAGGTGAAGAGGCCAGAAATATCGGCTAAGATTAGAGTCCTAAAAGACGAAATATGCATATTGGAGGACAGGAGGGCCGCTATCCTCAAGAATAGTGGTCCTTTTGAGGAAAAACTTAAAAATGAGAAAAGGTTTAAAGGAGAACTGGAGGAGGAAAAAGCAATGGACCCCTCAGATAATGAGGAGGAAAGGTCTGTGGTGAGCCTGGGGGGTCAGTCTGCAGGGCCTGCGGACTCAGGGATCCGGCCTGAGCAGGTCTGTCTCCCCCCCACAAGCTCAGAGGAGGAGGAGGATAGTGAGAGCAGTGGGGTAGGGGGGCAATTAATGGAGCAAATTCGTAACCTAGAATCCCCCCGGGCTCACCTTGAAAACTTTGTTTTTGGGAATGAGCTCCTGGAGGACGAGCCTGCAAGAAAAAAGAAAAGGAAAAAGGCAAAGAAACAAGAAAAGAACAAAGAAATGAAATTGGTCTATGTTTCTCACCCACTGCCCTCTGGACTGACTGCAAAGTCAGTCCAGGGGGCTAACCCCACTACCCCCCCTAGCCTGGTTTCTGAAGTGAGACCAGAGCGTGGGAGTGGGGAAAGTATAGCTATTAAAAAGATGGCACAGGACACCGTCCTTGTTTGCAGTAACAGGGGCGGTTTGATGTTTGTGGGTGGAGCGGCTGAAAAGCCGAACAGTGAGGAGTCAGTGACGAGGGGAGATGGCGTGGGTACATCCGGTGTGGCTCCGCCCACCGTCGCATCAGCTATAGCACTGGAAAAGTGCTCGGTTGAATTGCGGCGGTGTGGTGGGGTTACCTCCTCCTCCCCTGTGTCTGCCCGCAAATTGGAGGATGGTCCCGCCGGTTCTGCGGCTCCCGCTGTGGCTCCCGTTGCCCCCTCTGCTCCTGGGGTCCCCGGTACCCCTCCCCCTGCTGTGTGTGGGCGGGTGGAGGGGGTTGGGGATGAGGGGGTGGAGCGGGGTGTTGGGGGTGCATCGGGGGAGATCGCGCCGCCGGGGGGCGTGGCCGGTGGGCGTGGCCGGGGGCGTGGCCAAGAGCGGCGACGTGGCTGGAGCAAGCATGGAGCACTGGCTCATAGGAACTGTTAAGGACGTGATAAAAAGCACTGCAAACACTAAATTAAGTGAAAAAAAGCTAGCTAAGCTAGCAATGAAACACCAGAGGTACAAGGTTCTCAGGGCTGTGGACGCCGCTGCATCCTCTCTGTCCTCCTCTGAAGAGGGGGGGAGGGGGGTGATAGTGGCGGAGGCCATGGTCCACCACAATGCAAATAATGCCAATGAAGCCAAGGAAGTGGTGACAAGGGCTACTGAGGCTGAGGCAAAGAATGTGAATATTAATAATAATAAGAATGTTATGGTCCCAGCTGGCCCAGCTGAGTGTTTGGGGGTGGGAGAGGAGATGGAGGTGGCTACTGAAAAAGTGGTTACCCAAAAAAATGGTTACAGAGGAAATGTTAGGTCAGGGGTCACTCCGGATCCTGATGGGGGGGTGAATGCGGGGGGTTGTCCTGCTGCTGGAAAAGTGGCGGGGTCCCCCCGTATGGCCTCCTCAGAGGGGTCCGGCGTGACAGGTAGGGGGGGGGAGCCGGTTCTGCTGCCCCTCCTGCATCCATGGCGCCTGGCAGAAGTTATGCCAGTGTGGCTGCGGCTGTAGGGGGGGAGGGGCTGACTTCTTTGGCTTCCTCGCTCTCAGGGTCTGGTAACGGTGACTTGCAGCGGCGACTGCTGGAGGCCCTCAAAAAGGGGGAGAGTTCCTTTTCCGTAGAGGGAGAGAAGGTGGAATGTTCATTCTGGTTCAACAGACATGGCGTTCGGACCTTCCGAGAACAGAACGGGGGCGAGACCGCCTGGTCTTCACCCACAACCGGCCCTGGAGCCAGACGGAATGTGGTCTGTCTCAAGTGGAGTAGCGATGAAGCTTGCCCTACTAGAAAGAGGGTAGTGGAGCTCCTGCTTGGGATGGGTTTCAAGGCTACTGACATTTTTGCCTTGATCCATCCTTTTGGCTCCAAGGAGTTTGACATCAGCTTTGTCCGGCCGGAGGGGCTTGAGCTCTTCTGGTCCGGATATGAGCTGGTGAAGAACATGCCGGACTGGCGTGGTTTCGTTGCAAAAGCGATAACCCGCCAGAGTGAGGTCAAGAGAGTGACCGTGCTGACCCGTAACGAGTCTCTCTCTTGTATTGACATCATGACCTGGCTGGGAAGGTACGGAGAGGTCCAGGGAATACCAGCTAAAAACCTGGACGAGTTTGGCATTTGGTCGGGTGCCTGGACGTTTAATATCAAGCTTAGGCGTCTGGGTAGTACAGTTTCCCACATTCCATCATCTGCCTTTATCGGCCGAGACAGGATCTTGGTTTTCTACAGGGGGCAGCCTAAGCTCTGTCACAAGTGCGGCAGCCCCACACACTTCAGCGCCAGCTGCCAAGTGCAGAAGTGCGCGTTGTGTGGGGGGACAGGTCATCTTGCTGCATCTTGTGAGGAGATAAGATGCAACCTGTGTGGGGAGCTCGGGCACCCCTTCAGTCGCTGTCCTCTCTCTGAGGCCAATGCGGCCCGAGCTCATGCAGGAGCGGGCCGGGAGGTCCCTTCGGCTGAGGCGGGTGCTGGCAAAGGCAGTGGAGTTAAGGGGTCAGTGAGGAACCGGAACAACCCGTCCCGGCAGAGGCGGAGAGAGAGGCGTCAGGCGGAGAGGGAGGGGGAGGAACCCCGTCCTGGGGTGATGCCCGCTCCTTCCCAAGCGACTGCCCCTCCTGAATCCGAGACCCTAGGGGGCAGCGAGCTGGAGGAGGAGATTGAGAGACTGGATCGGGCCGAAGAGACTCTGTCCTCGCACTACGAAAGTTCTGCAGAGGGTAGTGGGGCAGAGTCCCAAAGTAGACGGAAACGGCGTACTAAAAAAAGATCTAGCCCGACCAAAGTTGCCAGGGAAGGTGTAACCGGCTCCCCTCTGGAGCTCTCCAACCGGTACCTCATCTTGGATGAGACCTCTGCCTCCTCTGCTGAGGAGGAGGTTGAAGGTGAGGGGCCGGAGGCGAAGGAGGGAGGGCCTTCAGGGGGCCCCGCGCCCCCCTCTGGTGGGGATGCAAGGTCCTCAGGAGGGGTGGCAAAACCGGGCCCTGAGACTGAGAAAGCCAGGAGTGGTGCGCAGAGGGAGGTGGTGGTGGCAGAGATGGATACCACTATCTCCCTCAAGAGAGGTCGTGCTGCTCTAGAAGGCAGCCCCGGGAGGGGGGAGAAGGATGGGAAGAAGGCCGTCTAATTTAACTACTCTTTATGGCGGTACCCGCTCTGCTGACTCTGGCGACCATTAATGTCGCCAGCATTAAGTCGGATGCGGCTCGTTTCACAGCCTTCGATTTTCTCAGCCGTGTTGAAGCTGACATTTTGTTTTTGCAAGAGACCAGGCTGCCAGATTTGGCAGCGATTTATAAAGCCAAGAGGGAGTGGAGACCAGGGCCCTCCTACTGGTCTCTTGCGGCTGAGCCGTATAGCGGAGTGGCGGTCCTTTTTACCGCACCGGTAGAATGCCGACGAGTAATTGAATTAGAAATGGGGAGGTGTTTGATCTTGGATGTCCTCATGAAGGGACAGGAACTGCGCCTGATTAATATCTACGGGCCCCAGTCCAGGTGGGACAGGAAATGTCTCTTTATGAGGATTAAGCCTTTCCTTTTTACAAGCCGGCAGGTGGTTTTTGGTGGGGACTTTAATACTGTCACAAGGCCCCAAGACAGGGGAGGCACCAGAAACCAGCTGACTTATGATAGTATTTTTCTGAATAGAGTAGCTAGTGAGGCTCGTCTGGAGGATGTCCACATTAGGCATACCCCAGGCCACGGGGGTTTCACTTTCTATAGAGGTAGTCAGGTAAGGTCTAGAATAGATAGGTTTTATTTGAAGGAGGAGGCTACCTTTTCGCCCTTAAGGGTTGTGGAGGTGGAATTCTCCGATCACTGTTTAATTATGTTTTCTCTGAATATTTCAGAATCCCCCCAAATGGGAAGAGGTTATTGGAAGCTGAATTCGGGTGTCTTGGTGGAAGCGGAGGTGAGACAATCCTTTGAGGACTTCCTTCAGAGTCAGGTACCTTTACTGGATCTCTGTGATACTAAGTCAGAGTGGTGGGAGATATTCAAAGATCGGGCTGCAAGGTTCTTCCGCCGGCTCTCGAGCCTCAGGTCCCTGGACAGGTACCGCCTGTATCAGGGTCTGAGGAGGAAACTCGAGCATCTGGTCTCGACTGGTGGTAGCCGCGAGGATATCTCCAGGGTGAAATCTTTGCTCAAGAGGTGCCAGTATGATAGGCACACATCTTTAGTTTTTGAGAGGGACTTTGGGAGGTACCGCTCGCCCGACCCCTACAGAAATTGTAAGATGTCAGTGAAGAGTAAATTAATAACAGGACTGGTCGATAGTACGGGATCTCTGAGCAGGTCCAGATCAGGGATCCTGGAAGTCGTTAGATCCTTTTACTCGTGCCTCTTGGGGAGGAGGGATCTGGATCGGGACAAGATGTCGGCTTTCCTGGCTGGGGTCACCCCTGAGTCAGGAGCTCACCTCTCTTTTGACGGTTTGGTAGAAGAGATCAGGAAGGAGGAAGTTATCCTGGCGGTGGAAGGGTTAGCTCTGAAGAAGTCGCCAGGCCCGGATGGCTTAACATCTGAGTTTTATAAGACCTTTAAGGACTCTTTATGTCCCCTCTTGACTGAGGTATTCAATGAGTGTTTATCCTCGGGCACTCTGCCTCGGTCAATGAGGAGGTCAGCTCTGATCCTTCTATCAAAGGGTAAAGATCCGAGCCGTATTGAGAACTGGCGTCCCATAGCACTTCTTAATACGGACAGAAAGATTCTGGCCAAGATACTTTTTAATAGGCTGGTAAAATTTGCACCCCAACTCCTTTCGGTGGCCCAGCATTGCTCGGTTCCAGGCCGCAGCACTTTTAGTGCTGTACTCGGTGTCCGAGAGGCAGTGGAGCAGAGTAGAGCGGGCTACTGGAAGGGGTACATGCTGTCCTTAGATCAAGCAAAGGCGTTTGATCGGGTGAACCATGAGTACCTCTGGTCGGTCCTTCTGAAGTATGGCCTGCCGGGGGGGTTTGTCGATTGGTTAAAGATCTTGTATGCAGGGGCAGAGAGTTTCCCGCTTGTGAACGGTTGGTCTGGCTGCTCTTTTGAGGTTGGGTCTGGCGTCCGCCAGGGTTGTCCTTTGAGCCCGCTTTTATACGTGTTCGCGATTGATCCCTTTCTTAAACGGATCGATCGTGGACCGTTGGCGGGAGTCGGGATGGATCGGACGGCGCCGGAAGCCACTCTGAGGGTAGCAGCGTACGCTGACGATGTCACCATTTTCGTATCCTCGAGAGGGGAGGCGGAGTACGTGATGTCTGAAGTGGATCGCTACTCGGAGGCATCCGGGTCCATGATCAATCGGGATAAGTGTGAGATTCTCTGGCTGGGAGGGGGTGATCCAGTTTTTGATCTCCCGGACACCCTCCCAGGGCCCAAGTCGTCAGCCAAAGTCCTAGGCATCCATTTTGGCCATGGGGACTATCCCACTCAAAATTGGGACGACAGGCTTAGGATCGCCGCTCAGAAGGTCGACCAGTGGAAGGGTTGGTCTTTGACCCTCAGGGAAAGGGTAAACCTGATCAAGGCCTACTTACTCCCTTTGCTTATCTATTTGGGTAGCGTGTGTATCTTGCCAGAGCCTCTCTGGACTCGGGTTTATAGTCTGTTCTTCCAGCTCTTATGGGGGAATAGACTGAACCTGATCAAGAGAGAAGTGACTTACCGCACGAGGAGACTAGGGGGGTTATCTATGGTCAACCCCGTGGTGTTTCTTGTAAACACCTTTGTTAAAGCGAATCTGGCGAACCTCTGGATGGAGAGGGCTTCTCCGTGGGTAGTCTCCTGCCGGGGGTGGTTTCGGCCTTTCTTCCAGGAATGGGAGACAGGAGGGCAAGTGAAGGACTTGCGTACGCCTCACGGATATCTTCCGACTTACGTCACCCCGATTCTGAAGGTGATCCGCCGGTGGGGTTTGGAGGTGAGGGAGATCAGGACTCTGTCAAGGAGGTCCCTTGACGAGAGGGTCTTGTTGTCCCACTTCCAGAAGCCCCTGGCCCTCAGGGATTGCCCAAGCCGGGATCTAGACAAGGGGTTACAGTTGCTAAATTCTGCAAGGATCCCCTTGAAGTTTTGGGACTTGGCTTGGCGCTGCTTTCACGGGAGGCTGTATGTGAGGGACAACTTGAAATACAGGAACTCTGATGAAAGGGGTTGTCCCCGGGAGGAGTGTGGCTCCATACTGGAAAGTATGGATCACTTCCTGATTCAGTGTCCCTTTAATACAGAGGTTTACCAACGGGTGGGAGCTTCCATTGGCTGGCCTAGGCTAGCCAGCCTCTCCTATGCGGAGTGGGCTTATGGAGTGCTCAGAGACATTGGTAGAAGGGACCTGTGCACATGTTTTTTAGTCAGTATAGTGGTTAGGTTCTACACGTGGAATGCACGGTGCTTAGTTTCAACGCAGCAGAAAGTCCTCCCAGTGGACGTGGTATGTAGGAACATTCTGGGTGACCTGGTGAAGGTGCGTTCTTTGGAGTATGAGAGACTGGGTACCAGTAGGGCCTCTCTCCTCTGGAGAGGCTTTGCTTTTAGCGTACCCTAGCCTAGTCATACGTTTCCTGGTGGTGGGCTGATGCTTTCACCGTAGATTTTTGTTTTGTGGGATGTTGAGCTTTGAAGAAAGGCTTACAGAGACCGAGCTTGGGCCTTCGGGTAGTTCTGTATATTAAAATATTTTGCAGTGTGTGTTAAATAGTTATGTTGTTTATGTTGTTTATTAGGATAGAATGAGTTGGGGCTAGTTAGGTTGGGTGGGTGAGGGAAGGGGTCTTTTATTTGTGCTTTTAAGTGTTTTATGTGTGTATTGAAGTAGGAGGCCTGCATCTAGCCCTGGACTATGCGGACATGGGTGGACATGGGGCGAGGGGCTAGATGTGGGTGGTGGAGGTAGGGCTGGCCTCGGACTATGCGGACACGAGAGAGACGTGAGGCGGAGGTCAGCCTTGGGTGAAGGGTGATGGAGTAGGTAGTGGGGGTTAGGGCTAGATTAGCGAGGTGAGGTTTGTTTTGCTTTATGTGTTATTAATAAATAAAATAAAATAAAAATAATAAAATGGTGATGGAAAAAAAAAATAATAATTAAAAAAAAATAATAATTTGGTTTGTTTTGTACTATTATTGTTATTATTGTTTTATTTGTCTTATTTGCGTTTCTGTTTTATTGACGAGTAGTCAAGTTTTTCTTTCTTGGGTTTTACAGCTGAACCGGCTAAGTAAGTTTCATTTCTTTTTTAGCGTTTGTATATAGTTTTTATAGGGTGTTGGTATGAATGTGAGTATGAGTGAGGCTGGGCCAGCTGAGAAGCTGTTCTGTTTTGTCTTGTTTTTTCTTGTCTGTTAAGTTTTGTATTTTTCTAATAAAAAAGAGTTCCCGTAACAGACAATCTGGCTTCATGTCAGTAGAGAATCAGTCTGCATGTCATAGCAGAGAATCAGGCTTCACGTCACCCACCACTGCAACAGTCCATTTTCATAAGTTTAGGCCAAGCACCCAGGCAGAGGAGAGAGGTCCCGTAACAGACAATCTGGCTTCATGTCAGTAGAGAATCAGTCTGCATGTCATAGCAGAGAATCAGGCTTCACGTCACCCACCACTGCAACAGTCCATTTTCATATAGTTTAGGCCAAGCACCCAGGCAGAGGAGAGAGGTCCCGTAACAGACAATCTGGCTTCATGTCAGTAGAGAATCAGTCTGCATGTCATAGCAGAGAATCAGGCTTCACGTCACCCACCACTGCAACAGTCCATTTTCATAAGTTTAGGCCAAGCACCCAGGCAGAGGAGAGAGGTCCCGTAACAGACAATCTGGCTTCATGTCAGCAGAGAATTAGTCTGCATGTCATAGCAGAGAATGAGGCTTCACGTCAGCCACCACTGCAACAGTCCATTGGCATATATTTAGGCCCAGCACACAGGCAGAGGAGAGAGGTCCCGTAACAGACAATCTGGCTTCATGTCAGTAGAGAATCAGTCTGCATGTCATAGCAGAGAATCAGGCTTCACGTCACCCACCACTGCAAAAGTCCATTGGCATATATTTAGGCCCAGCAACCAGGCAGAGGAGAGAGGTCCCGTAACAGACAATCTAGCTTCATGTCAGCAGAGAATTAGTCTGCATGTCATAGCAGAGAATGAGGCTTCACGTCACCCACCACTGCAACAGTCCATTGGCATATATTTAGGCCCAGCACCCAGGCAGAGGAGAGAGGTCCCGTAACAGACAATCTGGCTTCATGTCAGCAGAGAATTAGTCTGCATGTCATAGCAGAGAATGAGGCTTCACGTCAGCCACCACTGCAACAGTCCATTGGCATATATTTAGGCCCAGCACCCAGGCAGAGGAGAGAGGTCCCGTAACAGACAATCTGGCTTCATGTCAGCAGAGAATCAGTCTTCATGTCATAGCAGAGAATCAGGCTTCACGTCACCCACCACTGTAAGAGTCCATTTTCATAAATTTAGGCCCAGCACCCAGGCAGAGGAGAGAGGTCCCGTAACAGAGGATCTGGCTTCATGTCAGCAGAGAATCAGTCTGCATGTCATAGCAGAGAATCAGGCTTCACGTCACCCAACATTGGAACAGTCCATTGGCATATATTTAGGCCCCGGCACCCAGACAGAGGAGAGGTTCATTCAACTTTGGGTAGCCTCGCAATATAATGGTAAAATGAAAATAAAAATAGGATTGAATGAGGAAGTGCCCTGGAGTCCAATAATATATGGTTAAGGGGAGGTAGTTAATGTCTAATCTGGACAAGGGACGGACAGATCCTGTGGGATCCATGCCTGGTTCATTTTTATGAACGTCAGCTTGTCCACATTGGCTGTAGACAGGCGGCTGCGTTTGTCTGTAATGACGCCCCCTGCCGTGCTGAATACACGTTCAGACAAAACGCTGGCCGCCGGGCAGGCCAGCACCTCCAAGGCATAAAAGGCTAGCTCTGGCCACGTGGACAATTTAGAGACCCAGAAGTTGAATGGGGCCGAACCATCAGTCAGTACGTGGAGGGGTGTGCACATGTACTGTTCCACCATGTTAGTGAAATGTTGCCTCCTGCTAACACGTTGCGTATCAGGTGGTGGTGCAGTTAGCTGTGGCGTGTTGACAAAAGTTTTCCACATCTCTGCCATGCTAACCCTGCCCTCAGAGGAGCTGGCATTGACACAGCTGCCTTGGCGACCTCTTGCTCCTCCTCTGCCTTGGCCTTGGGCTTCCACTTGTTCCCCTGTGACATTTGGGAATGCTCTCAGTAGCGCGTCTACCAACGTGCGCTTGTACTCGCGCATCTTCCTATCACGCTCCAGTGCAGGAAGTAAGGTGGGCACATTGTCTTTGTAGCGTGGATCCAGCAGGGTGGCAACCCAGTAGTCCGCACAGGTTAAAATGTGGGCAACTCTGCTGTCGTTGCGCAGGCACTGCAGCATGTAGTCGCTCATGTGTGCCAGGCTGCCCAGGGGTAAGGACAAGCTGTCCTCTGTGGGAGGCGTATCGTCATCGTCCTGCCTTTCCCCCCAGCCACGCACCAGTGATGGACCCGAGCTGCGTTGGGTGCCACCCCGCTGTGACCATGCTTCATCCTCATCCTCCTCCACCTCCTCCTCATCCTCGTCCTCCTCGTCCTCCAGTAGTGGGCCCTGGCTGGCCACATTTGTACCTGGCCTCTGCTGTTGCCAAAAACCTCCCTCTGAGTCACTTCGAAGAGACTGGCCTGAAAGTGCTAAAAATGACCCCTCTTCCTCCTCCTCCTCCTCCTCCTGGGCCACCTCCTCTTCCATCATCGCCCTAAGTGTTTTCTCAAGGAGACATAGAAGTGGTATTGTAACGCTGATAACGGCGTCATCGCCACTGGCCATGTTGGTGGAGTACTCGAAACAGCGCAACAGGGCACACAGGTCTCGCATGGAGGCCCAGTCATTGGTGGTGAAGTGGTGCTGTTCTGTAGTGCGACTGACCCGTGCGTGCTGCAGCTGAAACTCCACTATGGCCTGCTGCTGCTCGCACAGTCTGTCCAGCATGTGCAAGGTGGAGTTCCACCTGGTGGGCACGTCGCATATGAGGCGGTGAGCGGGAAGGCCGAAGTTACGCTGTAGCGCAGACAGGCGAGCAGCAGCAGGATGTGAACGCCGGAAGCGCGAACAGACGGCCCGCACTTTATGCAGCAGCTCTGACATGTCGGGGTAGTTGTGTATGAACTTCTGCACCACCAAATTCAGCACATGCGCCAAGCAAGGGATGTGCGTCAAATTGGCTAGTCCCAGAGCTGCAACGAGATTTCGCCCATTATCACACACCACCAGGCCGGGCTTGAGGCTCACCGGCAGCAACCACTCGTCGGTCTGTTGTTCTATACCCCGCCACAACTCCTGTGCGGTGTGGGGCCTGTCCCCCAAACATATGAGTTTCAGAATGGCCTGCTGACGTTTACCCCGGGCTGTGCTGAAGTTGGTGGTGAAGGTGTGTGGCTGACTGGATGAGCAGGTGGAAGAAGAGGAGGAGGAAGCCGAGAAGGAGGAGGTGGCAACAGGAGGCAAAGAATGTTGCCCTGCGATCCTTGGCGGCGGAAGGACGTGCGCCAAACAGCTCTCCGCCTGGGGCCCAGCTGCCACTACATTTACCCAGTGTGCAGTTAGGGAGATATAGCGTCCCTGGCCGTGCTTACTGGTCCACGTATCTGTGGTTAGGTGGACCTTGCTACAGATGGCGTTGCGCAGTGCACACTTGATTTTATCGGATACTTGGTTGTGCAGGGAAGGCACGGCTCTCTTGGAGAAGTAGTGGCGGCTGGGAACAACATACTGTGGGACAGCAAGCGACATGAGCTGTTTGAAGCTGTCTGTGTCCACCAGCCTAAATGACAGCATTTCATAGGCCAGTAGTTTAGAAATGCTGGCATTCAGGGCCAGGGATCGAGGGTGGCTAGGTGGGAATTTACGCTTTCTCTCAAATGTTTGTGAGATGGAGAGCTGAACGCTGCCGTGTGACATGGTTGAGACGCTTGGTGACGGAGGTGGTGGTGGTGGTGTTGGTGGTACATCCCCTGTTTGCTGGGCGGCAGGTGCCAACGTTCCTCCAGAGGCGGAGGAAGAGGCCGAGGCGGCAGCAGCAGAAGAGGCCGAGGCGGCAGCAGCAGAAGAGGTAGCAGGGGGAGCCTGAGTGACTTCCTTGGTTTTAAGGTGTTTACTCCACTGCAGTTCATGCTTTGCATGCAGGTGCCTGGTCATGCAGGTTGTGCTCAGGTTCAGAACGTTAATGCCTCGCTTCAGGCTCTGATGGCACAGCGTGCAAACCACTCGGGTCTTGTCGTCAGCACATTGTTTGAAGAAGTGCCATGCCAGGGAACTCCTTGAAGCTGCCTTTGGGGTGCTCGGTCCCAGATGGCGGCGGTCAGTAGCAGGCGGAGTCTCTTGGCGGCGGGTGTTCTGCTTTTGCCCACTGCTCCCTCTTTTGCTACGCTGTTGGCTCGGTCTCACCACTGCCTCTTCCTCCGAACTGTGAAAGTCAGTGGCACGACCTTCATTCCATGTGGGGTCTAGGACCTCATCGTCCCCTGCATCGTCTTCCACCCAGTCTTGATCCCTGACCTCCTGTTCAGTCTGCACACTGCAGAAAGACGCAGCAGTTGGCACCTGTGTTTCGTCATCATCAGAGACATGCTGAGGTGGTATTCCCATGTCCTCATCATCAGGAAACATAAGTGGTTGTGCGTCAGTGCATTCTATGTCTTTCACCGCTGGGGAAGGGCTAGGTGGATGCCCTTGGGAAACCCTGCCAGCGGAGTCTTCAAACAGCATAAGAGACTGCTGCATAACTTGAGGCTGAGACAGTTTCCCTGGTATGCATGGGGGTGATGTGACAGACTGATGGGGTTGGTTTTCAGGCGCCATCTGTGCGCTTTCTGCAGAAGACTGGGTGGGAGATAATGTGAACGTGCTGGATCCACTGTCGGCCACCCAATTGACTAATGCCTGTACCTGCTCAGGCCTTACCATCCTTAGAACGGCATTGGGCCCCACCATATATCGCTGTAAATTCTGGCGGCTACTGGGACCTGAGGTAGTTGGTACACTAGGACGTGTGGATGTGGCAGAACGGCCACGTCCTCTCCCAGCACCAGAGGGTCCACTAACACCACCACGACCATGTCCACGTCCGCGTCCCTTACTAGATGTTTTCCTCATTGTTATGGTTCACCACAACAACAAAAATATTATTTGGCCCAATGTATTGTATTCAAATTCAGCGGGATATAAATTTGAGGCCTAGTATTTAGGCGCTGGGTGACCGGTATGGATTTACTGACAGAATTAGACTTGGAAATGCACAGTAGTGTGTGTGTGAAGTTATTCTGAATGACCCTATGTGCACCTTGAATATTATATACCCTTTTAGGGATAGATTTCAAATAGCTCTGATACAGCAGAAACCACTAAATTATGAAATTGCTAAATTGGGAATTGTATTTCAACCCAGAACAAAAAATGTGCTTTGACGGACACTAAATAACTTTCCCATCCACAACAGGACAGCGGTAACGAGAGATTTAGCGGAATATAAATTTGAGGCCTAGTATTTAGGCGCTGGGTGACCGGTATGGATTTACTAACAGAATTAGACTTGGAAATGCACAGTAGCGTGTGTGTGAAGTTATTCTGAATGACCCTGTGTGCACCTTGAATATTATATACCCTTTTAGGGATAGATTTCAAATAGCTCTGATATAGTAGAAACCACTAAATTATGAAATTGCTAAATTGGGAATTGTATTTCAACCCAGAACAAAAAATGTGCTTTGACGGACACTAAATAACTTTCCCAGCCACAACAGGACAGCGGTAACGAGAGATTTAGCGGGATATAAATTTGAGGCCTAGTATTTAGGCGCTGGGTGACCGGTATGGATTTACTAACAGAATTAGACTTGGAAATGCACAGTAGCGTGTGTGTGAAGTTATTCTGAATGACCCTATGTGCACCTTGAATATTATATACCCTTTTAGGGATAGATTTCAAATAGCTCTGATATAGCAGAAACCACTAAATTATGAAATTGCTAAATTGGGAATTGTATTTCAACCCAGAACAAAAAATGTGCTTTGACGGACACTAAATAACTTGCCCAGCCACAACAGGACAGCGGTAACGAGAGATTTAGCGGGATATAAATTTGAGGCCTAGTATTTAGGCGCTGGGTGACCGGTATGGATTTACTAACAGAATTAGACTTGGAAATGCACAGTAGCGTGTGTGTGTGAAGTTATTCTGAATGACCCTATGTGCACCTTGAATATTATATACCCTTTTAGGGATAGATTTCAAATAGCTCTGATATAGCAGAAACCACTAAATTATGAAATTGCTAAATTGGGAATTGTATTTCAACACAGAACAAAAAATGTGCTTTGACGGACACTAAATAACTTGCCCAGCCACAACAGTACAGCGGTAACGAGAGATTTAGCGGGATATAAATTTGAGGCCTAGTATTTAGGCGCTGGGTGACCGGTATGGATTTAGTGACAGAATTAGACTGGGATATGGCCAAAAAATAACCACACTATTGCTGGTTAAATGCACTTGGTGACGGGCGCAGCTTGCCCCTGATGTAGTATATGGCCAAAAAATGAACAGACTATTGCTGGTTAAATGCACTTGGTGACGGGCGCAGCTTGCCCCTGATGTAGTATATGGCCAAAAAATGAACAGACTATTGCTGGTTAAATGCACTTGGTGTGATAGCTTGACCAACCACACTACTGAGGGTTAAATGCACTTGGTGACGGGCGCAGCTTGCCCCTGATGTAGTATATGGCCAAAAAATAAACAGACTATTGCTGGTTAAATGCACTTGGTGTCACAGCTTGACCAACCACACTACTGAGGGTTAAATGCACTTGGTGACGGGCGCAGCTTGCCCCTGATGTAGTATATGGCCAAAAAATGAACAGACTATTGCTGGTTAAATGCACTTGGTGACGGGCGCAGCTTGCCCCTGATTTAGTATATGGACAAAAAATGAACAGACTATTGCTGGTTAAATGCACTTTTTGTGATAGCTTGACCAACCACACTACTGAGGGTTAAATGCACTTGGTGACGGGCGCAGCTTGCCCCTGATGTAGTATATGGCCAAAAAATAAACAGACTATTGCTGGTTAAATGCACTTGGTGTGACAGCTTCACCCTGATGTAGGCTTTAGCCAAAAAACAACCACGCCATTGAGGGTTAAATGCACTTGGTGACTGGCGCAGCTTGCCCCTGATGTAGTATATGGCCAAAAAATAAACAGACTATTGCTGGTTAAATGCACTTGGTGTGACAGCTTCACCCTGATGTAGGCTTTAGCCAAAAAACAACCACACCATTGAGGGTTAAATGCACTTGGTCGCAGCTTGTGCTGGCGCACCACAAGACACAAAATGGCCGCCGATCACCCCAGAAAAATGTGACTGACAAACGGTCTGGGCAGCCTAAAAACAGTGAGCAATTGAGTATCAGCAGCTCAATGATCCACAGCTGCAGATCGATCAATAATCAAGTCCTTTGGAGGAGTTAATCTGCCTAATCTCGCCCTACTGTCGCAGCCGCAACCTCTCCCTACGCTAATCAGAGCAGAGTGACGGGCGGCGCTATGTGACTCCAGCTTAAATAGAGGCTGGGTCACATGGTGCTCTGGCCAATCACAGCCATGCCAATAGTAGGCATGGCTGTGATGGCCTCTTGGGGCAAGTAGTATGACGCTTGTTCAAAAAGCGCCAAGAAAGCGTCACAAAAGAGCCAAGAAAGCGACGAACACCGAACCCGAACCCGGACTTTTACGAAAATGTCCGGGTTCGGGTCCGTGTCACGGACACCCCAAAATTCGGTACGAACCCGAACTATACAGTTCGAGTTCGCTCATCCCTATCAGTAATCCATCAGTATTGCTAATGCCACAAAAAATAGAAGTGGATCCAAAACAGAGGTGCCACATGAATGGAATAGTTACATGTCTTCTGTGTTTTGTACCCACTCCTGCTTTTGGCTACCAAATCACAAATTTTTTATAATTTTTTTGAACGGGGGAGAAAAAACATTTATTTAACAAACATGATATTAACACACATGAAATACAACACAGAAGGGGCAAAACCACAAGAAAGTGCTTCATCAACAAGAATGGATTGATGACCAGTTTGGGGTGACCACGAGGGTAATGCACACGGATCAAGAAATGCAAGGGGTTATGGCTGATAACTGGAGGACAGTCCAGCAAACAAGCCGACTCCAGCTCATTCTGTGATGAGCTGGGTTGCTGATAAGTGGATTCTAAAGTGTCAGAAGGAATGCGAGTAAAGACATTGGAATACAGTAAATTGTCTACTTCCTCCAATATGACTTCGTCCTTTGATTTATGAATATCATCCCATAAAGTCTTGAAGTCCTCTGCATGGATGGCATAAGAAATGTCCATGCAAGATTCTACAGACGCAGAGAAAACAAGCTCTGTGGCTGTCACTGATCCAGACATGTCATACCCGGTCTACATCGCTGCTAGCCACATAAGGTTCTGAGAACTGATCACCAGATTACCGAAACAACAGTCAAAGTTTCTTTGGAACCACGTCCCTACGACAGCCGTGACCGTCTCAGAGCCATTATACAGGAAGAGAGGGGGGGCAAGTAAATATCTTAAGTAAGAACTCCAATAGATTGTCCTCTTTGTATGTCCTGCAGAACCAACCTCTCTACAAACGCTGGTCCTCTGTGCTTGTGTTGGTGAGTGGGGGCTTGGATGAAATCTGTATGAGCACAGTCAGTGTATCTCTGTCCTTTCCTGTAAGTCCAAGTAAACAGGAAAATTTGTCTTTTAGGTTCAACTCTGAGCCTACTTCAATGGCAAGACTTCTGCTTCTCGGCAGCTATGTGGGCAGACAGGTGTTTGGCATACTCTTTCAGTCTGGTGTATGAGAAATTATACATCGGTGTCATGCTGTACAGAGTCCATTGTAGTGATGGACATCGGCCAGGACGTTTCGCGAACATGTGTTTGCTATCAAATGTTTGCGAACCACACGTTCACAGCGAGCCCCATTCGCTTTAATCGCAGGCAAACCTGAAAAACATTCAGGTCATATTTGCAGCCACCAAATACTTACTAGAAGTGCACAAATAGTCCCACAACATGGACTATTTTCTTGTGTCTTAAAGGGAAACACTCAAAAATGTGCCCTGCTGGAGCCTAGAACATTTTTATTTTAGGCCACGGGAGTACAGAACCCAAAAATTAGGCATTTATCTGACAGTAAACAACAAGGTATTATGTGGCTGGAGGTATATTAGACGGTCACTTGATAGCTATTTTACTGTAGGCCTGTACAGGCCCCAAATATTAGTCATTCACGTGACAGAAAAGAACAAGGGATTATGTGGCTGGAGGTATATTATACAGTCAGTGGATACCAATTTTACTGTAGGCCAGTACAAGCACCAAAAATTAGTCATTCACCTGACAGAAAAGAACAAGCAATTATGTGGCTGTAGGTATATTAGACAGTCAGTTGATACCAATTTTACTGTAGGCCAGTACAAGCACCAAAAATTAGTCATTCACCTGACAGAAAAGAACAAGCAATTATGTGGCTGTAGGTATATTAGACAGTCAGTTGATACCAATTTTACTGTAGGCCAGTACAGGCCCAAAAAATTAGGCATTCATCTGACAGAAAAGAACAAGTGATTATGTGGCTGGAGGTACATTAGACGGTCAGTGGATAACTATTTTACTTTAGGCCAGTACAGGCCCCAAAAATTAGACATTCACCTGACAGAAAAGAACTCGTGATTATGTGTCTGGAGGTACATTAGGCTGTCACTGAATAAAAATTTTACTGTAGGCCACTGGAGTAGAGGCCCCAGAAAAGGCCTTTTATGCTGCTGTATATACAAAGACCATTCTTTGTTCTGGGTGGTACCGGACATGTGGGGGCTGGCATCAGGAAATTCAATTACACGTGGTCATCACAGGTGTTGAATTCCTCCGAGATCCATGCCTCATTCATTTTTAGAAATGTGAGGTAGTCCACACTGTTGTGAGCTAGGCCAGTGCGCTTATCGATAATGATCCCCCCTGCTGCGCTAAACGTCCTTTCGGACAGGACACTCGACAAGGGGCAAGCCAAGAGTTCCATGGCAAATTGTGCCAGTGCTGGCCACAGGTCAAGCCTGTACACCCAGTAGTCCAGGGGTTCCTCGCTTCTCAGAGCATCCACTTCAGCCGTTAACCTGATTTATTTGGACACCTGTCGGTCAAGGCGTTCTCTGAGGCTGGATCTGGAGGGCGGCTGTCCATGGGTTGGCTGCAAGAATAATCTCATATCTGAAGTGACCAACACATCTTCAAATCGCCCTCTTCTTGCAGGCGCAGTAGGATTGGCACCCGCACCTGTTTCGCTGTGGGTGGAAATTCCTCTGCCAGCGCCCGCAACATCAGAATGCAGCATCTCTCACAGCAAGGCCTGGAAATGCTACATTCTGACAGCCCTTTGTGATGCTGGTAACGTGTCCACCATTTTGTGTTTGTACCAGGGATCTAAGTGATCAATGACACAACGCAATGCATGCTCCATTAAGAAGGCGTAAGGTACGATGTCACTGATGGCGCCTGGCTGTTACAAACCAGTTTGGTGATCTGGTGCGGTGAAAAAACAAACAAGCTCCCCAGAACCTGTCCTGCCACAGAGTTCGTATAGGTAGTCGTTAACAGCACGTTTCTGCTGGAGAAGCCTATCAAGCATATACAAGGTAGAGTTCCATCGCGTCGGCCAGTCACAAATCAGACGTCTGACGGGCAAGCGGTGTCACCGATAAACGACAGCAAGACGAGCCATGACCATGTAAGATTTTCTAAAATGGGCAGAGGTTTTCCTGGCCTGCCGCAAGATGTCCTTGACCTCAGGGTATTTGGCAACGAATCACTGCACGACTAAGTTCAGGACATGTGCCATGCATGGCATGTGTGTAATTTTGTCCTGTTTCAGCGAGCTCAGCAGATTGGCACCGTTGTCAAACACCACTTTACCAACTGTCAAATTAAGCGGGGTTAGCCACAGATCAGTCTTTTACCGCAGAGCTGAAAGCAGTACAGGACCGGTGTGGCTTTTGGCTTCCAGGCACAACAGCCACAGCACATCATAGCAACGTCTCACCTGGCATATCAAATAGGTTCTGCGGAGCTGTGGGGCTGCAGCAGAAGAGACGGTAGCAGTGGAAAAGGAGGAGTCAGCCGAGAAGGAGACAGAGGATGGAGTAGGAGGAGGAGAAGAAGAGGCAGGCCTGCATGAATTATGTGGCGGTAACCACACGGGTTACAGGCTTGATGGCCGTAAGAAGGTTCACCTAGTGGGCTGTAAAAGTTATGTACCTTCCCTGTCCGTGTTTGCAAGACCACGTGTGACACTGTGTGCCAGAGATACATCCACTTGCCGCTGAACGTGGCCATATAGCTCTGGGATGCCATTCTGGGAGAAATATTTCCTTATGGGAACCTTTCATTGCAGTGTGCCATTGGCCACAAATTTTATAAAGGCCTCAGAGTCCACCAATTTATATGGCAGCAGTTGGCGGGCTAGCAGTTCCGACAAGCCAGTGGTCAGCCATTGGGCAAGAGGATTATCCGGCGTCATCACTTTTTTACGCTCGAACATTTGGGCCACGGAAGCCTTCCTTGTGCCAGATGAACGCGACGACGGCACGGTGGAAGGTGGAGTGGAGGACAAATGGCAGGAGAGAGGAGAATGAGAAGAGGCAGGACATGGAGCACCAGGACTGTGGCTTTGTGGGTTCTGACAGCGTTGCTCCCACTGGGCTCGGTGACGGGAGGCCAGGTGCCTTCTTAAGGAGGTCATCCCTAGGTGAGTGTTGGGCTTACCACAACTTATGCGTTGATAGAACAGGCTGCAGATGGCAACACTAATATCAGCAGCTGACACGTTAAAAAAATACCACACTGCGGAGCCATGTGCTGGCGTCCTGGGAGCGCAAGATGTGACTGAGCATGGTGGTTGGCTCGCTCCAGAAAAATTTGCAGGCTGCTTTTTGCCTCCTATGCACTGTGAGTTCCTCCTGCTTCTCCTCCCTATCTGCTGCTCCATCTCTACCTCTGAACTCCCCTCCTCTTCCTCTCTTGTGGGCTCCCACATGATGTCCATCAACACGTCATCATCACCTTCACCACCACTGACATTAGAGATCTTGGAGTAGGCAGCAACAGCGGGGACCACCCTCCTTGGGCTGATCTGAATACTGTCGTCAGACTGATGGGTTGCGGCCATTGCTACCTCCTCTTCCTTATCCGATGCCAAGAATGGCTGCACATTGGTAAGGACTGAGAATGAATAGCAAAATAATTCCTCTGACTCGAGTGGAGGGGCTATGTTGGTGGTGGTGTCTTTGGGGGTGCACACAGCAGAGAGGAGGGTGCAGATACAGAGGATGAGGAGGGTGCAGAAGCGGAAGGCTGAGTGAGCCACTCACTCAACTGTGGTGCTTCCTTCTCACCCAACTGTGGAACGCACTTTCTCCAATTTCCCACTATTTCCCACTTAGGCTCTGGGCTGGTGCAGCTGCCCGACCCCTACCATCCCTGTGGAATGGCCGGCCTCATCCTCTGCCTATCATTTTCAAAATGACCCTGTGACAGTCCTTATAGAAGAGCAGTATTTGTGGAAGCAGGTATATAGAACCAAATAATGATTATTTTCTGTAAGCATGTATATCAAACCCCTTAATCAGTTGTTTTTGGGGGCAACTGGTATATCACACCAGTTAAAATTATTTGTTCCAATAGCGTTTGTCCCTCTGTATAGCTGGGGTATCTCAGCAGAACCGCACACACCTCCTGAAAATCACAAATGCACTATACAGAAAGTATATTCTAGGTATATCACACGCCTGTCTCAATCATTTTTTTGGGGGGGCAAGTGGTATATCACACCAGTTCAAATTATTTGTTCCAATAGCGTTTGTCCCTCTGTATAGATGCAGTATCTCAGCAGAACCGCACACAACTGCTGCACAATACATATGCACTATATAGAAATTAAATTATAGGTATATCGCACCCCTGCCTCAATCCGTTTTTTTGGGGGCAACTGGTATATTACACCCATTGCATTAGTTATTCCAATAGCGGACAATACAAATGCACTATAATATACTTTCTATGTTAGAAAGTATATTATAAGTATATTACACCCCTCAGTACAGATGTGTCGACACTTAACTGATCACTTATCTGAACATGTCCAGAGATGTGTGTCACGAAATGACTTATATCTAAATTAGATAACTTGCAATACAACGTTCAGACAGTAGGTGGTGCATCGTGTTACTAGCTAAATACCTGAACTTAAAGTAAAGACCTGGTAATGGAATTGCATCAAGTCTTTGTCTTACATTTTAACATATATGAAAATCGGATGCTCTTATTTAGATTACCATATATTTTGACCTGTGCCATTGTTCACTACAATTCTATATGCCGTATACTATGATTTAGATACACTTGGTGTCAGTATGCAGTGCTAGTCTAGTATTATATTTATTATATTCAAAATAACACACACCAACCACAGTTTTATACAGAGATTATTATATACTTTTAACAGTCCCATTACATGTTACAAATGTACATAATACAATTTAGATACATTGGGTGTCAGTATATACCTCAATCTAATCTAATCCTATCATGTGTGATACTGCCTGCTGAGCTGCATATCGAATCCTATCATGTGTGATACTGCCTGCTGAGCTGCGTATCTAATCCTGCCATGTTTGATACTATCTGATGATCTGTGTATCTAATCCTTTCGTGTGTGATATTGTCTGCTGAGCTGTGTTTCTAAAATTTTTTTCTGTGCGATACTGCCTGCTGAGCTGTGTATCTAATTCTATTAGATGTGATACTATCTATAAAGCTATTATGTGTATAGAGTGTGATACTGTCTGCTGACCTGTGTTTTTAATCCTACCTTGTGTGATATTGTCTATGAATCTATTGTATGTATCTGTATAGATTTACAGCGCTGGAGATGTGGCACTCCGGCGAGTCGTGCACTCCTGTTTAGCCTGTCTGCCCCATATGCTGATTTTAATTAGTTTCAGTATACGCCTTGAGGGTATTGTCTGTGAGGCAGACACGTGGCTGGCCAGTTTGGATGTGGAGGCTCTATACAGCTCTATTCCGCACGACAAAGGGTGTCAAGCTGTACGGACCTTCCTCCAACAGAGAGGTGCACATCTTATCCGCCATAACACCTTCGTGATGGACTTGCTGGAATTTGTCCTTAATCACAATGTGTTCTTGTTTGACCGTCAGGTTTTCCACCAGCTCAGGGGAGTTGCGATGGGTAGTCCATGTGCCCCGACTTACGCAAACCTCTACCTGGGCTGGTGGGAAAAGGAGGTCGTGTTTGGCGATTCCATGGAACAGTACACGTCGTCGATATTAATCTGGATCAGGTATATCGACGACGTGTTTCTGCTATGGAAGGGGTCCAAGGACTGGTTTGCGAAATTTGTAGCTGAACTAAACAGTAACCAGTTGGGCCTATTTTTTACGTCCGATATACAGGAGAGGGCAATTACTTTTCTGGATTTGACTGTCACTGTGTCATCAGACAGGAGAATTACGACCAACTTGTTCCGTAAGCAGACAGCTACAAACAGTCTGCTGAGGTGGGACAGTGGCCACCCCCTGGCCCTCAGACGCGGCATTCCTAAAGGCCAGTATCTGAGGGCTAGGAGGAATTGTTCCGAACTTCGGGATTTTAAGGTGGCTGCGAATGACTTGCGCTCACGGTTCACACGCAGGGGTTATCCCGATCATACACTTAGAAAGGCCTACCATCATTCGATGAGTGTGAGCCGTGATCACCTTTTGACACCTAAACAGAGGCCACCGGACTCACATCTCCCTAGAATCATAGCGACATATGATAAAGCAGAAACGCATATACGGGAGATCCTCCAGAAACATTGGCCTATCCTGCAATCGGACCCGGACATTGGTACACTAGTGTCAGATCGTCCCGCCATCACATACCGCCGCAGCTCTAATATTCGTGATCGCCTGGTTCACAGTACTTATCTACACCCCACATCTGATACCTGGCTCAGGAATACGCTTACTGGCACCTTCCCATGTGGGAAATGTGTCATCTGCAGTAACATCATGAGGGGGCCATATTTCGTGAGCCAGGTAACAAAGGAGAGATTTTGCATTAGATCTTTGATCAGATGTACATCAGTGGGAGTAGTGTATCTTATCAACTGCGTGTGCGGTGTACAATATGTGGGCAAAACCAGATGTGAGCTGCGGAGACGTGTTGGCGAACACCTTTTGGATATTAAAAACAAGCGCGACACATCGGTTGCCCGTCACGTTTGCGAATTTCATGACGGCAATCCAGACGTGCTTCGCGTCCAGGGTATTGAACACGTCACTCCATCCATCCGTGGAGGTGACATTGATGTGTCACTGCTCCGCAAGGAAACGCAGTGGATTTTTAAGTTAGACACCACATACCCCAAGGGACTTAATGAAGCACTGTCATTTGCATGTTTTATCTAGAATTCACAGGCATCATGGCTTAGTGCCCCTAGATTTCCTTCAGGTTATTTTTCATGTCACTTTATGAATAGGTATGTACCTTGCCAGATATTTTTACTTCAACATGTTGCTCATTCTGCTGCATACTGGGTGTATATATATGGCTGCTCTTTTCCTCTTTTGACCCCTCTGAATACCCTGATCACCTCATTCTAGCGCTGTCACTTGCCTGTATGCGACCGCACTGTAAGAGTTCCCCTGATACAAAGCGAGCATAGCGATGCTCCTCCCCATGCTGGCATTATGCTGTAGAGAGCGACGGCATCGTCAGGGAGCGCATCACAGGATGCGTCTCGATCCCTGATTGGATGCTGGAGCCGGCACCCACTGGCATGGGGGCGGGTCTTAGATTATTTAGTCTCGGCGTGCTGCTGGCCACACATGGCCATCACAGTGCCGAGAGATGCACGTTACAGTGCAGAGCTTAGATTCTGACACATGATTTTAAGTGCAGCTCGCTCCTGATGAGACATGCGGTCACCCTAGCATGTTGAAACGCGTAGAGCGTAGCACTGGTGTCAGCTGTGTTTAGGGCAGAGGGCACACCACTACAGTGATATTATCACGAGTGCCGCTGCTTCAGCACAGCGTGTTGTACTTCGCTCAGCCTATAGGGGAGCAGTTCCTGGGCAAACCTGGCCCAATGGACTGTAAATACTAATATATGCAAGGATTAGTCTGCTAGTTACACCATTAGCAGCTGCAACAACATTGCATTTATATGGTACTCCCAGGCTGGGTGTTGTACTCATTATACCATATATATTGAGGCTGGATATCAATCAGTGTGCTCCAACACTGGATCCCTGCCACATATAAATTGGTGATTTTTTTCAGGCGATCAGAGTTGTGGATGGTATATTACAGACCCCTCTCCACACTACTGATTCCTGTATGCCTGATTTTATCTATACCCACCCTAATTTTCAATAAAATATTTATTATTTTTGTTTAAAACGTTCTGTCAGGCTGTGATTTGGTATATCGCACCCCTGCCTCAATCCGTTTTTTTGGGGGCAACTGGTATATTACACCCATTGCATTAGTTATTCCAATAGCGGACAATACAAATGCACTATAATATACTTTCTATGTTAGAAAGTATATTATAAGTATATTACACCCCTCAGTACAGATGTGTCGACACTTAACTGATCACTTATCTGAACATGTCCAGAGATGTGTGTCACGAAATGACTTATATCTAAATTAGATAACTTGCAATACAACGTTCAGACAGTAGGTGGTGCATCGTGTTACTAGCTAAATACCTGAACTTAAAGTAAAGACCTGGTAATGGAATTGCATCAAGTCTTTGTCTTACATTTTAACATATATGAAAATCGGATGCTCTTATTTAGATTACCATATATTTTGACCTGTGCCATTGTTCACTACAATTCTATATGCTGTATACTATGATTTAGATACACTTGGTGTCAGTATGCAGTGCTAGTCTAGTATTATATTTATTATATTCAAAATAACACACACCAACCACAGTTTTATACAGAGATTATTATATACTTTTAACAGTCCCATTACATGTTACAAATGTACATAATACAATTTAGATACATTGGGTGTCAGTATATACCTCAATCTAATCTAATCCTATCATGTGTGATACTGCCTGCTGAGCTGCATATCGAATCCTATCATGTGTGATACTGCCTGCTGAGCTGCGTATCTAATCCTGCCATGTTTGATACTATCTGATGATCTGTGTATCTAATCCTTTCGTGTGTGATATTGTCTGCTGAGCTGTGTTTCTAAAAAAAAATTCTGTGCGATACTGCCTGCTGAGCTGTGTATCTAATTCTATTAGATGTGATACTATCTATAAAGCTATTATGTGTATAGAGTGTGATACTGTCTGCTGACCTGTGTTTTTAATCCTACCTTGTGTGATATTGTCTATGAATCTATTGTATGTATCTGTATAGATTTACAGCGCTGGAGATGTGGCACTCCGGCGAGTCGTGCACTCCTGTTTAGCCTGTCTGCCCCATATGCTGATTTTAATTAGTTTCAGTATAAAGCTGCGGCCTGCTCTCACTACATTCATTGGAAGCTGTCTGGCACAAGGAAAGGTATGGAGTGGGCTTGGCATGCATGTTGGTACCTGCATCCCTTGTAAGTAATGGAGGCCATTTTGGCACCAAATATGGTAAAAGGCAGAGTGGACCCAGCATGCATGTGAATCCAACACTTCCTGAACTTTATGGCGGCCAAACAGGTAGTATTTAGTGTTAGGATTAGGGTTGAGCGAACCCAAACTGTAAAGTTAGGATTGTTGGAACCCGGACCCGAACCCAAACATTTTAGCAAAAGTTTGGGTTCGGTGTTTGGCGAGTTTTTTTTTTTTTTTTTTCGGAGCAGCCAATCAACAAGCGTTTAACTCTGTGCACTTAGAAGTCATCACAGCCATGCCTACTACTGGCATGGCTGTGATTGGCCAGTGCAGCATGTGACCCAGCCTCTATATAAGCTTAAGTCACATAGCGCTGCACGTCAATCTGCTGTTACTAGTGTAGGGAGAGGATGCGGCTGGTGATTTCAGAGAGACAATAGGAGAGAATCTTTGGTTCAGAAAGTGAATCTAACTCAGCGATCAACATAGATTTAGTTGTGTGGGTGCAGGGCCTAATCTTTTTACCCTGCCCTGAGCCCAGTGACCGAAAAAAAAATAACTTTTATCCATCTGTTAGGTGGGCAGCGGCGGCCATTTTATGCAAGCTCAGTGCACCAGCACTGCATCTGAGCTTTTGTGACATTTAAATCCAATCTTGGAAAACTGCACTAATAATCTGGTTGTAAATAAATCACCCTTTTTTGGCAATATACAACATCTGGTGCATTTGCAGGATTAGTCAGTGTGCAATTTAAATTAGAAATACAGCCATAATTTTCTTGTTTTTTTAAAACACACTTTTTTGCCAAATTACACAATTTTACATCCCTAGCTGCATCTGAACATGTGAAATTCAATTCCGTTATATACAGCTTTCACATTCTTTTAGTAAAAAAAAACACCTCACTTTTTTTGCCAATATACAACATCTGGATTAGCCAGTGTGCAATTTAAGCTAGAAATACAGCCATAATATTCTGGGTTTTTCAAAACACACTTTTTTGCCAAAATACACTATTTTACATCCCTAGCTGCATCTGAATGTGTGAAAATCAACCGTTATATACAGTTTTCATATTCTGTTAGTAAAAAAAAACTCACTTTTTTGGCAATATACATCTGGTTTAGTCAGTGTGCAATTTAAGCTAGAAATACAGCCATAATTTTCTGGGTTTTTAAAAACACACTTTTTTTGCCAAAATACACCATTTTACAGCCCTTGCAGCATCAGAACGTGTGAAATTCTAGGGTTATATACTGTTGTCATATTCAGTTATTAAACAAACACACGTTGCAAGTCAAGTCAGTGTGCAATTTAAGCTAGAAATACAGCCCTTATTTTCTGGGTTTTTAAAAACGCACTTTTTTGCCAAAATACACAATTTTACAGCCCTTGCAGCATCAGCATGTGTGAAATTCCAGGGTTATATACTACTGTCATATTCAGTTATTAAACTAACACACGTTTGGGCTAAGAAAGTTTATTTTGCTGCAGATGTCATTGTGAAATACACCCTTTATATATTTGGGTTATATTCAGATATTTGAAATACCGCCATTTGGTGCACAAATCTTTAATTGAGGCCTAGTCTGGTTCAGGGTGTGTGAGATGCACCCTTTAAATACAGGGCTTCTATTCAGGTATTTGAAATCCAACCATTTTGGGCAAAGAAATGTAATTGAGGCCTAGTATGGATCAGGGCATGTGAGATACACCCTTTATATTGAGGGATTCTATTCAGTTATTTGAAATACAGCCATTTTGGGTGCAAATCTTTAATTGTGGCCTAGTGTGGGTCAGGGCGTATTCAGTTATTTGAAATGCAGCCATTTTGGGTACAGATCCTTAATTGCGGCCTAGTGTGGGTCAGGACGTGTGAGAAACACCCTTTATATACAGGGGTTATATTCAGTTATTTGAAATACAGCCATTTTGGGCAAACAAATTTAAATGAGACATAGTCTGGTTCAGGGTATGTGAGATACACCCTGTACATACTGTTGTTCTATTCTACTATTAAATAAACATCCATTTAGGGCAAGATCCTAAATTTGAGAAATATGAGGAGTGCGTCAAATAAGGGATGTGGCCCAGGTTGTTGGGCTGCTGGTGGAGCTCCTGTTGAAGGGAAAGGAAATGATCGATCTGTGCCAGCTACACGCACAAGTGAAAACCCTTCCTCAGGTCAGAGTAGGCGACAGAACCTGCAGCGGTATTTGGTTGGGCCTAATGCAGCTCTAAGAATCGTGAGGCCAGAACAAGTACAGGCAATAGAAGATTGGGTTGCTGACAGTACCTCCAGTTTCTTCACATTGTCTCCCACCCAGTCTCCTGCTGAAAGATCAGAGTTGGCACCTGCAACCCATGTCCATCAGTCTTTCACCTCACCCTCTTGCAAATCAGCGAAGCAGTCTGAGCCCCAAGTGATGCAGCAGTGTCTTCTGCTTTTTGATGACTCTGTTAGCAGGGTTTCCCAGGGCCATCAGCCTAGCCCTGCCCAAGAAGTGGAAGAGATTGAGTGCACTGATGCCCAACCACTTATCTTTCAAGATGAGTACATGGGAGGACCATCGCAGAACGTCTCGGATGACGACGAAACACAGGTGCCAACTAATGATGGCCGAACATCTGTCAGGACGGTTCGCGAACGCGATTAAATGTTCGCGAACCGCAAGTTTCATTTTAATGGCAGACGAACCTGAAAAACTTTCAGCTCATATTTGCAGCCAAGAAATAATTACTAGAAGTGTACAAATAGTCCCACAACATGGACAATGACATACCAGATGTATTATTCGAATTTGCAATCTCAATTCATTTTCTTTTCCAATGCAAAATATTGGCAATATAATTTTTGCGTATGCGCAAATGCACTATACAGTACCCAAATGCACTGTAACGATAGTATATTGGTTTATAACACCCCACTTTTTGGGGGGGACGACTGGTATATCACACCAGTAGAAATTATTTGTTCCAGTAACGCTTGTCACTCTATATACCTGCAGTATCGCAGCAGAACCACACACAACTGCCGCACAATACAAATGCACTATAATATACTTTCTAACATAGAAAGTATATTATAACATTGTACAAGGAAGGCAATCCATTATAATATACATAAAGATAAAACGTTTCCTTTAATAATCTTACTATGAGGGTCCAGACACACGTCCGTAAGTGTTTTGCGGATCCGCAAAACACGGACACCCGCAATGTGCATTCCGCAATTTGTGGACTGCACATCACCTGCACTATAATAGAAAATGCCTAATCTTGTCTGCATTTGTTCTATTTTATTGCGGTAACGGAAGCACAGATACAGAAGAGTGGATCCGCAAATGCACATTGTGGCCCCATTGAAAATGATTGGGGTTGCACCCGTTCCGTAAAATTGTGGAATGGATGAGGACCCATTTTGTGGACATGTGAATGGAAAAAAATATCCCTTAAAATGAAAATAAATAAAATTATAAAAGTTAAGAAAAAGCATTGATGTGGTAGGCAATAACAAGTGCTCGGCGGCACTAAATCAGAAACCATATGCTCTACCGAAATCAGAGTGTTTCCAGTGCACATCAATGAATCCAGGAGGGAAAGCAAAGAACTGTCCCTGATATTGCTCTACAAGGGGCTGCTATCCTGGCCCTGATAGCCTAACCACAGACCACTCGCCCTGATAAGATGACCCCATCCGGAACCTTACCCTATATAAAAATGGCCCTAGTAAGCCCCTAGTTCCTAGGTCCCTGACTTCCAGGTGATCACTATATGGATCTATGTGTTTTTGACTCATTATAAAAGTATGTTATAAGTATATCGCACCCCTCTTTGTATCACACACATCGATAGCACACCTATACTAGTGCTAAAAAAATACTTTTGTGGTCCTATTAGCTAGCGTTTGGTGTCCCTAACAGCCTGTCCCTTCTCCACACAGCAAACTCTCCCTACACTGGCAAAACACTGAATGTAAAATGGCAGCCAGATCAGGTTTATTTATAAGGTAGGGGGTATGTCCATTTGCTGAAATGCCTCAATTGGCTGTCCTGTACCACCTGATGGATGTGTCAAAGTTCTTCACAATGTAAAAGAATATGGCGGGCGCAAATTTCTCCATATGTTTGCATGTTCGGCGAATCGCGAACACGCAAAGTTTGCCACAAAACGACCGCTGGGCGAACCCCAAGGCTATCTCTATTGCCAACTGCTGGGGCTTTCGAAATTGTGCAGACCGACAGGATGGCAGGGGTGAAGACTGGGTAGAAGATGATGTGGTGGACGATGAGGTCCTCGACCCCACATAGAATAAAGGTCATGCAAGTGACCTATGTAATTTGGAGGAAGAGGCGATGATCGCACAGAGCCACCAGCACAGCAGAAGAGGGAGCAGGGTGCAAAAGCGAAGCAACAGTCCTCTAGACAGTACGCCTGCTACTGCCCACCGCAGAAAGGGATCGATCACTCCAAAGCCAGCTCCAAGGAGATCCCTGGCGGGGCAGTTCTTCAGACAATGTGCTGACGACAAGACACAAGTGGTTTGCACACTGTGCAAGGAGCCTGGAGCGAGGCATGAATGCTCTCAACCTGAGCACTACCTGCATGACCAGGCATTTAAGTGCTAAGCACGAGCTGCAGTGGAATAGACACCTCAAAAACCAAGAAAGGTCTCTGGCTCCTCCTGATTCCTCTTCTGCTGCAGTCTCGGCCTTTTCATCCATCTCTGGAGTGCCACCCACAAACAGGATCTGCCAGCAACAACACCACCTGGGTCACCAAGCATCTCCACAATGTCCCACGGAAGCGTTCAGCTCTCCATCTCCCTAGCCCTGAATGCCAGCATTTCTAAATTTCTGGTCTTTGAAATGCTGTCATTCCGTCTGGTGGAGACGGATAGTTTTAAAAGCCTTAAGGCGGTAACTGTCCCACAGTACATTGTGCCCAGCCACCACAACTTTTTCAGGCAAGCACAACCAAGCACAACCAAGTAGGGGACAAAATCAGGTGTGCACTGCGCAACGCCATCTATGGCAAGGTGCACCTCACTACGGATACATGGACCAGTAAGCACGGTCAGGGACGTTATATCTCCATAACAGCACACTAGGTAAATGCAGTGGCGGCTGGGCCTGAGGCGGATAGCAGTTTGGCGCATGTTCTTCCACCACCGAGGATTGCAGGGCGTTTCAGTTTGCCTCCTGTTGCTTCCTCCTCCTACTCCGCTTCCTCATCCTCTACCGGCTCCTCATCCGGTCAGCGTAACACCTTCACCGCCACCTTCAGCACAGCAAGGGGTAAACGACAGCAGGCAGTTTTAAAAAGTATCTGTTTGGGGGACAAACTCACACCGTGCAGGAGCTGGGGACGGGTTTTGAACAACAGACCAATGAGTGGTTGGTGCCAGTCAGCCTCAAGCCCGGCCTGGTGGTGTGCGATAATGTGCAAAATCTCGTAGAAGCTCTGGGACTAGCCGGTTTGACGCACATCCCTTGCCAAGCACATGTGCTGAATTTGGTGGTGCAGAGATTCCTTAAAAATTACCCCGATATGTCAGAGCTGCTGCATAAAGTTGGGGCTGTCTGTGCGCGCTTTCGGCGTTCTCACCCTGCTGCTGCTTGCCTGTCAGCGCTGCAGCGTAACTTCGGCCTTCCCGCTCACCACTTCATATGCAACTTGCCCACAAGGTGGAAATCCACCTTGCACATGCTGGTCAGACTGTGCGAGCAGCAGCAGGTGAAATGTGAGTTTCAGCTGCAGCACGCACGGTTGAGTCTCTCTGCATAACAGTACCACTTCACCACCCATCAATGGGCCTCCATGCAAGACCTGTGTTCCTTGTTGCGCTGTTTCGAGTACTCCACCAACATGGCCAGTGCCGATAACACCGTTCTCAGCGTAACTATCCCAGTTATATGCCTCCTTGAAAAAATGCTGCTGGCGATGATGGAAGAGGATGTGGCACAGGAGGAGGAGGAGGAGGAAGAGGGATCATTTCGTAAGGTTTCCGGACAGTCATTCACAAGTGGCTCCGAGGGTGGGTTCCCGCACCCAGAAATGCCAGGGACACAATTGTCCAGCCAGGGCACAGTTCCTGAGGATGAGGAGGTGTAGGATGAGGAGGAGGAGGAACCATGTTTACAGCAGGGTGGCACCCAGACCAGCTCATGGCCATCACTGGTACGTGGCTGGGGGGATACAGAGGACACAGATGATACACCTTCCACAGAGGACAGCTTTTCATTGCCTCTGGGCAGCCTGGCACACATTAGAAATTACATGCTGCAGTGTCTCTGCAACGACCGCTGAGTTGCCCACATTCTAACTTGTGCTGATTACTGGGTGGCCACGCTACTGGATCCCCATTACAAGGACAACGTACCGTCCTAATTCCCTCACTTGAGCGTGATCGTAAGATGCACGGGTACAAGCGCCCGCTGGTAGACGCGCTGCTGATGGCATTCCCACCTGACAACGGGGGTACAGTGGAAACACAAGGCGAAGGCAGAGGATGAGGAAGAGGTTGCCAACGCAGTTGGGGCACCGCTAGCACCTCAGAAGGCAGGGTTAGCATGGCCAAAAGGTTTGAAAGCTTTGTCAGCACGCCACAACAACCAGCACCACCAGCTGATATGGAACGTCTTAGCAGGAGGCAGCATTTCACCAATATGGTGGAGCAGTATGTGTGCACACGTCAACACATACTGAATGACGGGTCTGCCCCCTTCAACTTCTGGGTCTCCAAATTGGGCACATGGCCTGAGCTTGCCCTTTATGCCTTGGAAGTGCTGGCCTGCCCTGCAGCCAGTGTATTATCTGAACGTTTGTTTAGCATGGCAGGGGGCATCATCACAGACAAGCGCAGCTGCCTGTCCATAGCCAATGTGGACAAGCTCACACTCATTAAAATGAACCAGGCATGGATCCCACAGGACTTGTCTGTACCTGGTGCAGAATAGACATGTATACTGGCCTTAACAAGCCACTGTTATACTGCAGCGCAATTGATCATTCTTGTATTTTGTATAATTTTACACTCTTTTGGAGTGTACCCTAATTTAAAAAAAAATTAAAATTTAAAACAAAAAACTGTGTTGGCTACCTCGTCCTCCTCCACCGCCGCTTCCACCTACACCACTACATTCAACGCCTACTCAAACTCCTACTCCATATGGAACTCCACCTCATAAATCAAATTACATTTTTTTTATTTGTACGTATTTTATTTTATGTCATTTCACTACTTTGTCAGTTACATTTTCGGGTAAAATTCACCAATTTTTGGGTGTGAAGTACCACTGTTATACCTAGTAGACAGGTTAAAAAATAAAATAAATTCTCAGTTTCATTTTCAGGTGAAATTCACAAATTTCTGGGTGTACCTAGTTGACAGCTTAATAAATTTCAATAATTTTTCTTTTACATTTTCGGGTGACAAACATTTTTTTTTCTGTCATAAACCTCTGCTCTCCCAAGTAGACAGGTTAATAAATTTCTGTAATTTTTCTGTTACATTCTTGGGTTGACATTTTGCAATTTTAGATGAGAAATTCTTCATTAATTGATGCACACCACCTCCTTTCATTCAATGCTTAAACTTTAGCAAGTTGTACCACATTTCTGCTTCAATAATTTGTCCCACATTTCCGCTTTACTCTTTTGGCCCACATTTGCGCTTCAATAATGTGTCCCACATTTCGGGTTTACTCTTTTGGCCCACATTTGCGCTTCAATAATGTGTCCACATTTCGGGTTTACTCTTTTGGCCCACATTTGCGCTTCAATAATGTGTCACTCTTTTTCTCACTCTCCCTATCCGGCGTGGAACCCTAATAACCGTAATCAACATGGTAGGCTCAGAAAAGAACATCAAAAGTTGATAGAGAAGATATCCAAATGGATGATGGACGTCACTGGGGCACCTCTGCATAGGTGACAGGAACATAAATAAATAAAAATCAATTACATTGTCAGGTGACATTTTTCAAATTTTGACGGATAGAAACCCCATGTCTGCATAGTTGACAGGGAAGAAAATTTAAGAAATTCTTCATTAATTGATGTGCGACACATCCTTTCATTCAGTGCTTAAACTTTAAATAGTTGTCCCACTTTTACGCTTTAATGCTTTGTCCCATATTTCCGCTCTATAATTTTAAATTAGGAAAAATTAATCCTCCCTTGGATGTGGTCTCTCTATCTCATTTTCCCTCTCCTGCCTGGAACCCCGATTCCCCACCACTCGTAATCACCATGATAGGTGCATAAAAGAACATCAAAAGTTGATAGAGCAGATATCAAATTGGATTGTGAACATCACGGGGACGTGCGACATGATGGGGCAGTAAGTATGCACACGCCTACACAAACTGACTGGCAGGGGTCAGCCCCTTCAACTTCTGGGTCTCCAAATTGGGCACATGGCCTGAGCTTGCCCTTTAGCCCTTGCTGGCCTACCCTGCAGCCAGTGTATTGTCTGAACGTGTGTTTAGCACGACAGCAGGGGGTTATCACAGGTTATATTTCCCAATGTTTTGGGGTGTATCCTAATTTAAACAAATAAAAATGAATTTAAAACCAAAAAGCAGTGTAGGCTACCTCCTCCACCGCCGCTTCCACCTACACCGCCACATCCACCGCCTCCTCAACCTCCTACTCCATATGGACCTCAACCTCCTAGATCAAGATTATTCTTTTTTATTTTTACGTATTTTAGGTTATTTAAAGTCATTTCCCTATCCACATTTGTTTGCAGAGCACTTACCATGCTCTTAACCACATTCTGATGCAATTTGCAGCCCTCTAGCCCCTTTTCCATGACATTTTTACAGCCATTTTAGTGCTCAAAAGTTGACTTCAATGGGGTCCGGGTTCGGGGTCAAGTTCAGGTCAAGTTTGGGTCCCGAACTCAAACTTTTTTCTGAAGTTTGGCTGAACCCATCGAACCCAAACATCCAGGTGTCCGCTCAACTCTAGTTAGGAGTTGGGACCTGTCTTACAGAGATCGCCTTGATGTTCGGCAAACGGGCTCAGATGGTTTTGTACAAAATGCATTTGCCAAGCATTTAACTTTATAAATAAGCGTAGCATTAGCACTATAATATTTATTGTGACTATGGCATTATTGTACTTTATCTGGTTTGCAGAGTGTTGTTGCATTGTTTTTTTTTCTCTCTATGTTTTTAGCCATGGCAGCGTGCACCTGTGCATTTGTATGTGCTGACTAACCCCCTTTTCTTTGCAGATCTGTATAGAGTGTTGTACAGATACAGAGATAAGGAGCTCTGCTTTGTCTACATACTGTACACTCCAGCCACTGCTGAGAAAAGATAGGTGGGAGAGGTGCTGATGTACAGTATTTCAGTCCCTGTATTTTCCTGTCTTGTGGGTGAGGCCTGATTTCAATTTAAATAAGTTATAGAAGCCCATTTATGTTGCTATTGGAAAACATTAGACAAAACATTCTTATTGTCTTGGGTCCCTGAGAAGGTTATTTTTTTTAGAAATATAAAAAAAAAAAAAAAACTTTCCACAGAGCACTACATGCCACTGGTTTTGTCCCCCTTACATTGTTTTATTTTTTTGGGCGGTTCGGACCTTCACCCAGTGGCAGACCCAGGTATGTGGACCTTTAGAAAAAATGCTTGAGTACTCCTGATTCAGGGTTTAATTTTAATAAACTATAATTATGGGTTTAATGCAGAAAATAACAATTGCACCATTTTCATTCACAACATTTCCCAATTAATTATAATCATGCAGCTGTATCCAGGACCACATCATGGATCTACAGTAGGTCTACCCTTTACTCTTCCATGGCTAACATGAAAAGCTTTAGTGATACAGAATGTTACATGCCAGTGGCCTTTCTTTTCTATCACTAATGGAAGGGCTTTATACAGATGATCAATGTATTTGTTGTACAGTTAGGACATCATCCCAGAACTTAAGTATCTCATCAATCAACTCCTGCTTAGTCATTGGCTTTATTTCAGATCTTATAAATTTCCTGGAATTCCATACAGGTTTAGTACACCGACACAGCCAACGCAGGACCTACCCATAAATGACATCCTTGCCTTCTCTGGGAGAGCTGTACTTGACATTCCTCTAACTGTCATCCGTCCACAACTGGCCGAATTATTGTTTACCACAAGTCTCGGACAACTGCATCGTTTTGCACAAGCAAACTTCCAAGAGCATGTGCCCCATGCGATGTACCTGACCTGGGTCAAGACTGAACTTTGATGGCAGTCGGCAAAGAGAGCTCTGCCCAGCAACTTGAAGAAGGATATTTTATCCAGATGCTGGAATAGGTTCAGGCTGGGACTAACAGAGATTGCCAATATCCGTGACACCTTGAATGCCTTCTTACTAGTGTTGAGTGAGCATGCTCGGCCGAACTGCTGCTCAGCTTGAGCATCGCTATGCTCGGCACATGGCGGTACTCGGCCGAGTACCGCATGTACTTGAGTGCCATGCTCGAGTCTCCTTCCCCCACGTTTTGCGGCTGCTATGCAGCCAATAAAGGTGCAGGTAAGTACTGCCCTCATTGTAATGCCAGTGGCCATATTGGCTACTGGCATTCCAATGATTGGCTGGCTGGAACACATCATCGGGTGCTATGTTTGGCTCAATTGTAGTCAGGGAGAGCTGTGCTTCAGAAGGGACAGAGAGTGTAGGGAGTCTGATCGCAATCAATTTAGTAGAAAAACGTTTCAAAGACCCAAAAGTCCTTTTAAGAACTATTGTGTGTGGTGGCAGGCTGGCAGTATTTTAAAGTTACAGTACCAATTTTTTTTCCCCTGTGTGTCAGAGCCAGAGATTGGAGAAATATAACTGAAAAATACAATATTTTTTCCATAATTTTCAATACTTTTTATATAGAGGGTGTCAGCAGTGAATAGTGACATCTGTCCCATACCTTCTGTGTGTCAGGGCCAGAAATTGGAGAAATATAAGTGAAAATTACTATATATAACATGTGAGAGTGAATCTAGATCGCACATCCTCAATACTATGCTTTTGATATGACAACGGTTTTTCAGCATAATTAAACATGGCTTCTCAGCACAATTTATAATAAACATAACCCTATGCTATGCACTAAAATGAGGTATTGGTATAAAGTTTGATCAAAGAGCATAGACCCACTTAGAGCGACAAGGTTGCCTCTTCAAGTAAGGACCTTCTCTAACTTTGGCGCAGCACTGCACGCCGACACTGGTGCCACTGCACTGCACCAGCAGGCAACGGGACCCAGTAGCCACACAGCGCCCCCACTGTGCGGCAAAGCCACCCTGGCCCTGGGGCCCATCACTCCACCAGCACAGCACTAAAGGAGCAATGGCCACCGCTCAGCACCGCATAAAAGTGAAAATTGCTATATTTTTTCCATCATGTTCAATACTTTTTATGTAGAGGGTGTCAGCAGTGACTTGTGACATCTGTCCATTACCTTCTGTGTGTCAGGGCCAGAGATTTGAGAAATGTAAGTGAAAATTAATATATTTTTCCATCGTTTTCAATACTTTTTAAATAGAGGGTGTCACAGTGACTTGTGACATCTGTCCAATACCTTCTGTTTGTCAGGGCCAGAAATTTCCCTCTGACCGCCTATCTACTAACTTGTTGTTTCGCCGAGATCCCGCGCCTGTGCACTCAGTCCGTCGGCCGGCGCATGCGCACTGTGATGCCCATTCCTTGTATGGCATCACAGTAATTAATGCGCATGCATCGGCTTTGCGCCGTTAGCTGGCGCATGCGCATTAATTACTGTGATGCCGTACAAGGAATGGGCATCGCAGTGCGCATGCGCTGGCTGACGGACTGAGTGCGCGGGTAGGGTAACGCCGCCCCTGGGCACTTGCGAGCCCTCATTGCATATGTTGCAAAGATGTTTTTGGGACTAATTAGCTGACTAGAGTGTGACACTTTGAGCCTAGAATAGTGAACCTTTTCACAAATTCAAATTTTAAGCTGCATTAATGCGATTCTTTTTCATTTGCATTACTGAAATAAATGGACTTTTGCACGATATTCTAATTTTTTGAGTTTCACCTGTATATGCAGGCAGCACATGGTGTTGTCCACATCTTTTTTGCCCCCATTGAAATGAATGGGTCCTCAAAAAATGTGGATCAGATGCAGACTAAAACTATAGTCATGTGAATGCACTAAGGCTAAATGCACAAAGTTTTTTGGAGGAGGATTTGAATAGTGTTGATCACGAATATTAATCGCGAATATCGGCACTTCGAGAATTTACGAATATTTCGAATTTCGCAAAATATATTCGGAATTGCGAATATTCGATTTTTGTGAAAATACTAGTTCATGCAAATTTTTACGCAAAAATTTGTATGCAAATTTTATGTGAATTTTCGCAATCAAGAAAATAATGCCTGGAGATCATGAATTCTCGAATATATGGCGAATATTCGCCCAAATATTCGCGAAATATCGCGAATTTTAATATTGCCCCTGCCGCTCATCACTAGATTTGAAGCAGACCTGCCTACAGAAATGGATTGGAAAGGGATTAGAAATATACAGTAAAGGAAGGATTTATACTTTTTGCTTTGGCTGAAAATCGGCTGTGCTTAGCCCTGGTATGTTAGCATTTAGCATTACAGCTTCTCACAAATTTCCCATTATCTAAGTGTCCAGGCCTCAAATTTACTGCTTATGTCAACGTTCCAGTCTCCAGGCCCTGTCTCTTTATTAGCTGTTTGCCCTGACTATTCACCATTGTATCCAGCTGTTCTGTGATTAGTCCCTGATTAAGTTACATCCAGCCCCCCTCTATTGTTCACACCTAGAAGTGTAAATGTAAGGCTTTAGCAAAGATTAGATACACAGCTCAGCAGACAGTATCATGTATAATGGGATTAGATACGCATTTTAGCAAAATGTATCATACATGATAAGCTTAGATCCGCAGCTCAGCAGAAAGTATCACACATGATAGGATTAGATATGACTAGAAAGACGCCCAGCACGTAATAATTCTTTCAAGTCGCTTTGGTCTTTATTTATATTCTTTAAAAATACATCCAGTGAACATCAGCTCCACTCGCCCTCTCGTTAACGCGTTTCAAATACAGTTCTTATTCGTAACAAACTATGGCGTATCACCACCAGGTTTAAATAGCACCAATCCCCTCCTCCACCCACAGTGTGGGAGGAAGGTGGAGCCATACCTCGGGTGCGGTACACCATTCATTTAACCCATGTGTGCCCGTGCTCTATTTAACAAAACAACATATAAATTATTGTGTATCTTACATACATAAGATGGAGTAAAAACATTCTGCCATAAACATCTATTATTTCTTTTTAGCTTTGTCCTGGCTCACAACACACATCCCCATAGGAGATACTGGCCTGAACCAGAGTAAAACCGCATGGTGTGAACATGGCTTTTATCTAAAATGTACAAAGGTAGGTAAAACTTCCTAAATATTTAGTATGTTAAGCAAACACTTAAAATAGCATTAACCTCCTTCCGACCGTCTAACGCAGGGATGCGTCCTGCGGGCGGCCGGGTTATTCCTCCTGGACGCATCGATGCATCATCTCGCGAGATCCGAGATGCACGCACGTTCACAGCGACGCGCAGCTGAGAAGTTGATCTACAGCCTGCCAGCAGAGATCATTCGCTGGCAGGCTGTAGATGCAACTTTTTTAACCCCCAAAAGGTATATTAGACCCTGTTTTGTTAACAGCATCTAATATACCTGCTACCTGGTCCTCTGGTGGTCCCTTTTGCTTGGATTGACCACCAGAGGACACAGGCAGCTCTGTAAGTAGCACCAATCACCACTACACTACACCCCCCTGTCACTTATTAACTCCTTATTAACCCCTGATCACCCCATATAGACTCCCTGATCACCCTCCTGTCATTGATCACCCCCCTGTAAGGCTCCATTCAGACGTCCGTATGTGTTTTACGGATCCGCGGATCCGCAAAACAGGGACACCGGCAATGTGATTTCCGCATTTTGCAGATCTGCACATTGCCAGAACTATATAGAAAATGCCTTTTCTTGTCTGCAATTGCGGACAAGAATAGGACATGTTCTATAGGGTGTACAAAAAACGCAGTGTTCGCCCGATCAGGCCTGATCTTGTGCGCACACTTACATTCAGTCTGCCCCACCGCAGTGACAGATTTTTTTTTTCTGATCACTGCAAAAACACTATAAAATCGCTGTGGCGCTATAAGGATCACTTTTGAGGGGCATGGCGAGTTCATAGAAGATTTATTTATTTTTTGGGCACAAGTTAGCGGAAATTGATTTTTTTAAAGTTTTTTTTTTTGCTTTTTCTTACAAAGTCTCATATTCCACTAACTTGTGACAAAAAATAAAATCTTACATGAACTCACCATACCCCTCACAGAATCCAAATGCGTAAAAATGCCCTGTGAAATCCTAAAGGTACTCATTGGAAATTGGGCCCCTTTGCACATCTTGGCTGCAAAAAAGTGTCACACATGTGGTATTTCTGTACTCAGGAGAAATAGGGGAATGTGTTTTGGTGTGTATTTTTACATATACCCATGCTGGGTGAGAAAAATATCTCTGTAAATTGACAACTTTGTATAAAAAAATGTAAAAAATGTAAACAGAGATATTTCTCACACACAGTATGGGTATATGTAAAAATATACCTCAAACCACATTGCCCTTCTCCTGAGTACGGCGATACCACATGTGTGACAGTTTTTTGGAGCCTTGGTGCGCAAAGAGGCCCAAATTCCAATGAGTACCTTTTAGGAGGGCATTTTTAGACATTTGGATTCCAGACTTCTTCTCACACTTTAGGGCTCCAAAAATGCCAGGGCAGTATAAATACCCCACATGTGACCCCATTTTGGAAAAAATGGAATACCTTGGGGTGTCTTCTTTCCAAAATGGGGTCACTTGTGGGGAATTTATACTGCCCTGGCATTTTAGGGGCCCTAAAGCGTGAGAAGTAGTTTGGAATCCAAATGCGTAAAAAATGCCCTGTGAAATCCTAAAGATACTCATCGGCATTTGGGCCCCTTTGTGCACCTAGGCTGCTAAAAAGTGTCACACATGTGGTATTGCTGTACTCAGGAGAAGTAGGGCAATGTGTTTGGAGGTGTATTTTTACATATACCTATGCTGGGTGAGAGAAATATCTCTGTAAAATGACAACTTTGTATAAAAAAATGGGAAAAGTTGTATAAATACCCCACAAGTGACCCCATTTTAGAAAGAAGACACCCTAAGGTATTCTGTGAGGGGTATGGTGAGTTCATGTATTTTTTTGTCACAAGTTAGTGGAATATGAGACTTTGTAAGAAAAAAAAACAATTTCCGCTAACTTGTGACAAAAAATAAAAACTTCCATGAACTCACTATGCCCATGCCCATCAGCGAATACCTTAGGGTGTCTACTTTCCGAAATGAGGTCATTTGTAGGGTGTTTCTACTGTCTGGGCATTGTATAACCTCAGGAAACATGACAGGTGCTCAGAAAGTCAAAGTGAGTAAATAAATTTTTTTGCACCATAGTTTGTAAACGCGATAACTTTTTAACCAAACCAATAAAAATACACTAAACAATAAATTTTTGGCAAAAATGTTGGTCAATTTTGATTAATATCAAAAAAGTTAAAATGTCAGCAGCAATGAAATACCACCAAATGAAAGCTCTATTAGTGAGAAAAAAAGGAGGTAAAATTCATTTTGGTGGTAAGTTGTATGACCGAGCAATAAACCGTGAAAGTAGTGTAGTGCAGAATTTTAAAAAGTGGTCTGGTCATTAAGGGGGTTTAAGCTAGGGGAGCTGAGGTGGTTAATAACAGAAAAAAACTAAACAAAAAGAAAATTGCTGTATAGTTCTGTTTTTAGTATAAAAACATGAGTTCTTTTCTCAGATTCCGACCTTGGGGATGCCTAGTGCCTAACCTAAAAAACCAATAGGCTTCATGTTTTAGTATCCTTTCTTCTATATTTCCTCCTCTCATTGGTAATGTAAAATTTTCTATTGTGAACAATGTTAGGCTTTTCACACTGCGGTTATGTTCATGTATGGAATGGTTAGCGACATTTAAATGTTCCCTAAGTCTTTCCTTAAATTTTCTGCTAGTGCTGCCAATATGCATCAAATCGAACATGGTGCATTGTATTATATAGACCACTCCTATTTGCAATTTATATAGTTTTTAATAGGAAAAGTTTCCGTATGTGTTGCATTATGAAAAGTTTTGGTAGAAAGCACTACATTGCATGTTTTGCAGGGGTAGGTACCACATTTAGTAAATCCTGAATATTTAAGCCATGTCTCCGTTGTCAATGGCTTTGGACATGTATACATAGATGGTGATAAAGTTTTTGCAAGTGTACTTGAGCGCCTTGACACTATTCTGCAACCATTTTTTTTATATCACATATAATATTTTTTGACATGACATCATTTTCATTTGGAGTGACACAAGGGACAAATTAGACAAATTCTTGGAGGCCATTAATGCCAATGACAGGAATATAACACTTACAGCAAACATAAGATAGACACAAGTTTAATTCCTCGATCTCTTGATCAAAACAATGGAAAACAAACTCCACTGTAGTACGTATCAGAAACCAGTGATGAAAAATAACTTAATTTTACACTGAAGCTGCCATCTACCAAGCTGGCTATTAAATATCCCGACGAGTCAGTTTAGACGACTCAAGAGGAATTGCACATTAGACAGCCAATTTGAAATAGAAGCATAAAATTTTAAGACACAGTTCCTAGCCAAGGATTATCCGTTAACAATAATAGATAGATCACTGGACAAAGTAAAGGCAATGGATAGAACAACGTTCTTTGACCAAACCACTACAAACACGATTAAAAAAGAAGAAACTCCCAGAATCATTCTACCATACAATGCACATTATAAGAAACTAGAGACAGGCATCTATAAACATTGGCATCATATCCTGAGAGATAAAATCATTGGTCAGTTACTACCCGACAAACCACAGATCACCTACACTAGAGCCCTTAACCTTGGACTAAAAGTAGCACCAACAATAAAAAAGATTGCGACCAAACCCAATTCAAGCTGGTTAACATTGAAGGGCTTTTTTAGGTGTGGCAAATGCCGCAACTGCAAAATACAAATTTTCCGAGAAAGACGATCACGGTATATGCAACACATAGCACATATATACACCAGATTCAGGAACATCTTTCATGCCATTCCAGTAACTTAATCTATGTTCTACAATCCCCCTGTTCCAAACAGTACATTGGACGCACAAAAAGACTTCTTAAAACGCGAATATCAGAACACATATCGAACATCAAAAAAGGTTATGAGCTACATTCTGTCTCTAGACACCACAAAGAAAAACATAACTGCCACCCGTCATCACTCACATATACAGCATTAGAGAAAATTACACGTCAATGGAGAGGTGGTAATCATATAGCGGCGATGTCTAGGTCCGAATCTAGAAAAATATTCGAGTTCAACACAATAATTCCAAATGGACTTAATGCGGAGATGGAAATCTTCGGGTTTTTATGAGTAGGACCTAATACCAATGGGTGAGGTGCCCCCTTTGGGATTTGGGATCGTAGTCTGGCTGTCTATCAGCACTCCAACCCCTCCTCCCAGGTGGGCCCCTTCCCCCCCCTCCCACCATCAACTTTCTCCCACCAATTTTCTTCCATCAATTTCCTTCTATCAATACCCTTTCTAAAATCAAATCCACAACCTGAATTCTTCTATATGCCAAAATATAGGCATAAATCATCTGATCATACGAAAAATATCCAACCGAAGATCATCCTGATCTCTATTGCCCTCAAGGATATTCTATGTCTAGTACTGAAATTGACAACTGTACAACGATAATGTTTATGAACCTATGTTACCTTTTTTCCCATATTAATTGATTTAGCATAACAGATTTAAACATACGTTCTCATCCCTAAAAATGCACAGTATTTGTTATTACCTCCAATTTTGGGGTTTATATCGCTATCATATGATATTATTGACATTATTCACATTTTTAACTCCAGATCTACTGTTACATATACTCTATTGTATTTTTGTATTTTTATTTTTCATATTCTTCTTTTTTCACACTCTTTTTACATTTTTACATATTTGATATCTACTTCACAACTAGAAGCATCATGGACCCAATAGTGATCTATGAGATTACCATATCCTGTTCTGATATATATGCCACAGGACCATATATGAATCCCACTCCTCTCATCCACTAGTCCATGTCAAATGTTATTAAACACCAAGAAATAACATCTAAGACCACTCCTCCAACCACTAATTGGATCCAATTAGGACCATATATCTAGACCAAATGAGAAAGGGCTACCCATTCCCACTGAAGAAGGAGCAGGACGCTCCAAAACGCGCATGGTTATTTTTTGAGGTAGCCATACTCAAGTCAAGCTAGCTAGCACCAAAAGGATCCTAAAACTACAGAGCTCCGGAGCAGAATATTTCTTTGAAAGCTTCAGCCCCTTTCCCGCCATCGGTTCCCACGTGGAACGCCGACGAGAACTGAGCTAGAAAGCCAGTGAGTATAAGTGACGTCACCGGTAGTGACGAACACCCACAGCAACGAATAGGCAGAGCATTGAGCCCCGCGAGCGGGAACAACACACGTGGACGCCGCACGCCTGTCAGGAGCCGCTCACCAGCCTACCTCAGGAGGGTAATGTGCCTGCTAAACTAGCAGTATTTTACATTATTATCTTTGACTACTGGACCACTCTCTATGAAGTCAATCGGAAGTAAATATGTTATCTATCTGAGACATGAGTGATCATCATCAACATTGGACTATTGCTTAACTGGAGGTGAACATCTCATTTATTTGGGACAAAAGGATATTTCTACACCTCCTAAAGGAGGTCTTCCTTCCCATCCAATTTGTTCTCTTTGGGACATTATCTGATTGGATACCTACATCTATTTTTAGTAGGTCTACAAGACTCTGACCATATTACTACCTAAGACTTCCTGTATCCAATTTTTATTTCATGTTTTAATTATATATATTTTTTTCATTTTTTCATTTATTATATCTTCCTTATATTTGATATGCATTATTTTATATGCACTATTACTATATATGCCTGATTTTCCTAGGAGTTTCTAACTGAAGGCTTACCACTCACATTGTATTACACTGTACTATTGCAATTTTTATACTTTTGTATTTTTTTATCCGGCATAATTAGCCATCTCATAATAAATATTCCGTTTCCATACACTACCTATGACCAGAGTGCCATCCCTCTACTTTATTCACATATAATATGTTGTCCTCTTTCTGGTGAGCCATGTTATGGAAAAGAAGATCCTTTTGTGATTTTTGGGGGGCAATTTTTAAACCCCTAGATATCATCCAGTTGGCATATCCCCTTGACTGTAAGCGCTTTTAAATGACCGCTGTTTATTTAAAGAACTATCTGTACTGCAATTCCTTCTGGCTCTCAAAAATTCTCCTACTGGTTAGTGTTGAGCGCGAATATTCGAATTACGAATTTTTTTCTCGAATATCGCAATTTCGAGATTTCGCGAATATTTAGAATATCGTTCTATATATTCGCGAATTCGAATATTCGTATTTTTTTTTTTATTATAATATTTTTTTTCTTTCCCACTTCTCTAAAGTTGTTCTTACCTGTCCTTTGGATTCCTGGCTTCCTGGCTGCTCCAGTCAGTGGCGTTTTCAACTTACTGCTATATTCCATATTAGCTAAATTACAATCTAATCTATATGTGTATTTTACGAAATTTCGCAAGTTGCGATGCGAGTAATATAATACGAAATAATCGCATGAAGATTTTAACTTAGCACTGCTATATTCCATATTCTAGCCTAATATGGAATATAGCTGTGCTAAGTTAGCACTGCTCTATTCCACACTAGGCTAGAATATGGAATATAGCAGTGCTAAGTTGAAATCTTCATGCGATTATTTCGTGTTATATTACTCGCATCGCAACTTGCGAAATTTGCAAATGTTCTTAATATTGCTCTAACTTCGTCTTTTAGAATATTACGAATATTCTAAAAGACGAAGTTAGAGCAATATTACGAAATTTCGTAAAATACACATATAGATTGTAATTTAGCTTATATAGTGCTATAATCCCTTTTTTTTTCCTCTAATTTTTTTTGCCTCTTCTGAACTTAAGTTTTGTAAAATATGTACACTGTTAAAAAATATTACTATAGCAGTATATTAGCTTAAATACAATCTATGTGTATTTTACGAAATTTCGTAATATTGCTCTAACTTCGTCTTTTAGAAATTTCGTAATATTGCTCTAACTTCGTCTTTTAGAATATTCGTAATATTCTAAAAGACGAAGTTAGAGCAATATTAAGAACATTTGCAAATTTCGCAAGTTGCGATGCGAGTAATATAACACGAAATAATCGCATGAAGATTTCAACTTAGCACTGCTATATTCCATATTCTAGCCTAGTGTGGAATAGAGCAGTGCTAACTTAGCACAGCTATATTCCATATTAGGCTAGAATATGGAATATAGCAGTGCTAAGTTGAAATCTTCATGCGATTATTTCGTATTATATTACTCGCATCGCAATTTCGGCTTTTGCAAATGTTCTTAATATTGCTCTAACTTCGTCTTTTAGAATATTACGAATATTCTAAAAGACGAAGTTAGAGCAATATTACGAAATTTCGTAAAATACACATAGATTGTATTTAAGCTAATATACTGCTATAGTATTATTTTTTAATAGTGTACATATTTTACAAAACTTAAGTTCAGAAGAGGCAAAAAAAAAATTAGAGGCAAAAAAAGGGATTATAGCAGTATATTAGCTAAATTACAATCTATATGTGTATTTTACGAAATTTCGTAATATTGCTCTAACTTCGTCTTTTAGAATATTCGTAATATTCTAAGAGACGAAGTTAGAGCAAATCACGAAATTTCGTAAAATACACATATTAGCCTAGCCATAGTCAATTAGCATAGGAACGTTGCCTTATACTATCAAGATAAATAATCGCAATACGCGAAAAAAAAAATCGTATATTATTCGCGATAATTGGAATAATTACGAATATTCGATTTCGACGAATATAACACGAATATTCATTCGAATATTCGCGAAATATCGCGAAATCGAATATGGCACCTCCCGCTCATCACTACTACTGGTATAGCCTTGATTGTGTGAGCAGGATGATGGCTATTTGCTTTTAGTATGGTATTACCTGAGATCTTTTTGCGGTATGTCTCTAAGTATTATTTGATTTAGAATCCCCATCAATTTGAGATCTAAAAAAATAATAGAGTGTGAATTCTGTTCTTATATAAATCTGAGATTGTACACTATATCTATGTGAATGGTACTCTAATGCCAGAAGTGCAACCTTATGGGGCATGGAAGGAAATAGAGATATGACATCTAATGTCATCCATGTAAAATTTGCCTGCCATTGTTGTACATATTTTTCAGGACATCATTTGAATCTAATATATCCTGGTGTTCTTCTGACTAGTGGCTGTAGAAGGCAATCTAACCACTGTCCCAATTTCTCAGTCAGTGAACCAATCCCTAAATAGATAGGACGTAATGGGGGTGGGTTCAGATTTTTGTGCACTTTTGGCAAGGCATAAATAATCGGGGTTACAGATTTTTTGGCAGAATGTTTTTTACTCCATCTTATGTATGTAAGATACACAATAATTTATATGTTGTTTTGTTAAATAGAGCACTGGCACACATGGGTTAAATGAATGGTGTACCGCACCCGAGGTATGGCTCCACCTTCCTCCCACACTGTGGGTGGAGGAGGGGATTGGTGCTATTTAAACCTGGTGGTGATATCCCTTAGTTTGTTACGAATAAGAACTGTATTGTTCGAAACACGTTAACGAGAGGGCGAGTGGCGATGATGTTCCCTGGATGTAAATTTGGTATTTTTTTTATAAATAAAAATTAAATATTTTGACTCAAATTTACCACTGTCAAGAAGTACAATATGTGACGAGAAAACAATCTCAGAAAGGCCTGGATAAGTAAAGCAAAGTAAAAGTAAGACAGTTTTAAAGTTATCACCACATTAAATGACATATGTCAGATTTGCTAAAAATGGCCTGGCCCTTAAGGTGAAAAATGGCAGGGTCCTGAAGGGTTTAATGTTTGTGGGTGATGTTGAAAGACATTGACAGTATCCCCCATAACATGACCTCTACAGCACCCGTCCCCTTAACAGTGACCTCCACAGCACTCCACCCTTTAATACTGACCACCCCACAGTGCCCCACCTGATTAAAATGGGACCTCCACAGTAGCACACCCCATTAACTTTAACCATCACAACAGCCTGTCCCTTTAATCATGGCCTCCACAATCCCTTTCCCCTTTAACAGTGCCCCAACCCCTTGACAGTGATCTTCAAAGGGCACTGTCCCCATAACAGTAACCTCTACAGCATCCCTCCTCTTAGCAGTGACCTCTATAGGGGACAATCCCCTTAACTGTGACCTCCACCATTCTCTGCCCCCTTAACAGAGACCTCTACGGCACCTGCCCCTTTAACAGTGACTGCCACAGTACCCCACTCCCTTAACAGTGACCTCCATAGCAGCTACCCCATTAATAGTGGCCTCCACAGTCCCCTGCCCCCTTAACAGGGACCTCCACAGTGCCAGCCCCTTTAACAGTGACCTCCACCTCTTTAATTGGCAGTATATACAACCCCACAGAATTAGTATTCACTTAAGGTCACTTGAGTTACAGCAACCTCTACAACAACGCTGGCCAAGTGTTGTAATAAAAATCATATTAACTCCCACATAATCTGTCCTATACTGAGAAAGCTCTGTGTTGCTTACAGCAACCAATCAGAGCTCATATTAATAGCCTGTAGCAAAATAGAATCTGAGCTGTTATTGGTTGCTATATGCAACCTGATGAATATCCAGGCTAACTGCCACAAAAGCCAACAGACAATGCCTCCTGTAGTTTGGCGGTTTAGGTTACTAATAGAGTTGAGCGGACACCTGGATGTTCGGGTTCGGCGGGTTCGGCCAAACTTCACAAAAAAGTTCGCGTTCGGGACCCGAACCCCATTGAAGTCAATGGGGACCCGAACTTTGGAGCACTAAAATGGCTCTAAAAAAGTCATGGAAAGGGCTAGAGGGCTGCAAAAGGCAGCTAAATGTGGTTAAGAGCATGGCAAGTGTTCTGCAAACAAAAGTGTATAGAACAATTACTTAAAATAACATAAAATACGTAAAAATGAAAAATTATAATCTTGATCTAGGAGGAGGAGGTCAATATGGAGTAGGAGGTTGAGAAAGTGGTGGATGTGGCGGTGGAGGTGGAGGTGGCAGTGGAGGAGGAGGAGGTAGCCAACACTGGTTTTGTTTTTTATTTTATTTTTATTTTTTTTGTTTAAATTTGGGTAGACCCAAAAACATTGGGATCTCTATCTCTATCTCTATCTCTATCGAAGCTGGCCGGGGTCCAGATGTACGACGGGCGGAGGCAGAGCCTAAAGGCAGCGTGCATGCCATGTGATCATCAGCGTCATCCCTGCCTGGCTGCCCTGTGAGTTACTTGTGCCGCCGTACCTGCGCTGCCTGGCCCGGCCCTGCAGCCTCCATCACCTCTCTGTGTGCCGCAATGCCCGCGCCGCTATTGCAGGCAGCGGCACGCCCGGGCCGTTCTCTGGCAGGTTAGGAGGACAGACACTCTGGGGGAGGTTTGAACCCCCCTATCCCCCCCCCCTTATCTACGCCCCTGCGCTGGAGTACAACAATGGTTGGGTGAGGCTGGTATACATGTCTATTCTGCACAAGGTACGGACAAGTCCTGTGGAATCCCTGCCTGGTTCATTTTAATGAACGTGAGCTTGTCCACATTGGCTGTGGACAGGGGGCTGCGCTTATCTGTGATAACCCCCTACTGCCATGTTAAACAAACGTTCAGACAATGCACTGGCTACAGGGAGGGCCAGCACCTTCAAGGCGTAAAGGGCAAGCTAAGGCCATGTGTCCAATTTGGAGACCCAGAAGTTGAAGGGGGCAGACCCATCAGTCAGTAGGTGAAGGCGTGTGCACACATAATGCTCTCCCTGTGACGTCCACGATCCAATTGGATATCTTCCCTATTAACTTTTGATGTTCTTTTATGCTCCTACCATGGTGATCACGGGTAACTGGGAACCAGGGTTCCATGCCAGAGAGGGATCCTGAGAAAAGAATACCACAACCAAGGGAGGTCAATGGCTGAAATGTGATTGGGTGGAAATGTGGGACAAGTTATTCAAGTGGAAGAATTAAATGAAAGGAGGGGGTGTGCGTCAATTACCCACTACCGACTCTGGGAGGTAGTGACGATAAAGAAAAATACAGGACTCTTAAGATGCCCTGTTATTGGATTGAATATTAAAAAATTACAGGGAATGTCACTGCAGTATTTTGGATTAGGAAATGTTATACAGGAGAGACCCTGCTGCAGCTTTGTTGACTCTAGATAACTTCTGCCTGATCGCTCGTCCCCGTAATGTCCACGATCCAATTGGAAATCTTCCATATCAACTTTCAATGTTCTTTTATGCGCCTACCATGGTGATCACGGGTAACGGGGAATCAGGGTTCCATGCCAGAGAAGGAGCCTGAGAAATGGATACCACATCCAAGGGAGGTCAATGGCTGAAATGTGATCGGGAGGAAATGTGGGACAAGTTATTAAATCGGAAGAATCGAATGAAAGGAGGGGGCGCGCGTCAATTACCCACTCCCGACTCTGGGAGGTAGTGACTATAAATAACAATACAGGTCTCATGAGATGCCCTGTTATTGGATTGAATATTTAAAAATTACAGGGAATGTCACTGTGGTATTCTGGATTAGGAAACGTTATACAGAAGAGGTCCTGCTGCCGATTTGTTGACTCTAGATAACTAGAAATGTGGCTGAAATGTGATCGGGCGAAAATTTGGGACAAGTTATTAAATAAAATTCAGCACATGCGCCAGGCAAGAGATGCGCATCAAATCAACTAGGCCCAGAGCTGCTATGAGATTTTGCCCATTATCGCACACCACCAAGCTGGGCTTGAGGCTCACTAGCACAATCCACTCATTGGTTTTGGGCCTGTCCACAGCTCCTGCGCGATGTGGGGTTTGTCACTCAAACAGATAGGTTTCAAAACTGCCTATTGTTGTTTACCCCTGGCTGTGGTGAAGGTGTTACGCTGACCAGATGAGGAGGCGGTAGAGGAAGTGGAATAGGAGGCGGAAGCAACAGAAGGCAAAGAGAAACGCCCTGCAATCCTCGTGGTGGAAGGACATGCGCCAAACTGCTATCCGCCTCAGGCCCAGCCGCCACTGAATTTACCCAGTGTGCTTTTAGGGAGATATAACGTCCCTGACCATAGTTATTGATCCACGTATCCATAGTTAGGTGGACCTTGTCACAGATGGCATTGCGCAGTGCATACCTGATTTTGTCCCCCACTTGGTTGTGCAGGGAAGGGATGGCTTGCCTGGAAAAGTAGTGGCGGCTGGGCACAACGTACTGTGGGACAGCCACCGCCATCAGATTCTTAAAAATGTCCGTGTCCACCAGATGGAATGACAGCATTTCAAAGGACAGGAATTTGGAAATGCTGGCATTCAGAGCCAGGGATCGCAGATAGGGGACTTCCTCTTTCGCTCCAGTGTTTGGGAGATAAACAGCTGAATGCTTCAATGGGACATTGTGGAGATGTTTGGTGACCGATGTGGTGGTGTTGCTGGCTCATCCTCTGTTTGCGGGGTGGCAGGTACCACTGTCACTCCAGAGGGGGATGAAGAGGCCGAGACTGCAGCAGAAGAGGAAGCAGGAGGAGTGTTGAGGAAGGGTTGAGACGGATGCATGTATATCCATGCATGCCCGCAAACACGTGCGGGCATGTATGGTATATATGCATACATTAACCAACGCACCATGGGATGATGTGTGCAGATGTGCCCAGCATGGTGGCCCCTGTGGGATACTTGTGCCCACTTATAATATGTAGGGGCTTGTGCCCCCTTATAGTATGTAGGGGCTTGTGCCCCCTTATATTTGTGCCCCCTTAATAACCTATGTGCCCCCTGATGTATGATTAATGTATACATGTGTATGGATGTGCCCCCAAGCATCCATACACATGTATAATGTATAATATATATATATATATATATATATATATATATATATAAATCCCCCCCTACATGGACCCAGATGCATCAATGTGAATGTGCCCCAAGCATTCACATTGATGTAATCTGAGTGAAGGTGCCAGGATGACCGGACAAGGTTCATTCTGGTGACCTCAAAGGATTCAAATTCTAATGAATTTGAATCCTTTTGTTCTAATTATCTGCAGCCCTGCTGGAGATAATTAAACATAATAGAGAGAGAGGAGACACCTCCACTCCCTCTATTATGTGCATTCCGGCATCGCAATTACTATTGCGATGTCCGGAATGCCGAGAGCTACAGACGGGAGATCAAAGGATCTCCCGCCTGTCTGCAGCGCGTCCCCGATGTGCGGGCCGGCGCAGTGACGTCATATCACTGCGCCGGCCCACGTGGATGATGGGGGCACGCGCGCGCCCCCTGGTGGGCGGCGCAGCACGGGAGTGCGGGCGGCCGGGTTTAAATATCCGGCGGCCCGGCACTCAAAAAGGGGAAGTTAGGGTCAGGGCCCCCCCACCTTGAGTACATCGCGGCTCCCGCCCCCTCCGGCTGAAGAACCCGGCCGGACCCCCCCCCCCCCCATACTTGGAAGAGGAGAGCGTGTCCTGCGCTCTGGAAGAAGGACCGGACCCCCCCAGCTTACCTAAAGGAGAGCGCGATCGGCGCTCAACAGAAGAGCCGTGCCGCCCGCTCCTGAAGGACCGGACCAGACCCCATGGACGAACGAGCATAAGTATCACCCCCCACTTAACCCCTAACCCCTTTCCCCTACCATATCCCTTAACCCCTGCTGCGCCATACCCCTGATAACCCTTGCCCATGAACTGCCCTGCAGCAGCACTGCCAGTCCCCTGTTAACCCCTTCCCCTACTCTGCCCTTCAAGTCTCCTGGTTAACCCTTGCTGTACCCCTAGTTAACCCTTGACATCCCTGACCCCCCACCATTTAACCCCCCTGGCATCCCCTGGTTCTGGAGAGCATGCCTCTGCTCTGCAAACAATGATAACCCTGTATTTCTTGGCCTGCATGTATTAACCCCTGCAGAGCCATTGTTGTGTTTTAACCCCTTGTACCCCGTAGGGACAGTGCAGACGGGTGGGTTGTTAATGTTACTTGTATGTGTGTATTGTATAGTTCGTTTTGTGGGTGGAATTTGGGAACGTGTAGTGTAGTTGAGTACTGTATATTTAGTGTTGTGTTGTCAGTATTGTGTGCGTAGTGTATTGTAATAAATACCGTAATATTTGTACCCTTTGTGTAGTGTGTACTTGTTAGCGGTAGTAAGGCGCATGCAGCTAGTGTAGCGATCAGTGTAAGCATAGCGAAAGAATTGTGTTATTGTTATATAAAGGCATAAATAGGTGGAGTCATCAATAGACGGCTTCCTCCTATTTAGGAATATTAATTATTGATATTTGCATAATATTGGTGATTAATATTCCCCCCTTACAAGGAGCCAGAGACCTTTCTTTGTTTTTGAGGTGTCTACTTCACTGCAGCTTGTGCTTTGCACTTAGATGTCTGGTCATGCAGGTTGTGCTCAGGTTGAGAACGTTTATGCCTTGCTTCAGGCTCTGATTGCACAGCATGCAAACCGTCTTTTTGTCAGTACATTGTCTGAAGAACTGCCACGCCAGGGAACTCATTGGAGCTGGTTTTGGTGTGCTTGGTCACTTGCTGCGGTGGGCAGTAGCAGGCGTACTGTCTAGGGGATGGCCTCTCTACTTTTGCACCCTGATTCCTCTTTTGCTGTGCTGGTGGCTCTGTGCGGCCAACGCTTCTTCCACTGAACTACACAGGTCACTCACATGACCTTGATTCCATGTGGGGCCGAGGACCTCATCGTTCTCCACATCATCTTCCACCCAGTCTTTACCCCTGCCCTCCTTGTCGGTCTGCACACTTTCGAAAGTCACAGCAGTTGACACCTGTGTTTCTTCATCATCCGAGACGTGCTGCGGTGGTCATCCCATGTACTCATCTTAAAACATAAGTGGTTGGCCACCTCTTCCACTTCTGGAGCAGGGCTGCAGGGCTATGTGGATGGCTCTGGAAAACCCTGCTAGAGTCATCAAAAAGCAGAAGAGACTGCTGAATGACTTGCGGCTCAGACTGCTTGGCTGATTTTCGGGTCCGGGGTCAAAAAATCCTAAAGTCCTAAGGTTCGCTCAAACCTAGTTACTAAGCATATTTTTTGGCAAATAATTGGAAAGCGTGGGGTGAAAGTTTCCACTCAAAATATAGTCATTGATGTTCTCCGAGTCACAGGAGGCGGCTGTGCAAAAAGTTGTGATTGTAAATGTGATGGTGTGGATTTATTTAGCGGACATAGATACATCCATCCATCCATCCATACACTCAGCTTTATATAAATATATATATATATATATATATATATATATATATATATATATATATTATATTTAATATGTATTAATTAACTTTTTTAATAGTGGTTTAAAAAGACATTACTAAAACTACATTTAAGCTACTGTCACTTGAAACTGAAAATACCCATGGAGTTGAGAAAATGACACTGCATACCAGTTGTACTTGCTGGCTAATGACAATTGAAAAAACAAATGACTGAGTTCATTGTACAAGCATGCACGGACTCAAAGTGAGAGGGAATGTTAATCAGTGAAGGGAAAGAAGGTTTGGGTTAGAATTGACTTTTTTATTCAGTGCAGACCTTTAGCCAGTTTCTTGATGATAACGTCTTAGGACTGATTAATGAAACCAGCAGGAACAGTTGTCATAGCAGCAGGAACAGGTGCTTATCCATAAATTAATCCGTTTTGGGAAAGTTGTACATGTTTTAGCCTTTTCCTGCACAAGATGGATATGTTCCAGATACCTTGACAAAGTCACCGTTCAATAAAAGGACTAAACAGGTGTCTGGAAATGTAATTATGAATAAGTGTTCAATATAGAACTGGAGTCTATCGACATTCTTATGCTATACAGTATCTCACGAAAGTGAGTACACTCCTCACATTTTAGTAAATATTTCATTATATCTTTTCATGGGACAACACTGATATGACACTTTGATGTAATGTAAAGTACTCTAGTGTACACCTTGTATAACAGTGTCAATTTGGTGTGCCCTCAAAATAACTAAACACATAGCCATTACTGTCTAAACTGCTGGCAACAAAAGTGAGTAAACCCCTAAGTGAAAATGGCTAAATTGTGCCCAATTAGCTAATTTTCCTCTCCTGTGTCAGGTCGGTGTGAATGGAGAGCAGGTGTGTTAAATTTGGTGTTATCGCTCTCTCATACTGGTCACTGGAAGTTCAACATGGCAATTCATGGCAAAGAACTCTGAGTTTCTGAAAAAAATAATTGTTACTCTACATGAAGATGGCCTATGCCAACATCCTGAAACTGAGCTGCAGCACGATGGCCAAGACCATACAGCAGTTTAACAAGACTGGATCCACTCAGAACAGACCTCGCCATGGTCGAACAAAGAAGTTGAGTTGAGTTGTCTTTTTAAAATATTTTTAAAATAGACTTTTAAGTGCTGCCAGCATTGCTGCAGAGGTTAAAGGGTGCGTGTGTGTGTGGGGGGGGGGGGGGCTTTCGGTGCTCAGACCATACGCCTCATCAAATTGGTCTGTATGGCTGTCATCCTATAAGAAAGCCTCTTCTAAAGATGATGCACAAGAAAAAGACCGCAAACAGTTTGCTGAAGACAAGCAGACTAAGAACATTACTGGAACCATGCCCTGTCATCTGATGGGACCAAGATAGACTTATTTGGTTCTGATGGTGTCAAGCATGTGTGGCGGCAACCAGGTGAAGAGTACAAAGACAAGTGAGTCTTGCCTACAGTCAAGCATGGTGGTGGGAATGTCATGGTTTAGGGCAGCATGAGTGCTGCCGGCTGTGGGGAGCTACAGTTCATTGAAGCAACCATGAATGCCAACATGTACTGAGGCAGGGCATGATCCTCTCCCTTTGGAAACTGGGCCAGAGGACAATATGCCAACATGATAACGACCACAAACACACCTCCAAAATGACCACTGCCTTGTTAAAGAAACTAAGAGTAAAGGTGCTGGACTGGCCAAGCGTGTCTCCAGACTTAAACCCTCGTGACCATCTGTGGGGCATCCTCAAACGGAAGGTGGAGGAGCTCAAGGTCTCTAACAACTACCAGCTCTGTGATGTCGTTATGGAGGAGTGGAAAAGGATTCCAATGGCAATCTATGAAGCTCTAGTAAACTGCATGTCCAAGAGAGTTAAAGTAGTACTGGAAAATAATGGTGACCACACAAAATATTGACACTTTGGGCACAATTTGTCCATTTTCACTTAGGGGTGTTCTTACCTAATTTACACTGTAATACAAGCTGTACACTGACTACTTTACGTTGTATCAAAGTGTCATATATAGTGTTGAGAGAGTAGGCTCGGCCGAACTGCGGTTCGGCTCGAGCATCGCTGTGCTCGGCATATCCGAGTGCTTGGCCAAATACTGCGGGTGTTCGAGTACAATTTAATACAATAAAAGTCAATGTGAGACACAAGCATTAAAGCAGACACCCCCTGCTCTGAAGAAGAGAGGGTGTCTGGTTCACAAAAAAAGGTTAGAAATTGATGGAAACCCCATCAAAATGGTTTGGAAACAGCATTAAGAGGATGGCTGGATGCGTCTTGGACTCCTATTATCTACGACATACAAAAGACAACCTTACAAAGGCTATATGTAGAGTTGACTGGACACCTGGATGTTCGGGTTCGACTGAACATCACAAAAAGGTTTGAGTTCAGGACCCGAACTTCACCTGAACTTGACCCCGAACCCAAACCCCATTGAAGTCAATGGGGACCCGAACTTTGGAGCACTAAAATAGCTCTAAAAATGTCATGGAAAGAGCTAGAGGGCTGTAAATTGCATCAAAATGTGGTAAAGAGCATGTGGATAAATGTGGATAGGAAAATGCCTTTAAATAACATAAAATACATAAAAATAATAATCTTGATCTAGGAGGACGAGGTTCATGTGGAGTAAGAGGTTGAGGAGGCAGTGGATTTGGCAGTGTAGGTGGAACCAGTGGTGGAGGAGGAGGAGGTAGCCTACACTGTATTTTCGTTTTATTTATTTTTTTGTCTAAATTAGGGTACACCAAAAAACATTGGGAAATATAACCTGTGATAACCCCCTCAAGTCGTGCTAAACACACTTTCAGACAATATACTGGTTGCAGGACAGGCCATCACCTCCAAGGCGTAAAGGGCAAGCTCAGGCCATGTGCCCAATTTGGAGACCCAGAAGTTGAAGGGGGCAGACCCATCAATCAGTGCGTGTAGGCGTGTGCACACATACTGCCCCACCATGTCGCACGTCCCCATGATGTTCATGATCCAATTGGATATCTTCTCTGTCAACTTTCGATGTTCTTTTCTGTGCCTACCATGTTGATCACGGTTAGCGGCGAATCAGAGTTCCACACCGGAGAGGGAGCATGAGAAAGGGATAGCACATCCAAGGGAGATCAATGGATACGATTTAATTGTGATCGAGCAGAAATGTGGGAGAAGCTATTAAAAACTGAAGAATTGAAGGAAAGGAGGGGGCGCTTGGCAATTATCCACTACCGACTCAGGGAGGTAGTGATGATAAATAACAATACAGGACTCTTAAGATGCCCTGTTATTGGAATGATTAATAAAAAAATATAGGGAATGTCACTGGGGTATTTTGGATTTCGCAATGATAGACAGGAGACTCTAGATAACTTTGTTGACTCTAGATAACTTCTGCCTGATCGCACGTCCCTGTGACGTCCAAGATCCATTTGGATAGCTTCTCTATCAACTTTCGATTTTCTTTTCTAAGCCTACCATGTTGTTCAGTTATCGGCGAATCAGGGTTCCACGCCGGAGAGGGAGCGTGAGAAAGAGATACCACATCCAAGGGAGGTCAATGGATGAAATGTTGATCGAGCAGAAAAGTGGGACAAATTATTGAAGCTGAAGCTTACAATTAAAAGGAGGTGGTGCGCGTCAATTAAAGCAGAATTTGTTAAATTTAATTTCCTGTCACTTATGCAGAGCAGGGGTTTGTATAAGGCAAAATTGGTAAAATATCACCTGACAATGTAACAGATGCTTTTTTTCTAATTTATATCCTTGTCACCTATGCAAAGTAGGGGTTTAATCACCGCAAAAATGGTCAAATGTCACCCAAGAATGTAACAGACAATTTTTTTTTTTTTTTTTACCTGTCTACTAGGAACAGCAGGGGTATATCACACCAAAAAATTGGTGAATTTAGCCTAACAAATTAGTGAAATGACATGAAATAATATACGTACAAATTAAAAAAATAAACTTGATTTATGAGGTGGAGGTCCATATGGAGTAGGAGTTTGAAGAGGCGGTGGAAGTAGCGGTGTAGGTAGAAGCGGCGTTGGAGGAGGATGAGGTAGCCAACACCTCTAAGGCATAAAGGGCAAGCTCAAGCCATGTGCCCAGTTTGGAGACCCAGAAGTTGAAGGGGGCTTACCCCTCATTCAGTACGTGTAGGCGTGTGCACACATACTGCTCCACCATGTTGCTGAAATGCTGCCTCTTGCTAAGACGTTCCATATCAGCTGGTGGTGCTGGTTGTTGTGGCGTGCTGACAAAGCTTTTCCACATTTCGGCCATACTAACCCTGCCTCCTGAGGTTCTGGTCGTGCCCCAGCTGCGTTGCCAACCTCTTCCTCCTCCCCTGCCTTCGCCTTGTACTTCCACTGTGCCCCGCTGTTAGCTGGGAATGCCACCAGCAGCGCATCTACCAGCGTGCGATTGTACTCGCGCATCTTACAATCATGCTCCAATGACAGAATTAAGGACGGTACGTTGTCCTTGTAATGGGGATCCTGCAGCGTGGTAACACAGTAATCAGCACAAGTTTAAATGGGGGCAACTCGGTGGTCATTGTGGAGACACTGCAGCATGTAAAAGCTGTCCTCTGTGGGAGGTGTATCGTCTGTGTCCTCTTTATCCCCCCAGTCACTTACCAGTGATGGCCATGAGCTGGTTTGGGTGCCATCCTGCTGTGAACACGGTTCCTCCTCATCTATCTCCTCCTCCTCCACCTCGTCATCCTCCAGAACTGTGGCTTGGCTGGACAATTGTGTCCCTGGCGTTTGTGGGTGCAGGAACCCACCCTCTGAGCCACTTGTGACTGACTGGCCGTAAACCCTATGAAATGATGCCGCCTCCTCCTCCTGTGCCACATCCTCTTCCATCATAGCCAGAAGAGTTTTTTCAAGGAGGCATAAAAGTGGGATAGTAACGCTGAGAACGGCATTATCGGCATGGGCCATGTTGGTGGAGTACTCCACTATGGCCTGCTGCTGCTCACATAGTCTGGCCAGCATGTGCAATGTGGAGTTACACCTTGTGGGCACGTCGCATATGAGGCGGAGAGCGTGAAGGCCGAAGTTACGCTGCAGCGCTGACAGGCGAGCAGCAGCAGGGTGAGAACGCCTAAAGCGCGCTCAGATGGCCAGCACTTTCTGCAGCAGCTTTGACATATTGGGGTAATTTTTAAGGAACCTCTGCACCACCAAATTCAGCACGTGCACCAGGCAAGGGATGTGCATCAAGTCAGCTAGTCCCAGAGCTGCTACGAGATTTCGCCCATTATCGTACACCAACAGGCCGGTCTGTTGTTCAAGGCCCGTCCACAGCTCCTGCGCGGTGTGGGGTTTGTCCCCCAAACAGATAAGTTTTAAAACTGCCTGCTGGCGTTTAACCCCTGGCTGTGCTGAAGTTGCTGGTGAAGGTGTTACGCTGACCGGATGAGGAGCCGGTAGAGGATGAGGAAGTGGAGTAGGAAGCAACAGGAGTCAAACTGAAGTACCCTGCAATCTTCGATGGTGGAAGGACATGCGCAAAAATGCTATCTCTCAGGCCCAGCCGCCACTGCATTTACCCAGTGTGCTGTTAGGGAGATATAACGTCCCTGACCATGCTTACTGGTCCACGTATCCGTAGTTAAGTGGACCTTGACACAGATGGCGTTGCGCTGTGCACACCTGATTTTGTCCCCCACTTGGTTTTGCAGGGAAGAGATGGCATGACTGGAAAAGTAGTGGCGGCTGGGCACAACATACTGTGGGACAGCCACTGCCATAAGGCTTTTAAAACTCTCCGTCTCCACCAGACAGAATGGCAGCATTTCAAAGGACAGTAATTTTGAAATGCTGGCATTCAGGGCCAGGGATCGCAGGTGGGTAGGGGTGTACTTCCTCTTCTGCTCCAGTGTTTTGGAGATGGAGAGCTGAACGCTTCAGTGGGACATTGTGAAGATGCTTGGAGACCCAGGTGGTGGTGTTGCTGGCAGATCCTCTGTTTGCGGGGTGGCAGGTGGCACTGTCACTCCAGGGGTGGATGAAGAGGCCGAGACTGCAGCAGAAGTGGAAGCAGGAGAAGCCAGAGACCTTTCTTGTCTACTCCACTGCAGCTCATGCTTTGCACTTAGATGCCTGGTCATGCAGGTTGTGCTCAGGTTGAGAAAGTTTAAGCCTTGCTTCAGGCTCTGATTGCACAGCATGTAAACCACTCGTGTCTTGTCGTCCGCACATTGTCTAAAGAACTGCCATGCCAGGGAACTCATTGGAGCTGGCTTTGGTGCGCTTGGTCCCCTGCTGCGGTGGGCAGCATCAGGCGTACTGTCTAGGGGATGGCCGCTCCGCTTTTGCACCCTGCTCCCTCTTCTGCTGTGCTGGTGGCTCTGTGCGACCAACGCTTCTTCCTCCAAACTACACAGGTCACTCGCATGATCTTGATTCCATGTGGGGCCGAGGACCTCATCATCCTCCACCCAGTCTTCACCCCTGCCCTCCTTGTCGGTCTGCACACTTTCGAAAGCCACAGCAGTTGGCACCTGTGTTTCGTCATCATCCGAGACGTGCTGCGATGGTCCTCCCATGTACTCATCTTGAAACATAAGTGGTTGGGCATCGGTGCTTCCACTTCTGGGGCAGGGCTAGGTGTATGGCCCTGGGAAACCCTGCTAGCAGAGTCATCAAAAAGCAGAAGAAACTGCTGCATGACTTGGGGCTCAGACTGCTTGGCTGATTTGCAAGGGGGTGAGTTGAAAGACTGATGGACATTGGCGGCAGGTGCCAACTCTGATCTTTCAGCAGGAGACTGGGTGGGAGACAATGTACTTGTGGTTCGCTGCAGGCATCCTCCACCGTATGCATTTTTGCTGGGGATCGCCATTAGCAACGGGCCACAAGTGCAGGATTTGCTCCCCTATATATATGCACGACTGCATGTGGGTTTGAGCACCTCCTGCTAATACCAGGCCATTCTTTTCAGTTTGTGTATATATATAGAGATTCTTGGAGGCGTATAAACTCCAATTTAAATGTGCCTGTTTTTCATCTACAGGCCACATTTAGGTGCACCTGTGAGGCCTGGGCCATATCAGCCAGTCTTGAGTGGGACTCGCAGACTCCTCCCTCCTCCCATTGCAAGCATGGTTACATGCTGGAGGTAACTGGTGAGTTGTTTGTGAGTCGGACTCATGCTCCTGTAATTTGCCCACTGGCTCCTGGTATTGCCCATACGGCTCAGGTAGGAGAGTGTTAGGTCCCGGGCTACTTGAGAAACCTTGGTGTGGTGCCCGGGCTTAGACATGTCCTACACCGTAGGACATGTTGACTAATCTCTCAATTTTAAAATCAGTTTGAGGGTTTAGTAAGACCACAGAGTGCACCTGGCTTTGCTATTATTTTGTTATATTGTGGGAGATAATGTAAAGGAACTGGAGGAATTGTCGGCAACCCAATCTACTATCGCCTGTACTTGTTCTGGCCTCACAATTTATAGAGCCCGACCTTTAGGCCCAACCAAATACCGCTGAAGGTTCTGTCGCCTACTCGCACTTGAGGAAGGTGTTTCACTTGCGCTTTTAACTGGCATAGATAAACCACGTCCTCTCCTGCAACAGGAGCTCCACCAGCAAGACCAAGAACGGAGCCACATCCCTTATTTGACACACTCCTCATTTTTCTCAAATTTAGGATCTTGCCTAAAATGTTTATTTTTTATAACAGAATAGAACAACAGTATCTAACGCGTGTATTTCATACTGAGAGACGCAGCAAAGGCTGCAATATTAAGTACTTTGCCCAAAATGTTTTTTTTTGTTTGTTTTTTAATACCAAAATAGAGCACCAGTATCTAACGCATGTATCTCACACTGACAAATGCAGCATAGGCCCCAGATTTAGGGTATTGCCCAAAATGGGTGTTTTTTTTTTTTTAAACCCAGAATATTATTGCTGTATTTCTAGCTTTTATCTCACACTGACAGATGCAGCCAAGGCTGCAAATTTAATATTTGGACCAAAGTGGGTGTTTTTTTAAATAACAGAACAAAACAGCAGTATTTAACGTGTGTACCTCAAACTGACAAATGCAGCAAAGGCTGCAAATTTAGCATTTTTTTTTGCCCAAAATGGGTGTTTCTTTAACCCCAAAATATTATTGCAGTATTTCTACCTTGTATGAAACACTAACAAATGCAGAATAGGCCCCAGATGTAGGCTATTGCCAAAAATGGGTGTTTTTTTAAACCCAGATTATTATTGCAGCATTTCAAGCTTAGATTTGAATGTCACAAAAGCATATATGCTATGCTGGTGCACTAAGTTGCATAAAATGGCCGCCACCGCCCACCTAACTAACAGATGGATAAAAGTTATTTTTCTGTGACACTGGGCTCACGGCAGGGTAAATATATTGTGCACTGCACTCACAAAACTGAATCTAGGTAGATCGCTGAGTTAACAAGCACTTCCGATTAAAGATTCTTTCCAATTCTCTCCCTCACAGCAGCAGCATCCTCTCCCTACACTAGTAACAGCAGAGTGACGTGCAGCGCTACATGACTCCAGCTTATATAGAGGCTGGGTCACATGCTGCACTGGCAAGTCACAGCCATGCCATTAGTAGGCATGGCTGTGATGTCTTCTAAGGGCACAGAGTTAAACGTTTGTTGATTGGCTGCTCTGCAGCCTTTCAAAAAGCACCATAAAATAGCCAAACACTGAACTTGAACCCAAACTTTTACTGAAAAGTTCGGGTTCGGGTCCGGGGTCTAAAAATCTGTACGAACCCCTTTACTGTTTGGGTTCGCTCAAACCTAGCTATATGCCAAAAGCCAGTTATGTGAAAGCCAACAATCTATCCATGTGACACATGACAGGCTTAGTCAGCATACCTTACAGTGGCAGCCTTGCACACATTCCAAACCAGCTCTCATCTGAGTGAGAGCCAATAAGCCTCAAAGTTACTTCACATCTGTTGGAAGGCTTGGGTGGATCTGCGCACCTAGATCTATATTATTATTATTATAGGGTGACAAAAAGTTTTCTGATTATCCTAACATAATATTCAATAACCTTTTGTATACAGTTTTGTCATGTAAAAGCTAATTTGCATAAACATGGGCATATAGGAAAGACCTGCAAATGAGCAGAATCTGCCTTGTTTTTCATCTGAAAAACCATTTGCATGGAAAATTCATGATCTACACTACTCATGAACAGCGCCATCTATTGGTTTCATAGTGTTATGACAATAGAAATAGTCTTGCCATAAGAGCATGAAACCAATAGAATGCGCTGTTCATAATTTATGAACAGCGCCATCTATTGGTTTTATTGTCTTATGACTAGAGTTGAGCGGACACCTGGATGTTCGGGTTCGGCAGAACTTGAACAAAAAAAGTTTGGGTTCGGGAACTTGAACCCGAACCTCATTAAAGTCAATGGGGACCCGAACTAAAATGGCTCTAAAATAGCCCTAGAAAGAGCTAGAGGGCTGCAAAGGGCTGCAAAATGTGCTTAAGAGCATGGCAAATGCTCTGCAAACAAATGTGGATAGGAAAATGAATTAAAAAAACATAAAAGACCTTAAAAAAAAAATTAGGAATGATGTAGGAGGAAGAGGTTGAGGAGGTGGTGAATGGGTAGATGTGGCGGTGTAGGCTCATGTGGCAGTCTAGGTGGAAGCGGCGACGAAGGAAGAATAGGTAGCCAACACAGATGTGTGCTATTTTGCATTTTTACATAGGGGTATCCCCCAAAATATTGGGACATCTAAAAAAAAAAAAGGAATAAGTGCACTTGAGTACAAGGATGTTTGAGGCTGTTAGAACTGTATATTCTGCACAAGGTACACACAAGTCTTGTGGGATCCAGGCCTGGTTCATTTTAATGAATGTGAGCTTGTCCACGTTGGCTGTGGACAGGTGGCTGCGTCTGTATTGACGCCTCCTGCCGTGCTAAATACACGTTCAGAGAGTACACTGGCTGCAGGGCAGGCCAGCACCTCCAAGGCATACATGGCAAGCTCTGGCCATGTGGACAATTTGGAGACCCAGAACTTGAATGGGGCAGAACCATCAGTCAGTACGTGTAGTCGTGTGCACAGGTACTGTTCCACCATGTTGTTCAAATGCTGCCTCCTGTTAACAAGCTCCATACCAGCAGTTGGGGCCGGTTGTTGCGGCGAGGTGACTTTTCCACATGTCGGCCATGCTAACCCTGCCTTCTGAGGTGCTGGCGCTGACACAGCTGTGTTGGCGACCTCTTCCTCCTCCCCTACCTTTGCCTTGTGCTTCCACTTGTCCCCCGGAGTCAGTCGGGAATGCTCTCAGGATCGCGTCTACCAGCGTGTGCCTGTAGGTCCCGCATCTTCCGATCACGCTCCAGTGAGGGAATTAAGGACGTCACATTGTCTTTGTAACAGGGATCCAGCAGGGTGGCCACCCAGTAGTTAGCACATGTTAAAATATGGGCAACTCTGCTGTCGTTGCGCAGGCACTGCAGCATGCAGTTGCTCATGTGTGCCAGGCTGCCCAGAGGTAAGAACAAGCTGTCCTCTGTGGGAGTCGTATTGTCTGCGTCCTCTGCACCAGTGATGGGCCTGAGCTGCGTTGGGTGCCGCCACGCTGTGAACATGCTTCATCCTCATCCTCCTCCTCATCCTCCTCGTCCTCCAGTAGTGGGCCCTGGCTGGCCAAATTTGTACCTGGCCTCTGCTGTTTCTAAAAGACTGGCCTGAAAGTGTTAGAGATGACCCCTCTTCCTTCTCCGTTCTGGGCCACATCCTCTTCCATCATCGCCCTAAGTGTTTTCTCAAGGAGACATAGAAGTGGTATTGTAACGCTGATAATGGCGTCATGGCCACTGGCCATGTTGGTGGAGTACTCGAAACAGTGTAACAGGGCACATAGGTCTCTCATGGAGGCCCAGTCATTGTTGGTGAAGTGGTGCTGTTCCGCAGTGTGACTCACCCATGCATCCTGCAGCTGAATCTCCACTATGGCCTGCTGCTGCTCGCACAGTCTCTCTAGCATGTTCAAGGGGGAATTCCACCTGGTGGGCACATCGCATATGAGTTGGTGAGCGGGAAGGCTGAAGTTACACTGTAGAGCAGACAGCTGAGCGGCGGCAGGATGAGAACGCCGGAAGTGCACACAGACGGCCCGCACTTTATGCAGCAGCTCTGACATGTCAGGGTAGTTGTGAATGAATTTCTGCACCACCAAATTCAGCACATGCGCCAGGCAAGGGATGTGCAACGAGATTTCACCCATTATCGCACACCGCCAGGCCGGGCTTGAGGCTCACTGGCAGCAACAACTCGTCGGTCTGTTGTTCTATACCCCGCCACAACTCCTGCGCGGTGTGGGGCCTGTCCCCCAAACACATCAGTTTCAGAACAGCCTGCTGATGTTTACCCCTGGCTGTGCTGAAGTTGGTGGTGAAGGTCTGTTGCTGACCGGATGAGGAGGTGGTAGAAGAGGAGGAGGAAGTCAAGTAGAAAGAGGAGGCAACAAGAGGCAAAGAATGATGCCCAGCGATCCTTGCTGGCGGAAGGACGTGTGCCAAACAGCTCTCCGCCTGGGGCCCATCCGCCACTACATTTACCCAGTGTGCAGTTATGGAGATATAGCATCCCTGGCCATGCTTACTGGTCCATGTATCAGTGGTTAGGTGGACCTTGCCACAGATGGCGTTGCGCAGTTCACACTTGATTTTATCTGATACTTGGTTGTGCAGGGAAGGCACGGCTCTCCTGTAAAAGTAGTGGCAGCTGGGAACGAGGTACTGTGGGACAGCAAGCGAAATGAGCTTTTTGAAGCTGTCCGTCTTCACCAGCCTGAATCACAGCATTTCAAAGGCCAGTAGTTTAGAAATGCTGGCATTCAGGGCATTTACACTTTCTCTCCAAGGTTTGTGAGATGGAGAGCTGAACGTTTCCGTGTGACATGGTGAAGATGTTTCATGACGGAGGTGATGGTATTTGAGGCACATCCTCTATTTGCTGGGCGGCAGGTGCCAACGTTCCTCCAGAGGCGGAGGAAGAGGCCGAGGCAGCAGCAGAAGAGGGACCAGGAGGGGTCTGAGCCCTTTCTTGGTTTTGAAGGTGCTTTCTCCACTGCAGCCCGTGTCTCGCATGTAGATGCCTGGTCATGCAGGTTGTGCTAAGGTTCAGAACGTTAATGCCTTGCTTCAGGCTCTGATAGCACAGCGTGCAAACCACTCGGGTCTTGTCGTCAGCACATTGTGTGAAGAAGTACCATGCCAGGAAACTCCTTGAAGCTGCCTTTGGTGTGCTCGGTCCCTGGTGACAGTGGCCAGTAGTGTAGCAGGCAAACTGTTACAATGACGGCTGCTCTGCTTTTGCACCCTGCTCCCTCTTTTGCTACGCTGCTGGCTCTGTCTCACCACTGCCTCTTCCTCTGAACTCTGAAAGTCAGTGGCACGACCTTCATTCCATGTGGGGTCTAGGACCTCATCGTCCCCTTCATCATCTTCCACCCAGTCTTCCGCCCTGACCTCCTTTTCGGTCTGCACACTGTAGAAAGACGCAGCAGTTTGCACCTGTGTTTTGTCATCAGAGACGTGCTGAGGTGATATTCCCATGTCCTCATCAGGAAACATAAGTGGTTGTGCGTCAGTGCATTCTATGTCTTCCACCCATGGGTTTCATGCGCCACCTGTGCGCTTTCTGCAGAAGACTGGGTGGGAGATAATATGAACCTGCTGGATCCACTGTCGGCCACCCAATCGACTTGCGCCTGTACTTGCTCAGGCCTTAACATCCTTAGAACGGCATTAGGCCCGACCAAATATCGCTGTAGATTTGTCATGGTCTTACCTTCTTGCTGTTCTCCTTCGTTTGACATGTGCTGGCGGCCATCTTGGTTTCTGGGTTTCTTGTAGCCTCCCACCCTGCGGCTTCTCCTTCCCACTGGGAGGAGCTGGATGCCTAGCTCATATATATAGGAGGTCTGTGGCTTCAGTTCCTTGCTTGGTCCTCCTGTGTTCACATGCTTCTAAGACTGCTGCTGCTTCTGGTTCCTGATCCTGGCTTCGTCTGACTACCCTGCTGGTTCCTGATCCAGGCTTCGTCTGACTACCCTGCTGGTTCCTGATCCAGGCTTCGTCTGACTACCCTTCTGGTTCCTGACCTCTGGCTTCGCAAGACCCTGCTTCGGTTTAGCCATCCGTTTGGACTTTTGCCTCACAGCTTGATTTTCAATAAAGCCTTCTTATTTCCACTTATCTCTTGTTGTACGTCTGGTTCATGGTTCCATGACATTAGGACCAAGCCATGAATTCTGACGGTACAGGGCCATCCTCGCTACCTACGCTGGTTGCCAGACTTGATCAGCAGGATCACCTGTTGGGTCGGTTCGCTGTGGCGTTGCAAACCCTGCTTGAACGCACGGCTCATTTAGCTTCCGTTGCCGATGGGTCGGTTGTCGCTCCTGGGCCCGCTCCTACTGCCGCTCCGGTTGTTGCGCCAGAGTCTACCCCGACACCTGTTGCTGCGCCTGCGGTGTTTCGGGGTATGACCGGTTCTGCCCCCCTTCCACAGCGCTTTGGGGGAGAGCCAACTCAGTGCCGAGGTTTCCTTAACCAGGTGGGCATTTATTTCGAGTTGCTGCCACATGCCTTTCCTACTGAGAGATCAAAGGTGGGCTTCTTGATATCGCTGCTCTCGGACAAGGCCTTGGCCTGGGCCAGCCCTTTATGGGAGAACAACAATCCGGTGGTTGCCGAGTTTTCCGGTTTTGTTGCTTCTCTTCGGACGGTATTCGATGTGCCGGCTCGTGCTGCCTCTGCTGCCAAGCTCCTTATGTCCATCAGACAGGGTTCACGATCCGTAGCTGAATACGCCATTGAGTTTTGTACCCTGGCAGCAGAGGTGGGCTGGAATAATGAGGCTCTGGTCGCTGCTTTCTCTCATGGTCTCTCGGATGCCTTGAAGGATGAGGTTGCAGCTAAGGACCTACCAGTGGAGCTCGAGTCTCTTATTTCTTTCCTGATTTTGATTGACACCAGACTCAGGGAGAGACCTTCCTTTAAGGAGAGCCTGCGGAGGTCTTCTAACAGATTGGCGCCTACGTTTGCTGTCCCACCCGTGCCTCCCTCTCCTCCCACGCCTCCTGGGGATGACTTGTCTGGGGGTGAACCCATGCAGCTGGGGTTTGCTCGCCGGTCCGAGGGGGAGAGGGCACTCCGGAGACGCGAGGGCCGATGCATGTACTGTGGTCTCGGTGGGCATTTTCGGTTGGCATGCCCGAACTGTCCGGGAAACGCTCGCACCTGAGATCCTGTCGGGGGCAGATCTTGGGTGGAGTCTCCTCGTCCCCGGTTTCCCGTGTTGACAAACCACTGATTACTGTTGTCCTCTCCTGGGTCGGGGGCTCGGTGACGACCCAGGCGTTGGTGGACTCTGGTGCTGGTGGTTTGTTCATTGATAGTGTGTTCGCTGCCGCCAATTCCATTCCTCTGCAGCCTCGAGGTTCCCCACTGGCTCTTGAGGCGATAGACGGCAGACCCCTTCTGCCGCCACACGTGACTCATGAGACCCTTCCAGTGGGGATGGCCATTGGTGCCGTTCACAGAGAGTCGGTCTGTCTCCAGGTTATTTCGTCTCCACACTACTCGGTGGTCTTGGGGTACCCCTGGCTCCAGAAGCATAATCCGACTTTCGATTGGAGATCGGCCGAGATCCTCTCGTGGTCACCGCAGTGTGGGGCTAGTTGCATCCATGGGTCTCTCAAGTTGCTGTGTACTTCCTCGGACTCTCTGTTGCCTCCTGAATACGAGGAGTACCGGGATGTATTCGATAAGGTGCGTGCGGTTGCCCTACCTCCGCACCGCCCATACGATTGTGCCATAGAGTTACAATCTGGTGCCGTTCCTCCTCGTGGCAAAGTCTATCCACTGTCGGTAGCGGAGAATGAGGCCATGGAGGAGTACGTGAGGGAGGCGCTTTCACGCGGACACATTCGCAAATCCTCGTCCCCGGCAGGGGCTGGATTTTTCTTTGTGAAAAAGAGGGGCGGTGAGTTGAGGCCTTGCATCGATTACAGGGGTCTCAATCGCATCACGATCAAGAACGCTTACCCGATACCCTTGATTTCCGAGCTGTTCGATCGCCTCAAAGGGGCCACGGTCTTTACCAAACTCGACCTGAGGGCGGCATATAACCTGGTAAGGATCAAGGCGGGCGATGAGTGGAAGACCGCGTTTAACACCAGGACCGGTCATTATGAATCCTTGGTTATGCCCTTTGGGTTGTGCAATGCGCCCGCAGTCTTCCAGGAATTCATCAACGATATTTTCCGTGACTTGTTGCAGCAGTGTGTGGTGGTCTATTTGGATGACATCTTGGTATATTCTGAATCCATAGAGGCCCACATTCTGGATGTCAGACGAGTGTTGCAACGGTTACGAGAGAACAAGCTGTTCGGTAAGCTTGAGAAATGCGAATTTCACAGATCCCAGGTAACCTTCTTAGGTTACATCATTTCCGCTGAGGGGTTCTCCATGGATCCTGAGAAGGTTTCGGCTGTCTTACAGTGGCCCCAGCCCAGTGGTCTTCGTGCCCTGCAGCACTTTTTGGGCTTCGCCAATTATTATCGGAAGTTCATCAGGGACTTTTCCATGCTAGCCAAGCCTCTCACGGATCTGACCAGGAAGGGCAGTAATCCCCAGGTCTGGCCGCTCGAGGCCATCCGAGCTTTTGAGGCTCTAAAGTCCGCCTTTGTGTCGGCTCCGATTCTGTCGCATCCCAACCCTGGGTTGCCTTTTGTCCTCGAGGTGGACGCGTCTGAGACGGGAGTAGGCGCCCTTCTGTCTCAGCGTAGAACACCAGAGGGTCCTCTGCTTCCTTGTGGGTTTTACTCCCGGAAACTGTCTTCCGCGGAGTGCAACTATCAGATTGGTGACAGGGAGTTATTGGCCATCGTGCAGGCCCTTAAAGAATGGAGGCACTTGCTCGAGGGCTCGGTGGTTCCGGTTCTCATCCTGACGGACCACAAGAATCTGACCTACCTCTCTGAGGCCAAGAGATTGACACCACGTCAGGCCAGATGGGCTCTGTTCTTGTCACGTTTTAATTACGTGGTCTCCCACCTACCCGGTTCCAAGAACATCAGAGCGGATGCCTTATCACGGCAGTACTCCGAGCTGTCCGGGGAGGAGTCGATTCCGACTTCGGTCATACCTCCGAATCAGATCCTGGCCGCCATTCGCACCAGCCTGACCTCTCCCCTGGGTGAGCAGATTTTGGCGGCTCAATCTGGTGCTCCCTCTGGGAGACCCAACGGCAGGTGTTTTGTGCCTGAGGAGTTGCGCACTCGGTTGTTGCGAACCTACCATAACTCCAAGGCCGCGGGGCATCCTGGAAAGAATCAGCTGTCCTGGGCTGTTTCACGTCTGTTCTGGTGGCCTTCTCTACGTTCCGACATCGCCGCATATGTAGCGGCATGCTCAGTTTGTGCCCAGAGTAAGTCCCCTCGGCACCTTCCGTTGGGCCTTTTGCAACCCATAGCCACCGGGGAGCGTCCATGGCCACACCTGGGGATGGATTTCATTGTGGACCTCCCTGCATCCCGAGGCCATACGGTCATTCTCATGATAGTGGATCGGTTTTCCAAAATGTGCCACTGTGTACCTCTCAAGAAGTTACCCTCTGCACAAGAGTTGGCCTCGATTTTTGCCAGGGAGGTCTTCCGGTTGCACGGTTTGCCCAAGGAGATTGTGTCGGATTGGGGGAGTCAGTTTGTGTCCAGGTTCTGGCGCGCCTTTTGCTCCCAGTTGGGGATTCATCTCTCTTCCTCATCGGCCTACCACCCTCAGTCCAATGGGGCCGCAGAACGATCCAATCAGGCCTTGGAGCAATTCCTTCGTTGCTATGTCTCCGATCACCAAGACAATTGGGTTGACCTCCTGCCTTGGGCTGAGTTTGCCAGGAACACGGCGGTGAACTCTTCCTCTGGGACGTCTCCCTTCATGGCCAATTATGGGTTCCAACCTGCCGTGTTACCGGAGGTATTCTCTCCCCAGGATATTCCGGCTGTGGAGGATCACCTTTCCGTCCTACGTGCTTCTTGGGTACAGATCCAGAGGTCCCTTGAGGTCTCTGCGCAGTGCCAGAGACTCCAGGCTGATCGCAGACGAGCGCCCGCTCCTTCCTACCAGGTCGGAGACCGCGTATGGTTGTCCACCCGCAACCTCAACCTTCGAGTGCCCACTCCCAAGCTGGCGCCTCGCTTTGTTGGTCCCTTCCGAGTGCTTCGCAGGGTAAACCCGGTAGCCTATGCCCTTGCGCTTCCTCCTGGCATGCGGATCTCCAACGTGTTTCATGTCTCCCTCTTGAAGCCACTGGTGTGTAATCGCTTCACTTCCTCGATTCCTCGGCCTCGTCCGGTCCAAGTGGGCAATCGTGAGGAGTATGAGGTGAGCAATATCCTGGACTCACGCCTGGTCCACGGCCGGGTGCAGTTTTTGGTCCATTGGCGTGGTTATGGTCCAGAGGAGCGTTCCTGGGTTCCCTCCGCAGATGTCCATGCTCCTGCCTTGCTCCGAGCCTTCCACGCACGCTTCCCTCAGAAACCGTTCCTTACTCCGCGGAGGAGGGGCCCTTGAGGGGGAGGTACTGTCATGGTCTTACCTCCTTGCTGTTCTCCTTCGTTTGACATGTGCTGGCGGCCATCTTGGTTTCTGGGTTTCTTGTAGCCTCCCACCCTGCGGCTCCTCCTTCCCACTGGGAGGAGCTGGATGCCTAGCTCATATATATAGGAGGTCTGTGGCTTCAGTTCCCTGCTTGGTCCTTCTGTGCTCACATGCTTCTAAGACTGCTGCTGCTTCTGGTTCCTGATCCTGGCTTCGTCTGACTACCCTGCTGATTCCTGATCCTGGCTTCGTCTGACTACCCTGTTGGTTCCTGATCCTGGCTTCGTCTGACTACCCTTCTGGTTCCTGATCTCTGGTTTCGCAAGACCCTGCTTCGGTTTAGCCATCCGTTTGGACTTTTGCCTTACAGCTTTATTTTCAATAAAGCCTTCTTATTTCCACTCATCTCTTGTTGTACGTCTGGTTTATGGTTCCTTGACAGCATCCTAAAATCTCATTGTGAGAGGTACATACCGTATGGGAATAAAAGGTTAAGGAACAAAAAGAAACCAATGTGGATAAACAGAACTTTAAAGAAAGCAATAAATGACAAAATAAAAGCATATAAAACACTAAAACAGGAAGGTAGCACAGAAGCACTGAAAAACTATAAGGAAAAAAATAGAACATGCAAAAAACAAATAAAAATGGCCAAACTAGAGACCGAGAGATTAATTGCCAAAGAGAGTAAAACTAACCCTAAAATGTTCTTAAATTATATCAATGTTAAAAAGTATAAATCTGAAGGTGTCCGCCCGTTAAAGAGTAATGAGGGGGAAGTCGCAGAGAGCGACGAGGAGAAAGCAAAGCTGTTAAATATTTTTTTTCTCCAATGCATTCACTGAGGAAAATAAACTGTCAGATGACATGCCGAATGTTGAAATAAATTCCCCATTAAAAGTATCCTGTCTGACCCAGGAAGAAGTACAACAGCGAGATTAAAATAGACAAATCGCCAGGAACGGATGGCATACACCCCCGTATCCTAAGGGAATTAAGTAATGTCATAGCCAGACCCTTATTTCTGATATTTGCAGATTCTATATTGACATGGAATGTCCCACAGGATTGGTGCATGGCAAATGTGGTGCCAATATTCAAAAAGGGTCCAAAAACAGAGCCTGGAAACTATATGCCGGTAAGTTTAACATCTGTTGTGGGTAAACTGTTTGAAGGTTTTCTGAGAGATGCTATGTTAGAGCATCTTAACGGAAATAAGCAAATAACGCCATATCAGCTTGGCTTCGTGAAGGATCGGTCATGTCAAACAAATTTAATCAGTTTCTATGAGGAGGTAAGTTCTAGACTTGACAGCGGCGAATCAATGGATGTCGTGTATCTGGACTTCTCTAAAGCAATTGACACTGTACCACATAAAAGGTTAGTATATAAAATGAGAATGCTCGGACTGGGAGAAAAACGTCTAAGTGGGTAAGTAACTGGCTCAATGATAGAAAACAGAGGGTGGTTATTAATGGTACATACTCAGATTGGGTCACTGTCACTAGTGGAGTACCTCAGGCGTCAGTATTGGGCCCTATTCTCTTCAATATATTTATTAATTATCTTGTAGAAGGCTTGCATAGTAAAATATCAATTTTCGCAGATGACACTAAATTGTGTAAAGTAATTAACACTGAAGAGGACAGTATACTACTACAGAGCGATCTGGATAGATTGGAGGCTTGGGCAGATAAGTGGCAGATGAGGTTTAACACTGACAAATGTAAAGTTATGCACATGGGAAGGAATAATGCAAGTCACCCGTACTTATTAAATGGTAAAACACTCGGTAACACTGACATGGAAAAGGATCTAGGAATTTTAATAAACAGCAAACTAAGCTGCAAAAAACAGTGTCAGGCAGCTGCTGCCAAGGCCAATAAGATAATGGGTTGCATCAAAAGGGGCATAGATGCCCGTGATGAGAACATAGTTCTACCACTTTACAAATCGCTAGTCAGACCACACATGGAGTACTGTGTACAGTTCTGGGCTCCTGTAAACAAGGCAGACATAGCAGAGCTGGAGAGGGTCCAGAGGAGGGCAACTAAAGTAATAACTGGAATGGGGCAACTACAGTACCCTGAAAGATTGTCAAAATTAGGGTTATTCACTTTAGAAAAAAGATGACTGAGAGGAGATCTAATTAATATGTATAAATATATCAGGGGACAGTACAGAGATCTATCCCATCATCTATTCATTCCCAGGACTGTGACTGTGACGAGGGGACATCCTCTGCGTCTGGAGGAAAGAAGGTTTGTACACAAACATAGAAGAGGATTCTTTACGGTAAGAGCAGTGAGACTATGGAACTATCTGCCTGAGGAGGTGGTGATGGTGAGTACAATAAAGGAATTCAAGAGGGGCCTGGATGTATTTCTGGAGTGTAATAATATTACAGGATATAGCTACTAGAGAGAGATTGTTGATCCAGGGATTTATTCTGATTGCCTGATTGGAGTTGGGAAGGAATTTGTATTCCCCTAAAGTGAGGAAAATTGAGTTCTACCTCACAGTTTTTTTTTTGCCTTCCTCTGGATCAACTTGCAGGATGACAGGCCGAACTGGATGGACAGATGTCTTTTTTCGGCCTTGTGTACTATGTTACCTAGATAAGTAATGTGTGGGGTATCCCAGTTGAAGGGGGATTTAAGCCTAAGTTCCTGGATAAGTGAATTAGGGAATCCTACATTTAATATATGGGACTTACTCATATTAATTTCAAAATTTGAGAATAGGCCAAATTGTTCTATTATGCGATAGATATGTGGTAGGGCTATTTTAGGATTGGTGACCATAATGAGTAGATCGTCAGCGAAGGCTGCGGTTTTGTGTTCGAACTCGCCCACTCGTACACCTTGGATCCCCCTCTCTCTCCTAATAGCCTGCAACAGAGTTTCCATAACTAAGACGAATAGTAGGGGAGAGAGGGGGCAGCCCTGCCTCGTCCCATTACTGATTACAAGGGGGCTGGAGAGAGAGTTGTTCACAATAACAGACGCTGATGCATTGGAGTAAAGGGAGAATACTGCTTTAATGAATAGGTCTGGGATTTCAAAGGTATGTAATACCTTTTTCATATATTCCCATTTAACTCTGTCAAATGCCTTCTCAGCATCTGTGCTGAGAAGGATCATCGGACGATTGTGCCTTTTTGCGAGATATATGCAGTTAAGGACTCTAGATGTATTTTGCTTACCTTCTCTGCCCTTCACAAAGCCTACCTGATCTTTTTGGATCAGTGTAGGAAGTAATACTGAGAGGCGTGTCGGCAGCATTTTTGCTAGAATCTTTAGATCTAAATTTAGCAGGGAAATTGGGCGATAATTTGCACAGTTTGAGCTGTCTTTCCCCTCTTTAGGGATCAAAGATATATGAGCCCTGGTCATGTCCACTGACATCAGGGTACCCAGTAGTGAGATGTTGCAAACATTGAGTAGGTAAGGGCCTAAGATATTTGATAGTGATCTATAGTATGAGGTTGAGAGACCATCAGGGCCTGGGCATTTTCCCCTAGGGAGTTGTTTAATGGTATCTTCTAGCTCTTTCAGGGTGAAGTTTTTTTTTTTTTGTGTTAAGGCTTGTTTTTCAGAGAGGGCAGGAAGAGATAATGAGTCTAAGAAAGCAGACATAATTTCAGGTGAAGGGATTTCCACTTGAGTAATGGGTTCAGATTCTTTCAGATTGTATAACAAGTGGTAGAACTCTCTGAATTTTGTAGCTATAGACAAAGTGGTAAAGGGTATATTTCCATCTGCTGATTTAATTTTATGAATATAGTTAAGTGACTGCCTCTTTTTGATACATTACATCATGAATTTTGACGCTCTATCTCCATGAGCATAGTATCTAAATTGAGCTTGGCTATAGTATTTAGCTGAGGCCGTGTTTAGCAATTTTTTTAGGGCCTCACGTGCATCAGTTAAATCTTTATAGTGGGTTTTTGACAGGGACTGTTTGTGTAGGGATTCTAAATGTTGAATCTTCGATAATAAATTATCTATCTGGAGTTTTCTAGCTTTTTTGATCCTAGCACCCATAGATATAAAGTGGCCTCTCATGTATGCTTTATGAGCATCCCAAAGTACTTGATGAGAGGATACCGAGCCACTGTTCAGAGAAAAGAATTCTTCCAGTGTTTTTTGAGTAAGTGACAGTTGATCTCCAGGTGAAATCAGTTGTTCATTTAGTCGCCATCTAAAGGGGCGAGAATCGGGGGTGGGTAAATCAAGAGTGAAAAACACAGGGGCATGATCTGACAGATGCATCAAGCCAATACTGGCCAGGTTACAAAATTGGAGGTATTCTTTTGATATAAACAAATAGTCAATTCTGTGGTAAGATCCATGAACTGGTGAGAAGAAGGAATAATCCCTATCTTTTGGATTAAAGAGTCTCCAGACATCACAAACAGACCAACTTTGTAGGTATCTCTTGAGATGTCTGCGAGCCTTATTTGAAATAGCTGATCTTTCAGAAGTGGAGTCTATGTCTGGTTCAAGCGCGATATTGAAATCTCCCCCCAGAATCACTATACCCTCTCTATATGGTTCTAACCTAGTAAGAGTTTCTGTAATCCAAGCAACCTGGCCAGTATTGGGGACATATAGGTTGACAAAAGTATATGTCTGGTTAGCAATGGAACCTTTAAGCATAATATATCTTCCGTCAGTATCCTGAATATGGTTTACATAAGAAAAAGGAAGATCTTTTCATATACCTATGCTTACGCCCTTGGAGGCCGAGGATCCCGCTCCACAATAGAACCAGTTAGAGAATAAGGAGTGCGAAAGATTAGGGTATTTATTGAATCTAAAGTGAGTTTCTTGGAGGAAGATGATTGAACATTTTTCTTTTCTCAAGTAAGAAAAAATCTGGCTACGTTTAGATGGGGAGTTGAAACCCTTCACATTGAAGGAGGCCATGCAAATGCTAGACATACCTCAATGCAAAGGTTAAAGTTAAGGAATGTATTGTTGATAATGAGCAGGATAAAACAGTATAATGAAGTACCGTATAGCACTCAGCCTCCCCGGGCGAAGCATCAGGGCGTCCTTGAGGTCCAAGAGTGAATTGTAGATCACAATTATATATCAAAGTACCTGAGAGTATGACAGCAACGAGTAAAGAAAGTAAAAACATTAAGTAATACACAACAGAAAAAAGAACAAAGTATTCCTTAGTGAGGTAGAGCATTAAAGCTCCACAAACTAGGTAAGGGGGGAAATATATAATTCCTAGACCTATCCCTCTAGGGATCATCTTGTACCAGACATTATTTCGGTCAAAAGCCAGTGTTAGCTGTTCAAACATTCCCATAACAAACTCCGATAGAAAATATGTTGCATAATAAAAGATGCGCATAGGAACTTCAAATCGTAGTAGAGTTATGAGGACGAAAAGTGTAAGAAGTACAACATATTCTGAGACACATATTCTGAGACACAACTCTCCGGTCTGTGCGGGGGGCTCCCCATCTCCGCTATCTCAAAAGATCGCATGCGAAAGTGCATGGAAGCCCATATTGTTTTACAATCGCATGGCTGGACGAACAGGGTATGAGAACCTCCTGCACAGACATTACAGACCAGTCCCATTGGATTACGAATAAACATGGCACCTTCTTTTGCAAATGGTAAGGGGATTGATTACATTAGCAGGAGCAACAACATGAGATATTTCTCTTCATTTGCGCAAGGGGAAACAGCCACAAGTCTTGCGATTCTTCCGCTTCACAGAGATCCTATGCGCTAATACCATAATAATCATAATGGCATCCGCTGATATAAAGGTACGTGAGTTAAGCCAATTTCCCATTTCGCAAACAGAGACATGCCCCTTTAATTTACGATTATGCAATAAATCTATTTAGATAAGGGGAAGTGAGAAAGGGTGGAAAGACAAGAGTGAATTAAGCATCTAAATAGCGAAAGAAGCTGGTCTTATAAAGGATAAAGTCAAATATGTGAAATCATATTTATCTGGTATGCCGAAGTTCCAGCCGATCAGTCTTCTGATAGTGGAAGTCTTCTTGGGGTAGAAATGTTCCCTCTCCTTGCTCGTTGCGGCTTAGGGGTACGAGGAATCTCCAAGGGCAATATATTCGGGAGCTCAGGAAAGGCTGTCATCCCTTGAAACGCATCCCAATTTTCAATCGGTAGTGGTTGAATATCTAATTGTTGGTAAATCTTCTCCAGGTCTTTGAATGAAGATATGAAGAGGCGACGTCCCTCATGGGAAATGGAGAGGCCAAAAGGGAGCGACCATCTATACAGGGTCTTGTGAGCTCACAGCCAGTCGGTAAGCGGTTTTAGGGCTTTGCGTTTTTTAAGTGTCGATTACGCCAAATCCTGAAAGATGGCGATATCATTGCCTTCCCAATTCAGGGACGGATTATTCCTGGCACTTGAGAGAATTGCTTCCTTGACAGGGAAGTATAGAAATTTACAAATGATGTCCCGAGGAGGCTCATTAAGTTGCGGTTTAGGCCTAAGGGCTCTGTGCGCCCTTTCGATGGTGACCTCGTGAGCTGTGTCTGGGCCCAGGAGTTGTAGACAGATCTGCATCACCGTCTCAGGTATGTCGCCTGGGGCAACAGATTCGGGGATTCCTCTAAATTGAAGATTGTTTCTTCGTCCCCGATTCTCTTGATCTTCTATGGCCGTGTGCAGCATATTAATATGCGCATGAAGGTCCGCCATATTCGAAGACTTTTCTTTCTGGTGAGTAATGAGTTTGGATTGGTTTTCTTCAAGCGATTCTACTCTTGTGCCTATATGGCGTATGTCGCTCCTGATCGCTGCCATTTCTGAACTTAGGGGTTCAAGGGCTTCAGCCAATGTTTCTTTTAGAAAGCTTTGAGATATTGGAAGGGTCTCAGGGTCAGGGGAGTCATCCCTACCTCCATCGGCACCAGAAGGAGCTTGTTGTTTGTGGCCGGAGGATCTTGGCGTTCCAGGTGCCATCTTAGGTTCTTTAGCCACATAGACAGCAGCAGCCTTTTTGATGAATTTCTCCTTATCTCCTGCATGTATCGTTGATTTGGTAGGTCCGGAAGAGTCAGTGGGTTTCTGTCCACCAATTTTGACCATTTTATCGTTCTGGTAAGCTGTTAATAATGTGCTAAGAGGGATATCTGGTCACAGAGCAGCACTTCACACAGCCATCCACTCTCAGCGCAGGCTCCGCCCCCCGTTTATTCCATGTTCTAATGTTTTCCTTTTTTTCCCGTTTTGACTTAAGGTACATGATACTTTTGCCATATCACTGTAGAGGATGTCGCACTGACTTATGGATCCAATCCTTTCTTCCGGATCAGCTGACTCTCACCTTACCAGTAAGTGCTCTCCCCTGGGGGACTGACACACTGATGCACTTCAATCCCCACGCAACACACGATTATGGCTGATCTTCAAATTGCCACCTATAACGTGAGGGGTTTTAACTCCCAATCTAAGAGAAGCCAAATCTTTGTGATGCTACGCAAAGAAGGATCAGATGTGTTGCTTCTTCAGGAGACACACTTCAGGTTCAACCATTAACCCAACCTGGAATTCTCACACTATCCTGTGTGGTTCCATTGTGGGGGGAGTTCATCGGCATCCGGGGGTGTAAGCATTGGTTTTAAGAGAAAGGTTCCCTTAAAATACTCTGAGCATATTCAAGATCCTGAAGGGAGATTCCTTTTGGTGAAGGGGACTATAGGTCCTCAGACATACACTTTTGTGAACCTGTATGCCCCAACACCAAACAGGTCTCCTGGTTCTCTAGCATTTCCCAGACCATTGAGTCTTTCAAAGACGGTATTGTGGTACTGGGAGGCGATTTTAATATTGCGCTTGACCCACAATTAGACTCATCCTCCCATAAATCAGTTCACTCACTGAGCTCATTAAGACGGGTAAGTGTCCTATGGGGCCTGCATCTGGTAGACTTCTGGTGTACTCTGCATCCTAGTGATGTTGATTACATTTTTTTCTCACACGTCCACAATACATACCATCGCATTGACTACCTATTTATTTCCAAGGAGCACCTCCAGCACTGTCCAACGGCCAGAATTGGTTCTATCCATATATCTGACCATGCGCCTGTTTTCCTTTCAGTTACATCCCCTGTACGCAATACCTCATGTTTTAACTGGTGCCTCAGTGAGTCAATTATAGGAGATCCCAACAATATCACTAGAATTTTCTCTCTATTAGATGAGTACTTTAAGTTGAATAATCACCCTTCTCTCTCTTCTCAGACCCTTTGGGACGCTCATAAACCCTTTATAAGGGGACATTTTATTAGCATAGGATCGCACGTTAAAAAACTTAGAGAAAAAATATAGAAACCCTTCTCACCAAAATTAAAAAACTAGAGACCTTACACAAACGTTCTTTAGCTGATTCGCATCGTCAGGCCCTTTCTAGTCTTAGAGTGGAACTGAAAGCTTTATTGGAAGCTAAATCCGCTAAATACTACCTGAACTCGCAGAATAAATTCTTTGCTCACGGAGATAAGACTACTAAATTCCTGATGAATAGAATTACCGTATTTTTCGCCCTATAAGACGCACCGGCCCATAAGACGCACCTAGGTTTTTGGGGAGGAAAATAAGAAAAAAAATATTTTTAACCAAAAGGTGTGCTGTGTGTTTGGTGGGTTTGGAACTAATGGTGGTCTGTGGATGGCACTATTACTGGGGATCTGTGGATGACTGACACTGTTATGGGGGGGATCTGTGGATGACGGACACTGTTATGGGGGGGATCTGTGGATGACGGACACTGTTATGGGGGGGATCTGTGGATGACGGACACTGTTATGGGGGGGATCTGTGGATGGCGGACACTTATGGGGGGGATCTGTGGATGGCGGACACTTATGGGGGGGATCTGTGGATGGCGGACACTGTTATGGGGGGGATCTGTGGATGACGGACACTGTTATGGGGGGGATCTGTGGATGACGGACACTGTTATGGGGGATCTGTGGATGACGGACACTGTTATGGGGGGGATCTGTGGATGACAGACACTGTTATGGGGGGATCTGTGGATGACGGACACTGTTATGGGGGGGGATCTGTGGATGACGGACACTGTTATGGGGGGGGATCTGTGGATGACGGACACTGTTATGGGGGGGGGATCTGTGGATGACAGACACTGTTATATACCGTATGTGCCATCCACAGACCCCCCAGCCCATAACAGTGCCATTCATAGACCCCCCCAGCCATAACAGTGCCATCTACAGAACTCACCCGATATGACCCACCCACCCCGCCGCCGCCGCCGCCAGTATACAAATATGAGATGTTATATTCAATTAATGGTTATTAAACATGCCCCCTCAGTCCTATTACGGTACTACCTTACATCCTAATTGCTTGTGTAGAATTCAGGCAGGTCGGGCGGCCGGCGCGTCTCTCACTGACGTCACTTGCCTGCGCCGCCTGCTTCATTCATAAAGTAGGCGGCGCAGGCACGTGACAAGAGTTACGCTGCCGCCCGCCCGGCCTGAATACTACAGATGCGATTAGGATGTAAGATAGCAATAGGACTGGGGGGGCATGTTTAATAACCATTAATTGAATATGAGATCTTATTTTAGTATATCGGAGCGGCGGGGCGGTGCTATAGTACAGTGACTGCACCGCCCCGCCGCTATTGCCGGCCCCAGCTCCTCCTCCCAGTCCCTCCCCGAGTCCCCGCTTGCTCCTACATCGCAGCATGCGATGTAAAATGGCAAGCATTCGCCCCATAAGACGCAGGGGCATTTCTCCCCTGTTTTGGGGGAAGAAAAAGTGCGTCTTATGGGGCGAAAAATACGGTAAGGCGAGAAGAGATAACAACTATATACACCAGTTAGCCTCACCCAAGGGAGAGATACTTTTCTCTACAAATCAAATAGCCAATCAATTTAGAGTTTTTTATGAGGAGCTATACAACACCCCTCCACCCCCATCCTCTGAATTTCATCAGTCTTTAATTTCCTCCTTCCTGGAGGCGAACACTCTGCCCACGCTTACTGAACCACAAAAGAATTCTCTTGCAACACCCTACTCTATTGAGGAGCTATCTGTAGCTCTCTCCCAATTGCCCTTAGGTAAAAGCCCTGGCCCCGATGGTCTTCCGTCATCGTATTATAAAACTTTCAAGAACCAATTACTCCCTCATCTTCTTAATGTCTGTAATCTTGCACTCCAGGGTAATTCTCTGTCTACGGATATGACAACAGCACACATAGCACTGATCCCCAAAGAAGGGAAAGATCCTAAATTATGCTCTAATTATAGACCCATTTCCCTTTTAAATATCGACCTTAAAATGCTGGCTAATCGTCTTGCAAACTTCCTTCCCTTATTGATACATGGGGACCAGGTAGGCTTCGTCCGCAATAGAGAGGGCAAAGACAACACAACGAGGGTTATCAATGCACTATGCCATGCCAAACAAACCTCCTCTCCTCTCCTTTTGCTTAGCACCGACGCTGAAAAAGCGTTCAAAGGAATTAACTGGACATATTTAAGGCAAGCTTTGTTGGGCTTTGGCTTACCTGGTCCCTTTGTTCAAGCGATCTTTGCTATGTATGCACAGGCCACTGCCCTAATAATGGTTACTGGCAACCTCTCTACACCTTTCCACATTCATAACGGTACCCGACAGGGCTGTACCCTATCCCCTCTCCTCTTTGTGTTGGCAATGGAACCCCTTCTAACTACACTTCGAAATGACCGCAACATTAAGGGTCTTTATCTGGGAGGAAGGGAACACAAAATCGCGGCGTTTGCCGATGACGTGATGATTATGACGACAAACCCCAAAACCTCCCTAATTTGCATACAAAACCACCTACAACAATATAGCTCCATCTCAAACTTCAAGATCAATGCTAGTAAATCACAGATTCTTTCTTCAGGGCTGCCTGCTCAAACTAAATCCCTATTGATGGAAAAGTCTCCTTTTAATTGGTCCTCCCCCACCATCACTTACCTAGGAGTTAAAATTAGCTCACATATCCCAGACCTTTTCTCCTTAAACTACATTCCCCTTAAAAATTCCCTATTTAAAGCCATAGACAACTTACAGGCTAGGGCACCCATGCTATCCTGGTTTGGGCGTAAAAATCTTCTTAGCTCATTAATCCTGCCATGCCTAACATACCTCCAGCAGGTCCTTCCAATCCCTATACCTAAATCCTTCTACACATCCTTGAAACAAAAATTTAGATCCTTCATCTGGAATGGTAAAAAAGCTCGACTCTCCTACAAACTTTTAGCCCATCCACGTCAGCTAGGAGGCATTGGTCTTCCCGACCCAGAATTGTATGGGAAAGCAATACTACTGGCTAGAGGTGTGGACTGGCTCCGCAACACTACCTATAAACCATGGGTAGACCTAGAACAAAGCATACTAGGCTTACCGTTTCGGACCATCCTTCTGGGTCATCATACCCCCCACATATACCACTGCCTAATTACCCAATTTTAAAAGCAACACTGGACACCTGGAGATGGCTGAACTCCTCCCACTGTTCAGTTCCCTTCCCCTTCCCTATTCTGACAGTTGCAGATGTTTTAGGCACATCCTTTCCAATTTTATTACAATCCTCTTCCAAACGGATCAGATCTTCCTCCTTACCTATCAGCAGTCTCCTGGATTTTCCTGGGAAGCTGTTAGAGACGGATGCCATACATGCCTTACTCAACCCTCGCCCATGTGACCTTACCTTAATCCCACACATCAAATCATTCCTAACAAGGATCAATGCTAAAGGGGAACTTCTTCATCCAATAGGTTGGTTCGAGTCTCTCATTATCACTCCCAAACCTCCAAGAAAGCTAATTTCACAAATACGGTTTCACCCCTCATCTCTAAACCGTCTTTTATACATAATTGGGAAAGAGAAACTGGGATAACCATACCTATGACTGTATTGCCAGATATATTCAGCCTCCCCCATAAGGCTTCTCGTTGTGTACACATCCAGGAAAATGGATACAAAATCCTGACCCAATGGTATATTACTCCAGCTAGATCCGCTCACTTTACTGAATCCTCTTCAGACAAGTGCTGGAGGTGCTCTAAGGAAACTGGAACCTTCCTCCATATCTGGTGGAATTGTCCAGCAATTAACAAATGGTGGTCGGACATTTTTCATTTAAGTAATCAAATTTGTCAAGAATCTGTAAAGATGTCCCCATATGGAGCATTGCTGTCCCACTTTACGGAGGCAACCCCCCCCCCCCAACTACCTCTTTAAACAACTTTTGAGCGCGGCACGCCTATTAGTCCCCAAACACTGGCTTCAGACCTCATTACCAACCATTGAACAATGGAAGCTTAAGGTGGACCAGCTCTATCGCTTTGAGGAGCTGTCCTCTCGGGAATCCCGTACACACCCTGCTTTCTTGAAGCGCTGGTCACTTTGGTCTAATTTTAGATTTTCCAGTCACACTTAGTCACATCTCTACTCCAAAGACCTCTATGTTTTCATTGTTGGTGGCCGCTCTACTTGTTGTTGCTTTATCCAGGTGGAATAGGCTAAATCCCCTAGTTATATTCATGATGCACTATTATCATAGTCCCTATTGTACTCCTGTCTTTTAAGCTCATATTAGTTCAAATACATGTGCATGCTCTTGAACTTGGTTGGAAAGCACTTCCTGACTACAGGCCTTAACAAGTATAGTCAGCTTTATCTCATGATGTATTTAACTAATTCATGTCTGTCATCTATTTGTCTGCCATCCTCTATATATGCAGGATTCTTCTGCTTTTCAGATATTATGTACCTTACTCCATGTTACATTATACCTTGTAACCTATTGTCATGCTTCATTGACTATGAAAAAAATAAAAATAATAATAATAATACTGCGGTCTGGCGGGTTCAACCGGGTTATGCACTCGCTGGGCCCGGACCAACACATTCATCATCGGCAAGATAAAAAAAAAATTGCTGGGTGTGGCGAAACCAACCTCGCCACAGTGTTTTGGAGGGGGCTGTTTACCAGCCTCCTGCCCTGGGATTATGGCCCCATAAGTAATTGGGTTTTAAGGCACTTGGGACGGAGCCCTCTGTCCCTGGATTGCATCATTTGCCTTACTTGCTTGGATGAAGCACATGGTGAGAACAATAGATAGCGGCCATTTTACCTCACAGACACTGTTCTGACTTTCCACACGGTGATATCTTGCCTGTATTTGGTGCACAGAGACATCATTCAGTAGTTTGAAACTACCAAACAGGGGACACATTTATTAGTGACTATTTTTGGTATAACTTGTATATTTTAAGTGTAACTGTATCTTCCAAACTACTGAACGGATGTGGGTGAATTTTGGACATGTGGTTCACCCAGATCCCCCGGTTCCGAGGATATATTGGTTATGGGGTTATTGCATGTTTTGTGGTTCCTGTGATATGTTTTATAAAATTGTATGTTATGTGAGGGCACCCAGATAGCTAATATTATTGTATTCGTGTATTCTGAGTGCCATTCACCTAATGATATGCACTCAGACTTGAGCTATCTGGGGATATGTTAAATGTCTGTGTTTGCTGTGGGGGTGTGCCATTGTGTGTTTAAATGGTGATGTCTGTGCTGTTGTCTCCACATGTGTATTGGCGATCTCCCCTTTGTCCTGAGAGATAATTGGATTGTCTTCGGTCGTCTCCGGGACAGAGGGGAGGAAACTATGATGCATTGTGGGGATATGTTGTATCTGTTCTGTATTTGCAAAACTGTAATAAAAACCAGGCTGGGTGTGCCAGCACATCAGAGCACTGCTTGACCCTCAACACGGAGCCTTATCTCGTTATTGGGGGGATTCCCTGTATGCTGTTGGAGACTGATTGCCAGGAGTGTAAGCCGACTGAATGCTTTTCCTGTTTCGCCTGCTGACAGCTATCCGCGAGGTTCCAGTTTGGAGTGCTATTTTGTATCCAGTTCGGGAGGTTGGTGTTCTGCAGTAGCTGTGCCTGTCTCTCAGAAAGGGGCATATCGCCTAAACGGATCTTAACCCCTTGTCTGCTGAAACGGTGCCGTTACATTGGTGGCAAGCAGCGGGATCGTTCCTACAGCCAGAAGGACAGCTACAGGAGACACCATTTCTTTGGATTCTACAATTTAAGGGCAACGCTTGTCCCAGTACAGCGACCCTAAAAGCACCAGGATGGAACCAGCAGTGTTATACGAGGAGGAGGACCTGGATGGCCGGGATGCATTAAGGAAAGGCATCTGGTACCAGGCCCTGGATAATGTACAATACCAGCGAGGTGAGAGTCTCCCCAGTGAAGAGCAGCGGTTGCAGAAGCAAGTGGCCCTGCGGATGTCCTTCCTGGGAGAGCAGCCCCTGGAGGAATGGGTGAAGGAACTACAGCACCGGGTATGGCAGGAGCTATGGCTGGAGGATGCCTACCAGGCGCTTTGGTGGTATGTGGCACAGTTTATACCCTGGACAGCTGAGCATGACAAGCCAGAGGGAGAGGAGTTTGATGGTCCTGGCTTGTTATGGGAGTCCTTTGCAGAGCCTGACTTCGGGAGCCCTGTACAGTCCAGACTTCAGGACATTTTCTATGAGAGGGAGGCTAGGCATGAGTGGGATGACCCCCATGAAGTAGAGAAAGACCTGGCTAACCTAGCAACCCTGGAGTGGGAACTGGAGCAGGACTACCGAGATCTCTTCCACTCCATTGAGAAGGCTCAGCAGGACGGTAAGGTGACAGACCCAGATCTAGACCCATTCAGCTGGGCAGATATTGTAGAGTGTTACTGGGAAGGACCCCAGGTGGCCGGTAGAGATGGGACCGAGGTCTCTCCGCCGGTCCTGCAGGGAATTGGGAGCCCAGTCTTCATTCCCCAGCGGCAGTGTGAAGTGCAGGGAGGGGAGAGCAGCGGCCTCCCTCCCCAGCGGCAGGCTGAGTTACAGGGGGCAGAGGTAGTTGTTCCTGCCCCCCAGCAGCAGCATGATTTTTTGGGAATTGGGAGCCGAGTCTCCATTCCCCAGCGGCAGACAGAGTTACAGGGGGCAGAGACAGTCGGTCCTGTCCCCCAGCGGCAGAGTGTCCTACAGGGGATAGAGAGCCCAGTCTCCTTTCCCCAGCAGCAGGACACTGTATTGGGAGCGGAGGCGGTCGGTCACCCTCCCCAGCGGCTGGAAGTATGTATGGGAGAGGAGCACGTTACCCCCTCTCCCCAGCGGCAGCTTAACGCACCAGGGGGAGACAGTAAGCCCCACAACTGTGCAGATGGGACCGTGGTCTCTGCACTCACAGCACAGGGGGTAGGGACAGTTGTTCCTGTCCCCCAGCAACAGGGCAGTTTAGCCAAAGGGGAGACAGTCGGTTTCCCCCTCCAACAACCAGACTCCAACCAGGCTTCTTCCGTGGTAACGCTGGCACCAGGGCAGAGTACCGCTGATCCCTGCCCACAAAGCAACCTCCACTCCAATCCAGGGAGCAACTCAGAGATCGGGAGTACCAGCTACAAATATAATCTTGGTGGATTCACTGGACAGAGACAGTCTACTAAATTCAGCAGGTCCAGTATTGGGTTGTGGGTGGGCTGCCAGACTAACTCAGGTACCGACCGGCGTGAGGTCAGGTATCTGGTTAGTCTTCCCTGGGGGGGGGGAGATGTGTGGCGAAACCAACCTCGCCACGGTGTTTTGGAGGGGGCTGTTTACCAGCCTCCTGCCCTGGGATTATGGCCCCATAAGTAATTGGGTCTTAAGGCACTTGGGACGGAGCCCTCTGTCCCTGGATTGCATCATTTGCCTTACTTGCTTGGATGAAGCACATGGTGAGAACAATAGATAGCGGCCATTTTACCTCACAGACACTGTTCTGACTTTCCACACGGTGATATCTTGCCTGTATTTGGTGCACAGAGACATCATTCAGTAGTTTGAAACTACCAAACAGGGGACACATTTATTAGTGACTATTTTTGGTATAACTTGTATATTTTAAGTGTAACTGTATCTTCCAAACTACTGAACGGATGTGGGTGAATTTTGGACATGTGGTTCACCCAGATCCCCCGGTTCCGAGGATATATTGGTTATGGGGTTATTGCATGTTTTGTGGTTCCTGTGATATGTTTTATAAAATTGTATGTTATGTGAGGGCACCCAGATAGCTAATATTATTGTATTCGTGTATTCTGAGTGCCATTCACCTAATGATATGCACTCAGACTTGAGCTATCTGGGGATATGTTAAATGTCTGTGTTTGCTGTGGGGGTGTGCCATTGTGTGTTTAAATGGTGATGTCTGTGCTGTTGTCTCCACATGTGTATTGGCGATCTCCCCTTTGTCCTGAGAGATAATTGGATTGTCTTCGGTCGTCTCCGGGACAGAGGGGAGGAAACTATGATGCATTGTGGGGATATGTTGTATCTGTTCTGTATTTGCAAAACTGTAATAAAAACCAGGCTGGGTGTGCCAGCACATCAGAGCACTGCTTGACCCTCAACACGGAGCCTTATCTCGTTATTGGGGGGATTCCCTGTATGCTGTTGGAGACTGATTGCCAGGAGTGTAAGCCGACTGAATGCTTTTCCTGTTCGCCTGCTGACAGCTATCCGCGAGGTTCCAGTTTGGAGTGCTATTTTGTATCCAGTTCGGGAGGTTGGTGTTCTGCAGTAGCTGTGCCTGTCTCTCAGAAAGGGGCATATCGCCTAAACGGATCTTAACCCCTTGTCTGCTGAAACGGTGCCGTTACACTGGGGTCCAGACGCCAGGAACAGAGCAACAACCTCAGCCCACTGGTCTTGGGGTAACTTTTATACTCACGGCCACCTTTTCAAACACCGCCAGGTAGGTCTCGACGTCGTCCGAGGGGATCATATTAGGGATCGCCGCACGGACAGCTTTCCAGGCAACGTAGACGTTCAGGGATGCTCCTTCCACTTGCAATGCCATCACATGTTGCAATAGCAGCTTGTTAGTTTCCTGCTGCTGCTTGTTAGCCTCCCACTGCTGCAAGTTAGCCTTCATGAGGGCCTTCACAACCGCCTCCATTTTGTCAGGGGACTTGGTTCGTAACCTTGCCGGCTTACTGTAGGACATGCACTTGTGCCGGGGAAAACAAAAACTTCTCACTGCACTTGCCCACATACGACACCAATTGTGGGGATTTGTTCTGGTAGACAGGCTTGCAGACGCAGTATAAAGGCAACAACAACATCTTCAACTTAAACAGTTAGGTGTTTATTCACACATAAGGATAAGCAAAACAAAGTCAGTTTGAAGGAAAACAGCCATCTTGAGTCTGGTGTTTGTTCACACCATGCAGCAATGCAAGTCCTTGGACATAGCAGAAACTACCTGCTCTCAAGACAACAAGGTAGTAGGCTTTTACCCAGGCCCAAACTCCCAGGTCTAAACACAGAGACTGACAGAGCTTCACTGTCAGAGAGGAGTAAATTCCTCCCACCGGACAGTGCCGCCTGTGTTTTATAGCCCAAACCAAGACCCGGCCTGCACTTTGGCTGCTCCGAGTAAGAGCCGGCCCGGATACTAAATAGCAAAACTATGTCAGCCATCACTAGCTGCCGCCAGTGGCGTTGCTAGGGCTGGTGTCACCCGGTGCGGTAGAAAATGGTGTCATACCCCCCAAGATTCCCCCCCAAAGCTTAGAGCCCCAGCACCCCCTTTTTCCCCTGGCAGCAGCTCACCTAGGTCAGGTGCACCCCACCCCACTGGCTGGCTGACCAAAACACCAAATGCTTTTCAATTTCTTCTGTTGACAGCTCCTTTGTGTGGTCATTGTGTTCTGACCTGTGTGGACGAGTCACTTAGGGACGTCCATCAAGCTCCGCCCTGCCGCTGTGGCGCCGCTGACATCCCTTCACGTCCTTCACTGAGCCTGCCAACCGACCCAAGCGGTAATGGGGGGTTTGGATAGTAAACAGACCACTGACGTGGGGGGGGGCTAACAAGACAGATCGCCGATGGGAGGGGGGGTTAGTGGTGCTTGCAGAAAGATCGCCGATGGGGGGGATGCTTGCAGTCAGATCGCTTACTGGGAGGGGGGGTGCTAGTGGTTTTGGGTCTGGTCAGGTGCGGATTAAGTGCATGTCGGGTCCCTCCCTCTATTTTAGTTTAATTTATTTTTGTATGAAGAGGCTGTGGTGCATTGTGAGCGTCACAGTCTCTTCCTAGGCCATATGACATCATATTCATCATTCACATAATCTAGGTGCAGCTCAATCCCATCTGAGTGATTCGGGATGAGCTGCAATACCAAGCACAGTGCTATCAAATGGACAGAGCTATGCTTGGTAAGGAGCAAATAGGCTGTGGCGCTCACTGGAACATTGCGGTCTCCTCAAACAGCTGATTGTTGGGGTGCCAGGAGTCAGACCCCCACAAATCTCCTAACTCTCTGTGTACTGGTGTTATAGATGTTACCTTCAGTCCTATATAACACCCCACATAACACAGTGAATTATTGTGTTATGTGTGGTGTTACATAGCACTGCAGGGAACATCTACTACATTATGTGCACACAGAAAGTTAGCACTGTTATCTGGGCTGTTACATAGGACTGCAGGTAACATTTACAAATTAAAATCTTAGCCTGCTCTACATATAGGAGAATACAGCACCACATACCTTTTTAATTCCTCTTCTCCACCATTTGACTCAAACCACCATGACAAATTCTTTCAGCCACATCTCGTCTCTGCAGCGTTTGTTACACAGACACGTTATATTTCTCATAATTGGGGTCATTTTTCAGACTGGTGTAAAGTAGAACTGACTTAGTTGCCCACAGCAACCAATCAGATTCCACCTTTCATTTTCCAAAGAAGCTGTCAAAAATGAAAGGTGGAATCTGATTGGTTGCTATCGGCTACTTAACCAGTTCTACGTTACACCAATTTGATAAATTATCCCAAAGGTCCCTGTCTACAGCAGTTACAATGTCCTCTAGAGGGCCCCCAGTAATAATAACACCCTATATTGTGCTCCAGGTAATAATGCCTGTAAAGTGTCCCCAAAAATAATGGCCCCTCATTTTAATTTTCCCCACAGCATAATTTCCCTTACACTGCCCCATATAATAATTTCCCCCACACTGCTCCATATAGTAATTAGCCCCACACTGCACTCCCATCAAATAATTTGCCCCTACACTGCCCCCATAAAGTGATTTTCCCCCATTTAATGATCTGCCCCCCCTGAACTGATTTGCTACCACACTGCCCCATGTCCTCCTCTGTATTGGCACACACAGAAAAAAATAAAAATAATATATATAAATATATAAAATTAAAAGCTAATACTTACCTGTGTTGAGGCAGGTGCGCATTCTTCATTGTCCTGATCCCTCCCGTCACAGGCGCGCAATTACATCATCACGGACGCCTGTGCTGGGATTTCTTTATGGCATAGGCCTCAAACCTACTAGGCCTGAAGCCTTTGACGGTCGATCGGTGGCGGGGCAGGGAACTATTCGCTCCCGTGCCCCGCCGCAGTATGTGGGAGTTTGGGTCTGCATTGGGCATCCCAGGGATACATGGCCGAGACTACCAACCCGAAAGCCCCTATTATAATCCGCCACTGAGTACAGCGGGTGACTTCCATCAGAATGGTGTCATCCGGTGCGGCCCGCACCCACCACACCTCCCTTGCAACACCACTGGCGGCCGCTGACACACAAACTTACCAGCTCTTACCTCACTGAGGCCAGGAATTTCGGTGACACATACCTTCCGTCAATGACGGACCCTTGCGCCTTCCTACAGGACCAAATATCTCAAGTGTGAACTCAGACTTACAGGTCAATGTTAGCACCAAGAAGAAGCACACTCCTTTTATACTGTTGTTAGCTGATTCCACATAGATGTAAACAGAACCTGTTCTATTAAATGCTTCTAAAAGTAAAGCCCCCTGACAGAGTGGAGAGGGTATCAGCAGTACGTTTGTGTTGATGTCACTGATTATTTTGCCCTTCCTCTGATCCGTCAGAACAATGACTCCCCAAAAAACGGATTTGGTCAGTAAACCATCAGTATTGCTAATGCCAAAAAAAAACATGAGTTGATCCAAAATAGAGATGAACCAAATATTTGCATGTCTTCTGTGTAATGTAACATCTCTTGCTTTTGGCTACCAATTCATAATCCAATTCTGTTGGTAGCAGCATGAGGAGGCTACAGAGTGGCACAATGACAGAGGCTGGACAGGGCGGCAGCAGCATGAGGAGGTGGCCACAGAGTGGCATGACAACAGTGTGGAGGTGGCAGCAGCATCATCAGGAGGTCACAGAGTCACACAATGACAGAGTGTGGAGGTGGCAGCTTCAGGAGGAGACCACAGGGTGGCACAATAACAGTCTGGAGGTGACAGCAGCATCAGGAGGCCACAGAGTGGCACAATGACAGAGTTTGGAGGTGGCAGCAGCAGCATCAAGAGGAGTCCACAAGGTGGCATAATGACAGAGTGTGGAGGTGGCAGCAGCAGGAGGAGGCCACAGAGTGGCACAATGACAGAGTGTGGAGATCACATCCGCATCATCAGGAGGCCACAGAGTGGCACAATGACAGAGGCTGAAGGTGGTGGTGACGCAGCATCAGGAGGCCACAGAGTGGCATGATGACAGAGTCTGGAGGTTGTGGCAGCAGCAGCATCAGGAGGAGGCCACAGGGTCGCACAATGACAGAGTCTGGAGGTAGAGGCAGCATCAGAAGGACACAGAATGGCATAATGACAGAGGCTGGAGGTGACAGCATCATCATCAGGAGGTCACAGAGTGGCACAATGACAAAGTGTGGAGGTGGCAGCGGCATCACCATCTGGAGGAGACCACAGGTTGGCACAATGACAGTCTGGAAGTGGCGGCAGCATCAGGAGGCCACAGAGTGGCACAATGACAAAGTCTGGAGATGGCAGCAGCATCATCAGGAGGCCACAAAGTGGCACAATGACAGAGTGTGTAGTTGACAACAGCATCTTCAGGAGGTCACAGAGTGGCACAATGACAGAGTCTGGAGATGGCAGCAGCAACATCAGGAAGCCACAGAGTGGCACAACGACAGAGTGTGGAGGTGGGTGGCAATAATAGTACCCGCTGACGATGGTGGGTGTAAGAAGGAGCACTTTACATCGGATATGTGGCATCAGACGGTTGGCAGCATCAGAATAGTAGCTGATGCAGATAGCCTGTCAGAACTATTGGGTATGAATAAAGTCCATAAGTATAAGGCCAATATAAGAAAATAAGACGGGATGTCCAGCTTTCCAAAAAAGACGTTGTTCTTTATTCCAAAATAACACAGGATAAAAGACAATCCAACACGGCAAGCAGGTCTACATGTTTCGGATGCTCTAATACTGATCCTTATTCATGACACATTGGTTGCTGAATGGCTACATACTTAAATAGCTGAACTTCCTAGCACTCACAGATGGTTTGGATTAGCAGGAGTGGACACACAAATTGGGTTCCGCCTACTATCCAAATGCCATGTGAGTATAAGGGCAAAGACACATATAGAAATAAAAAGTTGGATATGTCAAAAAACACATAAACTGTTTTAAAAGTATATCTGAGCAAAGATCAGTAATGCAGGATTAAATCATGTTTGCGATTTAACCCTGCTGGGACCCGGGATCCCATACAAAAAATCCAGTAGGATTCCCTGTTAAAGAGCTTTCTCTTATAGTCACCACCTCTAGCAGGAGGATTAACCCTTTCTAGGGCCTGTACCTGAAAACCTGCGGTGTCTCCCTGATGAGAGACCGCAAAATGTAGACTGGCCACTGAAACATTTCTTTCTTTGGTATGTGGGATGTCTGAGAGGTGTTTACAAATTCTGACTTTTAAACTATTGGTTGTACATCCAATATATTGCAGACTGCATATAGTGCAGGTAATGCAATACACCACATAGTTCGTGTTGCAATTTACATATTGTTTGTTATTAAAAGAATTATGAGTTGCTGTTGAGACAACTGCTGAACCTGTTTTAATGTAATTGCAAACATGATTTAATCCTGCATTACTGATCTTTGCTCAGATATACTGTTAAAACAGTTTATGTGTTTTTTGACATATCCAACTTTTTATTTCTATATGTGTCTTTGCCCTTATACTCACATGGCATTTGGATAGTAGGCGGAACCCAATTTGTGTGTCCACTCCTGCTAATCCAAACCATCTGTGAGTGCTAGGAAGTTCAGCTATTTAAGTATGTAGCCATTCAGCAACCAATGTGTCATGAATAAGGATCAGTATTAGAGCATCCGAAACATGTAGACCTGCTTGCCGTGTTGGATTGTCTTTTATCCTGTGTTATTTTGGAATAAAGAACAACGTCTTTTTTGGAAAGCTGGACATCCCGTCTTATTTTCATACAGTTTGCAACTGGTGCCCCTTCCAAGCACCGTCCGTGCTTCCACTGCAAGACTGACCAGGTGAGCACCGCCTACGGAACTTTTATACTTAAGGCCAATATAAGAGTATGGACATAAGCCTAAGGGACAACCATTTTGTCTTATTTTAAAAGTGCAGAGTGAGTTCAGGATTTTTTTACTCTGAAATTGCTAACCTAAGGTTTACAATATGTACCAAAGTGTTTACCTAAGTCTGTTTTTGTGAGAAGGAGATGTCCCAAGGTCTAATGAAATGTAATTGCCTAGATAAGACAATGTATTAGAAATTTGCTAAGTTCTGATGATTTTCAGTGAAGTGAATAGAAAGACTCTAGTCTTTCTTTGTGGTTTTTATATTAATCAATGTATGAGTAGATTGATTTTATATTATCAATTTTAATATATGTGCTGAATATATAGTATATATATATATATATATATATATAAGAGTATGGTCCTTATAGCTATATTCAGTTTTAAGATTAGAAACGAGGTACAAATTCCTCTGTCATTTTTAGAATCTCTCTCAGTGTAACATACAAGTTCATTATTTCTCTCCTTGAGGTTTTCTTGAATGGAGAAATGTGGACACAGGTGATCATAAACAAACCTTGTCTTTTCCAAGAACAATGACTTAGAATAGTCATGTTTATCTTGATTTAATTAGGTCTGGTCAAAAGATTTAAGGATAAACAAGGTGGTTGACTAAGTATAAAAGTCATTGTCTATTCAAGATCTTCTCAAGGTTTTGTCTGAAACCTTAGATAAAATGAATTGCTAGTATTTAAATAAAAGAATGAAGTGAGTGCTTCGACTTTGGTATGGAGTACTAGTGCCATCTAGTGTTAGGGTAACAAAGATTTAGGGAGGTTCTATTAATTATAAAGTGAGGTCACTAGTTAATGATAAAACGTTGCCAAGCCCTTTCTAAGATAGGATAAAAAGATGGTATGGGCTGACAGAAGGATCGATCTCTAGAGCTCCCTAGCTCTCTCTCTGACCATCTTCAAAAGACCATCCTGAAGGGACGATCATCTTCAAAAGACCAGATCCAGCCCTGACCACCTTTTCAGTCATTGGAGGCAGCCATCTTAGAACCATTGAAACTGATTTCTGCTAGCTGACATTTTGGTATAGTATAACCTTACCTATATTTTATAGGATAATTAATTAATATAATACATATCTATATATATTCAATTAACCATACTTTGTGTATAGTATCTGTTTTGGAATAAGATTGGGGTGCACCTGCAGCATCATCCCGAAAATGAATCCAATACAGGGAGATTGAAAATATACTGGTGAAAACACGGTATTATCTCCAAGGAATTGAATTCAATTCTAGACCAGTATGGTTGATTATATATATATTTGTATAGATAAAAGATAAACCAGATTTGGGTTAATCGGACATTTGTCGGCTGAGAGAAATCAAGTAGTTAATTGATTTAAAATATAATTGAGGGGTATCAATATAAGAAGTCATAATTGTGTGTGTATATATATATATATATATATATATATATATTCTCAATTATTTTTGACTTTATCACTATTTTGCATATCATTGATTGAATTTTATTATCGCCAATTTTATTATATATATTATTTTGCACTATAAATTGTATTAATAAATTACATATATATTATGTCTGTAACTGGGTTTTGTCTTCAATTCAACGCAGATCACAAGCTTGTTTTAGCTTGATGTTTATGATAATAAATTAGAATCTCCTTTATTACAGATTTTAATTTATTCACATAAATAATATAGACTGTCAATCGGAGACAGCATAAATATTCTGACAAGCCAGAAGAAACTGGTCTCTTGTCAAGGTTTGGGTGAGACAGCATGAATGATCTAATCTGATGCACCAGGCAAGGGTGGGTGGAAATCCTGGCTGATCAGTCTTTCCACATTTTTGGGTGGACAGGTGAGTATCCTTGGGGGCAACTATGGCCCCCTTCGCACTAAACACCCGCTCTGATGCCACACTACTGGCCGGGACTGTTGTAGCTGTTGCTGCTGGTGAGTAGTTTCTTCACTATGCGAGTGAAGAAAGCTGCTCATCAGCGACTCTAGACTCAGACTGATGCTAATAGAGCTGTTACTAGTCCTGCCACCCCACTTCTCCACAGCAGCCATGGCAGTGGAACATGAGCGCAGAGGGCCCCCCCGGCAACTGACTACATAGAATGTCTCTATAGTCGATCAGTTTGTTCTCCCTCTCAGCGGGTGTAAAAAAAAAAAAAGGCCCCATTTTGCTGCAGAGCCAGAAGTCGTCCCTCTGCCAAATGGTGACAATTCAGCTGTCATTATGCAAGCAAGTGAGCATGCATCGTGCAATTTTTGCAAGTGACTCGGAGGTACTCCCTGCCTCCATCTCCACTGCATACTGCCACTGTGTGTCTGGGTCCTCTGTGTAGCTGGCTATGTGTAGCTAGGTTGCAAATATAGCTTGTGTGTTTATACAGCTAGACCTGCCAATAACCTTAACACAGTTTCTATGTTTGTGTGTTAAAGACAAAAGCAGAGTAATTTACAGTGACTTCATGTTTTGGATGTCAAATAACTGTTATATATTGTGTTTACAGAAGCAGAAAAAGATAATATGCCTTTAAGATTCATTATATGGATGTGAGGTAAGCTCAATGACACAGCAGAAACAACAGAAAACAAAGAGTTAAACTGTTGTTGCTGGGCAGGAGTCTAGACCAATAACAGCCAGCCTCACACAGCAGGAGTTTTGACCAATCTTAGCCAGCCTCACACACAGCTTGTGTGGGAAATTCCCCTAGCAGGAGCTGCTGGAATCATTATTCACCAGAGAGAGGAGCTGAACAGACACACAATCCACAAGAGCTGTGTTTTATGGAAGCAGAGAGGCCAAAATAGGTATTTAAAACAGTTATATGTTTATACTGTTAATATAGTGATTAGAACTGTATACTAAACCAGTTATATGTGTGTTTACTTACAGTTCCAACAATTGCAAACTACAAATACCATACAAACAAACTACTGAGCCAAACAATTATGCAATCCAAACAAATTGCATACAAATGCGAACTGCTTATACCAGATCATAAGCAATTGGAGAGAGCAAACTGCAAACCAAGTAGAGCAAGTGAACTATTGGTTAACATCAGATATACCACTCAGAGAGATCATAAAGTGCTTAAATAACTTGAAGTGAGAGTACAGACACCGAAGAGAGAAATATATCCACCATTTTATGTTGAATGACAAGATTAAACACTTGAACCACCATCTTATGCATACTGCCATGTTGTGATACTTTATTCAACACATGTTTTGTACATAGACTATCTGCTACGGAGGCGGCAGTGTTATATGAAAAAAGTTGAAGTTAATAAAGAAGTTATTTCAAGCATTTGGTGTGCTCTTCAAACCTACTGTTTCCATAGAACGGCGCTGGAGGAATTACAGAGTAATAGACAGTCTGGTTAGACTAAAAGTCAGAGATATCAGAATTCTTCTAATGCCACAGCGCAAAAGGCACTTCATAGTGCTGCGCCTGCCACACTTTGCCTCATCTTCCTCATCACCCTGTAGCTCCTCTGGCTGCTCCTGCTCCTCCTCTCCTGTCACTTATGTAGAAAAACCACCCATTTTGCTACACATTGCTTGTGCTCCAATGTCCTCCTCCTCCAGTTCAGCCCCCACAGGGCTCATGTGTTTGTGAGATCTAGGCGCCGTGTCTCCAGTCCCCTGACCAGCTATATTTACCAGAATCTGTTCCAAGACATGAATTTGTACATCCCATAGTCTTGGCGACTGACAAATAACGTAACATCCTCAAAGGGCCTAAGCAAATGGCAGGTGTCACACATGAGCTGCCACTGGCTCACATCGAAGTTGCACAGGGGAGTACTCCTGTCCACTTGGATCATTAAGAAATTGTTTATGGCCTTTCTCTGTTCATATAGTCGGTCTAACCTATGGAGGGTGGAATTCCAATGGGTGGAAACTTTGCGGTGTACGAGTGGCTGAAGTGCATGCAAAGTTTCCTGGCCATTTTTATGATGTCTTGCAGATGGCTGGAAGACTTCAGGAACCCCATGGCTCAGCCCTCCTTGACGCAACACGACACAATGTTCTTCCCGTTGTCGGTCACCATGGTTCCGATTTTGAGTTGTCACAGAGAAAGCCATGATTAGATTTCTTGACGAAGGACACGGAGCAGTTCCTCCCCTGTGTGACTATGTTGACCAAGGGAAATGAGGTGCAGGACAGCGTGACACTGCTGTGCCCTGCACATGTGGTATGCTGGAGGGGCCATGTGATTTTTTTCCCCTGCAGTGGAGGCTGAGTACATGGTGGAGGATGAGGAGGCAGAGGTGGACATTATCGCAGGACCAACGGTGTAGCAATGTGGAGGCGTAAGCGGCATCACCTGGCCAAGTTGCTGGCGTGGCTGTGTAGGAACCACAATCACCCAGTGGGCTGTAAAGGATGTTTATTGTCCCTGCCCATAGTTACAGCTCCACACGTCGGTGCTGCCGTGCACTTTGGCAGACACCGACAGGCTCAAGGACTGGCCCACCTTCTGTTCTACATGTATGTGCAGGGCTGTTACTGCCTTTTTGGCAAATAAATTACGGCTTGGGACTCTCCACCTTGGCTCGGCACAAGCCATCAGTTCTCTGAAAGGTGCAGAGTCCACCACTTGGAAAGGGAGGGACTGCAGCACCAGCAATTTGGACAGGAGCAAATTCAGCTCCTGCGTCGTTGGATGCGTGCATTTATACTGTTGTCTCTTGGCAATTGCTTCGGTGATCAATTGCTGAAGTAATGACTGACGAGGCATAGGAGCAGGAGCAACAGGACCAGCAGATTATGGGAAGGACAGAAAGCTCCTTTAGCCTGAGGTGGTGGAGCCTTGACTGCCTGAAACCGGGTGCGTGCCACTGGGTGATGCAGCTGTTGCTGCAATAGGCTGGACCAGCACATCAGAGCCATGGTTGTCCCAGGCCACTTTATGCTGATGCTGCATATGTTGATGCAGGGCCGTGATGCCAACATTGGCATCCTGGCCACGCTTCACCTTCTACCCACATATGGCCATGTTTACCAACTCCGCCGGCTTAACAAAAAACTGCCACATGGCCGAGTAAGTTATTTTACCCCCCAACACTCCACACTGACTGACTGCTACCGCCGCTGCCTCCGTGAGCCTGTGTACCGCTACATCCCGGGCAGGTAGGCTCCTGTGAAGCAGGTGGTCTAATCGCGGAATGTTTGACTACCGACCTCCCACTGCTGCCACCCTGCTGACTCCTGGCCATGCCAGCGACTTGCTGGCTGTGCCGCTGACTCATGGGCAAGCTGTCACCCTCTTCTCCTGATGATTATGAAGTCCCTTCGTCACCCGGCTCCCAAGTGCGATCAGCTACATCATCATCATCATCGAGTACTGTCTGCATGTCACTGATGTACACCTCACACCTCAACCATCTCTGGGTCAGGAGCCTGATCGCTCGCAACACCAGCTCCCACACCACTCTCCTTATCACTACTTGCCCGTCTAGTGGAGGAAGCGGTGGATGTCTCCTACACATCTTGGTTTACCAGTAACTGCTGACTTTCTTCTAGTAGCTCATCCTCACTGTATAGTGGAGCTGAGCCCACAGCGTACAATACTTCTCTGGCTGAGGGAACAGAACAGGACAGAGGCAGGTTGAGGACAGGTGAGGGCACAGGGCCTTCTACCGGGCCATGCCAACTTAGCAGCATGTCAGAGGAACCCACCAACTCTTGGCTGGGGGTGTCTGATGTAACTTGGAATGAGGTGGATAACCGAGTCAACTATTCAAGAATCGCTGGGTTGCTGTTCAAGACACGACCACTAGATCACACCGAGAGCTCAGGCCGCTCGCTGCAACCCCTGCAGCCATGCCCCTTACTCTGCTGCAACCTCTGCCTGCAACAGAAACATTTAGGCCTCTTTCACTCCCCTGTGCAGGGCCTGACACTTCTCTGTCTGACATACTGTTAGATCAAATAATCCAATGTTAGATCAAATATATTTTTATTTTGCCACTAATACACAGCAAACTAGGCTTCCGAATAGATTACTGCACCGCAGAATGGCAATTTGGCCCAAATTTTCTTCTACTTTTACACAACAGGCTTTTCAACAGACATATGCTATGCTGGATGGCGAATATATTTTTATTTTACCAATAATACACAGCAAACTGGACTTCCGAATATATCACTGCACTGCAGAACGGCAATTAGGCCCTAATTTCTTTCCATGAATACGCAACAAAATGGGCTGTAATTGTTGCACTTCACCACACAATGACTAATAAGCCCTTTTTCCCAATAACACAAGCCAAAAAATGTTTTAAAACATAAAAAGGGCAAATAAAATGTATAAATATTTCCTTGTAATAACCCCTGTTAAGTGCTGTATCAAACAGCACTTGCACCCTAATAAGACAGGTTTGCCGGAATTACAGAGCTGTTTAACCGCCTCCGGACTGCCTAACGCAAATGTGCGGTCCGGAGGCGGCAGCGCTGCACACAGTCACGCATATACGCGTCATCTCGCGAGACGCGAAATGACGCGCTATGCCGGCCCGCGCATGCGCAGTTCGGGCCGGCATTTCGTCAAGGAGTAAATCGTCATCAGCTTGCCAGCCAATGATCGCGGCTGGCAAGCTGATGATTTTTAAAAAATCCAATCAGAGTGCCAGATAGCAGATCATATTTGTAAATATGATCTGTTATATGGCTGCCTGCTCCTCTGCTGGTTCTTTTCGTCGGTTGGATCCAGCAGAGGAGCAGGCTATACAGTGAGTACACCAAACACCTCATACTAGCCCCAGATCACCCCCCTGAACCCCAATTAACCCTTTGATCACCCCTTTGTCAATCACTAGTGAAAGGAAAAAAGTGATCAGTGTAAACTGTCACTTTTTTTTTTCACTGGTATTGACCGTTAGGTTTTAGGTATAGTTTAGGCCCCTTGGTTAGGTAGTTTAGGGATCGGTTAGCGCCCAGCCCACCGCACCGCAGTCACTGATTCGCTGATTAGCGTATTAGCATTTGTACTTTTATAGTATCTGGAAGTGATCAAAACTGTCAGATCTATAATTGTATTAGTGTCACTTTAGGTTCGCCCTCCACCCAAAACGCAGTGTTTGCCCGATCAGGCCAATTTTTTTTTGATCACTGCACAATCACTTTACACGCGCTGCGGCGATAAAAAAATCAGTTTTGATATTTTTTATCAACCGCAGCGGCCTCCGGTACTTCGCTAGCCTCCCCTTTGTAAGACAGGCTTGCTTTTTTTTCTTGGGTAGTCTCAGGGGATACCCCTAAATTTAGTTGCCCACAATGTCAAACAGGGGGTATTCTTCTGAAGAGGCCTACAGGCTTCTGACCCAGTCGGATGAGGAATGGGAACCCTCATCTGATGAATCCAGCGGGTCAGAATACAAACCTGTAGAAAGCAGTGGCTCTCTGACCCAAAGTTCGGACGAGGAGGCTGAGTTCCCTGATAGCACCAGGCGTACCCGGCGCCGTGTCGCTAGACCACAGGTTGCGCAGGATCCGCTTCAAGAGCAGCAGAGTGGGGCTGGTGCTGTCGGATTACGTGGTGAGGCATACACCAGCAGCCCAGCCCTCCCTGGACCTAGTACCAGCACTGCCGTAGAACATGGTGAAGTAGCGAGCACCAGAAGGGCAGTTGAAGCTGGTACGGTGGCACGAGCAGTAGTGACCCCGTCGCAGCCACCGCAAAGACGTGCCCGTAGAGCCCCTAGAATCCCAGAGGTGCTGGCAAACCCTGATTGGCAGTCCCCAACTTCAGCCGCACCTGTAGTTTTCCCTTTCACTGCCCAGTCTGGAGTTCAGGTTGAGACAGCTCAGATCGGTTCGGCCCTGGGATTTTTTGAGCTGTTCTTGACTGCGGAGCTCTTAGACATAGTTGTGGCCGAAACAAACAGGTATGCCACACAGTTTATAACCGCTAACCCGGGAAGCTTTTATGCCCAGCCTTTCCGGTGGAAACCAGTCCAAGTTTCCGAAATTAAAACTTTTCTGGGCCTCCTCCTCAACATGGGTCTAACTAAAAAGCATGAATTGCGGTCATATTGGTCCACGAACCCAATTCATCACATGCCCATGTTCTCTGCTGCTATGTCCAGGGCACGTTTTGAGGCCATCCTGCGTTTCCTGCACTTTAGCGACAACACCGCCTCCCGTCCCAGAGGCAACCCTGCTTTTGAACGGCTCCACAAAATTCGGCCCCTCATAGACCATTTCAACCTGAAATTTGCAGATTTGTATACCCCAGAGCAAAACATCTGCGTAGACGAGTCCCTGATACATTTTACTGGGCGCCTTGGCTTCAAACAATACATCCCAAGCAAGCGCGCCCGGTATGGGGTCAAATTGTATAAGCTCTGTGAAAGGGCCACAGGCTATACCCACAAATTTCGGATCTATGAGGGAAAAGATCAGACCCTGGAGCTGGTCGGTTGCCCTGACTACCTGGGAAGCAGTAGGAAGACAGTTTGGGACTTGGTGTCACCCTTATTCGGCAAGGGGTACCATCTTTATGTGGACAATTTTGACACAAGTGTGGCCCTCTTTAGGCATTTTTTTCTAGAACGGATTGGCGCCTGTGGCACCGCGCGAACTAGTCGCGCGGGCTTCCCCCAACGGCTCGTTACCACCCGTCTTGCAAGGGGGCAGAGGGCCGCACTGTGTAACGAAGAACTGCTCGCGGTGAAATGGAGAGACAAGCGTGACGTTTACATGCTCTCCTCCATTCACGCAGACACGACAAAACAAATTGAGCGAGCAACCCGTGTCATTGAAAAGCCCCTCTCAGTCCACGACTATAACCTTCACATGGGAGGGGTGGACTTCAATGACCAGATGTTGTCTCCGTATTTAGTTTCCCGCAGAACCAGACGCTGGTATAAGAAGGTGTCTGTATATTTAATTCAATTGGCTCTGTATAATAGTTTTGTTCTCTACAGTAAGGCTGGGAGAACTGGATCCTTCCTCAAATTTAAGGAAGAGATCATCGCGAACCTCCTGTACCCAGGAGGTTCCGTGGACCCATCCACCAGTGTAGTTAGCCGTCTACACGAGCGACATTTCCCCAATGTCGTTCCTGGTACCTCAACCCAACCGTCACCCCAAAAAAGATGTCGTGTCTGTAGCAGGAGTGGAATAAGGCGTGACACCCGCTATTTCTGTCCTGACTGTCCTTACCACCCTGCCCTATGCTTTGGAGAGTGTTTCCGGAAGTACCACTCACAGGTACACTATTAGCATAGGGATCATCTCACCAGGACAGGCACACAGGGCTATTAGGGCCCATTCACTCACACAGCTGCTGCAAACGTCTCCTTTCACCTGGGACAAAGTGCATAACGCACTTCGCCACATCTTTGGGCGATTTGCGCTTTGCACATTGACCCATGGGGAAGGAGAGGTTTGTTCTATAAAGGTAAAAAAAAAAAAAAAAAAAAAAAAAACACCAGTAAGCAAAAAGGTTAATGTTCAGTTAAAAAAGTTAAAGTTTATATATTCTGTTCCAAAGTTAATAAAATTATTGCGTTGCGGCCTGTTTTTTTTTTTTTTTTTTTACCTTCCAGGTGGACCAACCGATCGACTAGCTGCAGCACTGATGTGCATTCTGAAAGAAGCATTGCGCTGCTGTCAGATTACACGCAAGTCGGTGTATGCGGCGCTGCAAGACGGGATTTCTCCTCTGCAGTAACAGATACGTTTGCCAAGGCATACGAGCTGAGGAGGAGGCGGCGTTCCTATGCTTTGGCAAACACTTTGTATATATATAAAAAAAAAAAATCCCGGCACTGATTTATTCATCCACATCGATTGATGTGAATGGAGAAATCTGGTTTGCCAGGGCATACGAGCTAAGTGGGTATGGATGTTGGGCGGAGCTCCTATGTCCTGGCAGACGCCTTTCCCCTCCTTTTTTTTTTTTGGCAGAGATTTTTTCATCCACATTGATCGATGCGAATGAAGAAATCTGTGCCGTTCATTTTTTTCTTTCAGCCCAGAGGCTGAACGGAAAAAAAAATCTCATTACCTGTATGCTCAATATAAGGAGAATAGCAGAAACTCCTAATGCTGGCCATACATGTAATGATTGCGGAGACCCTCAAATGCCAGGGCAGTACAAACACCCCACAACTGACCCCATTTTGGAAAGAAGACACCCCAAGGTATTCGCTGAGGGGCATATTGAGTCCATGAAAGATTTAAATTTTTGTCCTAAGTTAGCGGAAAGTGAGACTTTGTGAGAAAAAACAAAAAAAAAATCAATTTCCACTAACTTATGCGAAAAAAAATAATTTCGATGAACTTGCCAGGCCCCTCATTGGATACCTTGGGGTGTCTTCTTTCCAAAATGGGGTCACATGTGGGGTATTTATACTGCCCTGGCTTTTTAGGGGCCCTAAAGCGTGAGAAGAAGTCTGGGATCCAAATGTCTAAAAATGCCCTCCTAAAAGGAATTTGGGCACCTTTGCGCATCTAGGCTGCAAAAAAGTGTCACACATCTGGTATCGCCGTACTCAGGAGAAGTTGGGGAATGTGGTTTGGGGTGTCATTTTACATATACCCATGCTGGGTGAGATAAATATCTTGGTCAAATGCCAACTTTGTATAAAAAAAATTGGAAAAGTTGTCTTTTGCCAAGATATTTCTCTCACCCAGCATGGGTATATGTAAAATGACACCCCAAAACACATTCCCCAACTTCTCCTGAGTACGGCGATACCAGATGTGTGACACTTTTTTGCTGCCTAGGTGGGCAAAGGGGCACATATTCCAAAGTGCACCTTTCGAATTTCGCAGGCCATTTTTTACACATTTTGATTGCAAAGTACTTCTCACACATTAGGGCCCCTAAATTGCCAGGGCAGTATAACTACCCCACAAGTGATCCCATTTTGGAAATAAGACACCCCAAGGTATTCCGTGAGGGGCATGGCGAGTTCCTAGAATTTTTTTTTTTTGTCGCAAGTTAGTGGAATATGAGACTTTGTAAGGAAAAAAGAGAAAAAAAAAAAATCATCATTTTCCGCTAACTTGTGACAACAAGAAAAAATCTAGGAACTCGCTGTGCCCCTCACGGCATACCTTGGGGTGTCTTCTTTTCAAAATGGGGTCACTTGTGGGGTAGTTATACTGCCCTGGCAATTTAGGGGCCCATATGTGTGAGAAGTACTTTGCAATCAAAATGTGTAAAAAATGGCCTGCGAAATCCGAAAGGTGCACTTTGGAATATGTGCCCCTTTGCCCACCTTGGCAGCAAAAAATTGTGACACATCTGGTATCGCCGTACTCAGGAGAAGTTGGGGAATGTGTTTTGGGGTGTCATTTTACATATACCCATGCTGGGTGAGAAAAATATCTTGGTCAAATGCCAACTTTGTATAAAAAAATGGGAAAAGTTGTCTTTTGCCAAGATATTTCTCTCACCCAGCATGGGTATATGTAAAATGACACCCCAAAACACATTCCCCAACTTCTCCTGAGTACGGTGATACCAGATGTGTCACACTTTTTTGCAGCCTAGGTGGGCAAAGGGACCCACATTCCAAAGTGCACCTTTCGGATTTCACCGGTCATTTTTTACAGATTTTGATTGCAAAGTACTTCTCACACATATGGGCCCCTAAATTGCCAGGGCAGTATAACTACGCCACAAGTGACCCCATTTTGGAAAGAAGACACCCCAAGGTATTCTGTGAGGGGCATGGTGAGTGCCTCGAATTTTTTATTTTTTGTCGCAAGTTAGTGGAATATGAGACTTTGTAAGAAAAAAAAAAATCATTTTCCGCTAACTTGTGACAAAAAATAAAAAGTTCTATGAACTCACTATGTCCATCAGCGAATACCTTAGGGTGTCTACTTTCCGAAATGGGGTCATTTGTGGGGTTTTTCTACTGTTTTGGCATTGTAGAACCTCAGGAATCATGACAGGTGCTCAGAAAGTCAGAGCTGTTTCAAAAAGCGGAAATTCAAATTTTTGTACCATAGTGTGTAAACGCTATAACTTTTACCAAAACCATTTTTTTTTTTTGCCCAAACATTTTTTCTTTATCAAAGACATGTAGAACAATAAATTTGGCTAAAAATTTATATATGGATGTGGTTTTTTTTGCAAAATTTTACAGCTGAAAGTGAAAAATTTCATTTTCTTGCAAAAAAATCATTAAATTTTGATTAATAACAAAAAAAGTTAAAATGTCAGCAGCAATAAAATACCACCAAATGAAAGCTCTATTAGTGAGAGGAAAAGGAGGTAAAATTCATTTGGGTGGTAAGTTGCATGACCGAGCGATAAAAGGTGAAAGTAGTGTAGTGCCGAAGTGTAAAAAGTGGCCTGGTCATGAAGGGGGTTTCAGCTAGCGGGGTTGAAGTGGTTAATGGCAATTTGGATCCCCATTCAGTGCAGCAAAGTGTAATCGGATTGTTCCTATTAATCAGGCTGTCAAATCCCCGAATGAACCCTGTTCAACAGAAATGCTGATGGAATGATTCCTCCCTCTTGTGTCCCTACACTTTGAGTAATCTTTCCCTGCACTTGTAAATTGTTGTTTTTTTTCACCACAATCAAGTCTTTCCTGTCACTGTCCCTAGCGCCTGCAGACACGTCGCTCCCTACACTACGTATGCTGGTGAATTGTAAAATCTAAAATGGCCGCCGTATTTATAGGGCTGTGACATCACAGTGCTTGTTGGGTGCTGATTGGCTGCATGCATGTCAGTCTGAGTGATCCCGACTTCCCAGAGTTCCTTGCCCCATATCCTCACATGTATAGCAGCCATTTTAGGGGAAAAAAAAATGTGTGAGGAAATTTGCATTTGTGTGAATCAAATTTTTCCTGAAATTAGGACTGAATTCCACTTAGTCAGCTTTGATTCACCCATCTCTAATTATATGGAACTAATAAAGCCTTTATTCAAATTCTGCACCATTTTCTATATTTCATAAGTTATTCCCCCTTGCTGGCCGAAACCTTTGTGCTATCCACACAGAGGTTCTGTCCATAAAATGGCTGCTGATGGAGGGTCATGCAACCAGGCAAATCACCTCCATGTGATGCCTCTTCCATTCAAACACACTGTATTTGCCATCTGTACTTGCACTTTTGGGAGTTTAGTGCAGTTGCAGTGTGTTTGAATAAAGAAGACATCATATTATCACATGACCCTCCATCAGTTACCATCTTGGGAAGTGGACATCTATGTGGACAGTGGACAAGATTTGCAAGAGGGCATGACTTATGCAATATAGAAAACTGCACAGAATATTAATAATGGCTCTATTAGTAAGAGCCATTTAGTCAACTTATGTATATACTGTATATTGTCACAAATAACCAGAAAGTGGCCAACCCCTTTAATTGTAAAAATTGTGATAAAATCCTGACATTGTGGTAGCAAAAGGTAAAATCAAACAAGATTATGCACATATCCTCTTTCCTGATTTCGCATAACAGAGGCATCTCTAATTCCATGACCTTTCCAACGAGTCTCTGTGTACACTGGGAGGGAAGGTTACACCTACCGAGGCTTCAACCTGACAGGAAGGGATTGAATGCAGTTTCTTAGGGTACTTTCACACTAGCGTTTTTGTTTTTAAGTATTGAGTTTCGTCACAGGAGATCAATACCGGAAAAAAAACTGATCAGTTTTATCCTAATGCATTTGGAATGGAGAGCATTCCGTTCAGTATGCTTTAGGATGCATAAGTTCAGTCCCTCTTACGTTTTTTAGAATAAGACATGTTCTATTTTTTTGCGGAAACAGAAGCACAGATGTGGATCCGCAAATGCGGATGAGGATCCTCAAATGCGGATGTGGACAGCACATTCCGGCCCCATTGAAAATTAATGGGTCTGCACCCATTCCGCAAAATTGCGGAATGGATGTGGACCCATTTTGCGGACATGTAAATGGAAAAGATATCCCTCAAAATTAAAATAAATGAAATTATTAAAGTTAAGCAAAAAGCATAGATGTGGTAGGCAATAACAAGTGCGCGGCGGCACCAAATTAGAAACCATATGTCCTACCACAATCCGAGGGGTTCCAGTGCACATCCATGAATCCAGAAGGGAAAGCAAAAAAACACCCATCCCTGGGCTAGATGATGATGTGGTATTGAAGGACAGGGTGGGCAAAGAACTGTCCCTGATATTGCCCTACAGGGGGGTGCTATTCTGGCCTTGATAGCCTAACCACAGAGGACCTGCCCTGATAAGAGCGACCCCGTCCGGAACCTTACCCTATATAAAAATGGCCCTAGTAAGACCCTAGCCCCTAGGTCCCTGAATTCCAGGTGATCAATATATAGATCTATGTGTTTTTGACTCATTATAAAAGTATAAATATATTGCACCCCTCTGTGTATAACACATATCAATAGCACACGTATACTAGTGCTTAAAAGTACTTTTGTGGTCCTATTAGCTAGTGTTTGGTGTCCCTAACAGCCTGTCCCTGCTCCACACAGCAACCTCTCCCTACACTGGCAAAACACTGAATGTAAAATGGCAGCCAGAGCAGGTTTATTTATAAGGTAGGGAGTATGTCCATGTGCTGAAATGTCTCAATTGGCTGTCCTGTACCACCTGATGCATGTGTCATGGGTCAAAGTTCTTCACAATGTAAAAGAATATGGCGGGCGCAAATTTCTCCATACGTTTGCATATTTGGCGAATTGCAAACATGCAAAGTTCGCCGCAAAATGACCACTGGGCGAACCGCAAGGCCATCTCTACTTATTAGGCATATTTTGCCTATGCAGCCTTTTTTGTAACTCGGGTTCCACCGAAGTTGACCTATTATTGTTATCTCATTAACCACCTTAGCCATCTCTAGCTGAAACCCCCTTAATGGCCAGACCACTTTTTACAATTCTGCACTACACTATTTTCACGGTTTATTGCTCGGTCATATAACTTACCACCAAAATTAATTTTACCTCCTTTTATTCTCACTAATAGAGCTTTCATTTGGTGGTATTTCATTGCTGCTGACATTTTTACTTTTTTTGATATTAATCAAAAATTACCTAATTTTTTGCAAAAAAAATGACATTTTTCCCTTTCTGTTGTAAAATTGTTCAAATAAAACTAAATTTCTATATACATTTTTCTCTAAATGCATTGTTCTACATGTGTTTGATAAAAAAAAAAATGCAATAAGTGTATATTTATTGGTTTGGGTAAAAGTTATAGCATTTAAAAACTATGGTGCAAAAAAATTTATTTGAGCACCTGTCATGTTTCCTGAGGTTCTACAATGCCCAGACAGTAGAAACACCACACAAATGACCCCATTTCGGAAAGTAGACACCCTAAGGTATTCGCTGATGGGCATAGTGAGTTCATGGAAGTTTTTATTTTTTGTCACAAGTTAGCGGAAATGGAAGTTTTTTTTTTCTTACAAAGTCTCATATTCCACTAATTTGTGACAAAAGATAAAATTTTACATGAACTCACCATACCCCTCATGCAATAACTTGCGGTGTCTTCTTTCCAAAATGGGGTCACTTGTGGGGTATACTGCCCTTGCATTTCAAGAATAAGTAGTTTGAAATCCAAATGCGTAAAAATGCCCTGTGAAATCCTAAAAGTACTCATTGGAATTTGGGCCCCTTTATGCACCTAGGATGCAAAAAAGTGTCACTCATGTGGTATTGCTGTACTCAGAAGAAGTAGGGAAATGTGTTTTGGGGTGTATTTTTACATATACCCATACTGTGTGTGAGAAATATCTCTGTAAATGACAACTTTGTATACATTTTTTTTTAAAGTTGTCAATTTACAGAGATATTTCTCTCACCCAGCATGGGTATATGTAAAAATACACCCCAAAACACATTGCCCTACTTCTCTTGAGTACGTCAATACCACATGTGTGACACTTTTTTGCAGCCAAGATGCGCATTGGGGCCCAAATCCCAATGAGTACCTTTAGCATTTCACAGGGCATTTTTACGCATTTGGATTCCGTGAGGGGTATGGTGAGTTCATGTAAGATTTAATTTTTTGTCACAATTTAGTGGAATATGAGACTTTGTAAGAAAAAAATAAAAACAAAAAATCAATTTCCGCTAACTTGTGGCAAAAAAAAATATTCTATGAATTCGCCATGCCCCTCAAAAGTGATCTTTATAGCGCCGCAGCGATTTTGCTGTGTTTTTGCAGTGATCAGAAAAAAAAATATTCTGTCACTGTGGTGGGGTGGACTGAACGCAAGTGTGCGTACAAGATCAGGCCTGATCGGGCGAACACTGCATTTTTTGTAGAGCCTATAGAACATGTCCTATTCTTGTCCGCAATTGCATTTTCTATATAGTTCTGAATGGAGCCTTACAGGGGGGTGATCAGGGAGTCTATATGGGGTGATCAGGGGTTAATAAGTGACAAGGGGGGTGTAGTGTGGTGATTGGTGCTACTTACAGAGCTGACTGTGTCCTCTGGTAGTGGATTCAAGCAAAAGGGACCACCAGAGGACCAGGTAGCACGTATATTAGACGCTGTTAACAAAACAGCGTCTAATATACCTTTTTGGGGTTAAAAAAATAAAAATAAATTGCATCTACAGCCTGCCAGCGAATGATCGCTGCTGGCAGGCTGTAGATCAACTTCTCAGCTGCGCGTCGCTGTGAACGCGCGTGAGATGATGCATCGATGCGTCTAGGAGGAATAACACGGCATCCCTGCGTTAGGTGGTCGGGAGGTGGTTAAGCATAAGAAATGTTTACATACTTGATGTAATGTGCCTTTTATCTCTTTGGTGATTGACCTCAAAAACAATAAAAAATTGTTAATTACAAAAAAAAGAAATGCATTAGTGCCAGGATCCGGCATTAAGTGTTTCGGCAAAATGGATCCGGTTTTCCAGTCTGCGCATGCGCAGACCTTTAAAGAAACAAAAAATAAATAAACACCGGATCCATTTTTCCAGATTACACTGGAGAGACGGAACTGCCTGCCAGAATCCTCTGCTGCAAGTGTGAAATTTACCTTACATTACACCCTTGTGATTGCTTGTAAGTGACCTTTTTCAGAGGGATATAATATGCTTTGTCAGTAACCCCATTATCTGATGGGACTAAGCCTTCTTTCTTTAAAGAGGACCTTTCATGCTTTTTTATTAAGTAAGATAAAGCTGTACTGATGCTGCCACCCTTCTTGATTTTTTAAAATATGCCTCCTATGTCCCGCTGTGCCCACTGGATTTCTCCCGCCCAGTATGCTAATACTGAGCATTGGAGCAGTGAAGAGGAGACTGAGTCTTTCTCCGTGGGTGTCTCCTTTTCAGGGAGGTTTTTGGCGATTGGACAGCACTACAGTCAGGGAGAAGGAGACGCACACGGAGAAAGACTCAGTCTCCTCCTCATTGCTCCGATGCTCGGTATTAGCATACTGAGCGGGAGAAATTCAACAGGGCACAGCGGGACATAGGAGGCATATTTTAAAAAATCAAGCAGGGTGGCAGCATTAGCAGGGGGTACCCCGCAAGTACAGGTATATATCTCCCTTAATAAAATTGCATGAAAGGTCCTCTTTAAAGAGGTTTTCCACTCTTGAGGTTTAAGAACCTGCATGCCCACTAATCATCTGTTTTCCGCCACCGATGATGGAAATGAAAAAGTGATAGAGCTGGGGACAGAAGGCTTTATCCACTGTCTAGTGGCTGGGCCAGAATACTGCAGTACAGCTCCTATCCCAGCTGATTGGTGCAAATTCAGGGCGTTAGACCTCCACCAAACTGAAATTGATGACCTGTTCAGAAGTTAGGCCATCAATATTTAATGAGTGGAAAACCCCTCTTAAGCAATCCTCCAGTTCAAAATCAACATTTTGTTATAGCTACAGAATGTATAGTTAAAAAAGTTGTCCCATGAAGACATTTATCGCATATTGATAGGATATGCCATAAATATCAGATAGGTACAGATTCCACCCTCTGGCCACTCCTTCATTCACCTCTATGAGACTTTTTTAAAATAGCCATGCTAGCTCAGCAATTTTGAAAGTTCCATAGCAATGAATAGAGAAAGCTGCCTACTGTGCCTACAGGTGTAGAAAACATGCTACCAATTAAGAATGCTTGATCAGCCATGTCTCTAAAACGCTGTGGAATATAGCAGCACTATATAAGTGCATAAGATAAATAAAATAAATCAGCCAAAGAAATTCAGCACAGCACACAAAAGACACATCATGCTTACTTCCCTTCAAAATCGGAAGATGTCGAGAAGTGCCATCAGCTCAGAACTGCCAAAAATCAGTAGGACCCAGGTACAACAATCTAATGTTTTGAGAAATCTAGATTTAAGTAGTCTTCATATAAGAACTGCAACCAAAAAGACATACCTGAATCACAGTAGGCAAGAATTAAAACATAACTTTTAATGCTAATAATGATAATATGAGCCACTTCAAAGTAGCGGTACATCGAAAGCAAATGAACAAAAAAAATGATGTCATATCGTATTTCTCCCCTCAAGTATAGGTTCATCAGGGGAGAAATACTGGGTAACAAAAACACAAGAATACGGATTATGATTAGTGTTGATCACGAATATTCAAATAGCAAATTTTTATCGCGAATATTTTGAATATAGTGAATATTCGAGATTTTTTTATTGCTAATTTTTGTAATGCTAATTTTTATCGCAAACTTTTCAATTGTCAAGTAAAAACATGATTCCTCCCTGCTTCTTTCTTGTGAGCCAATGACTCATTGGCCCACAAGCAAGAAGCAGGAAGGAATCATGACTTTAAAATGGGAAAAATGATGAATATTCTAAAAAACGAATATATAGCACTATATTGAATATATTTGTTTTTCGAATATTTGTAATAGTCTAAAACAAGAATATATAGCAATATATTGAATATTCGAAAAAAAATAAGATAGAGCAATTTAGCTAATATAGTTATATAATCTTTTTGTCTAATAGTTTTTGCTAAATTGCTCTATATTTTTTTTTTTTTTGCATATTCGCTATATTGCTATATATAGAGTTGAGCGAACACCTGGATGTTCGGGTTCGAGAAGTTCGGCCGAACATCCCGGAAATGTTCGGGTTCGGGATCCGAACCCGATCCGAACTTCGTCCCGAACCCGAACCCCATTGAAGTCAATGGGGACCCGAACTTTTCGGCACTAAAAAGGCTGTAAAACAGCCCAGGAAAGAGCTAGAGGGCTGCAAAAGGCAGCAACATGTAGGTAAATCCCCTGCAAACAAATGTGGATAGGGAAATGAATTAAAATAAAAATTAAATAAATAAAAATTAACCAAAATCAATTGGAGAGAGGTTCCATAGCAGAGAATCTGGCTTCCCGTCACCCACCACTGGAACAGTCCATTCTCAGATATTTAGGCCCCGGCACCCAGGCAGAGGAGAGAGGTCCCGTAACAGAGAATCTGTCTTCATGTCAGCAGAGAATTAGTCTGCATGTCATAGCAGAGAATGAGGCTTCACGTCACCCACCACTGCAACAGTCCATTGGCATATATTTAGGCCTAGCACACAGGCAGAGCAGAGAGGTCCCGTAACAGACAATCTGGCTTCATGTCAGCAGAGAATCAGTCTGCATGTCATAGCAGAGAATCAGGCTTCACGTCAGCCACCACTGCAACAGTCCATTGGCATATATTTAGGCCTAGCACACAGGCAGAGCAGAGAGGTCCCGTAACAGACAATCTGGCTTCATGTCAGCAGAGAATCAGTCTGCATGTCATAGCAGAGAATGAGGCTTCACGTCAGCCACCACTGCAACAGTCCATTGGCATATATTTAGGCCTAGCACACAGGCAGAGCAGAGAGGTCCCGTAACAGACAATCTGGCTTCATGTCAGCAGAGAATCAGTCTGCATGTCATAGCAGAGAATCAGGCTTCACGTCAACCACCACTGCAACAGTCCATTGTCATAAATTTAGGCCCAGCACCCAGGCAGAGGAGAGAGGTCCCGTAACAGACAATCTGGCTTCATGTCAGCAGAGAATTAGTCTGCATGTCATAGCAGAGAATCAGGCTTCATGTCAGCCACCACTGCAACAGTCCATTGGCATATATTTAGGCCCAGCACCCAGGCAGAGGAGGGAGGTCCCGTAACAGAGAATCTGTCTTCATGTCAGCAGAGAATCAGTCTGCATGTCATAGCAGAGAATGAGGCTTCACGTCACCCACCACTGCAACAGTCCATTGGCATATATTTAGGCCTAGCACACAGGCAGAGCAGAGAGGTCCCGTAACAGACAATCTGGCTTCATGTCAGCAGAGAATCAGTCTGCATGTCATAGCAGAGAATCAGGCTTCACGTCAGCCACCACTGCAACAGTCCATTGGCATATATTTAGGCCTAGCACACAGGCAGAGCAGAGAGGTCCCGTAACAGACAATCTGGCTTCATGTCAGCAGAGAATCAGTCTGCATGTCATAGCAGAGAATGAGGCTTCACGTCAGCCACCACTGCAACAGTCCATTGGCATATATTTAGGCCTAGCACACAGGCAGAGCAGAGAGGTCCCGTAACAGACAATCTGGCTTCATGTCAGCAGAGAATCAGTCTGCATGTCATAGCAGAGAATCAGGCTTCACGTCAGCCACCACTGCAACAGTCCATTGTCATAAATTTAGGCCCAGCACCCAGGCAGAGGAGAGAGGTCCCGTAACAGACAATCTGGCTTCATGTCAGCAGAGAATTAGTCTGCATGTCATAGCAGAGAATCAGGCTTCATGTCAGCCACCACTGCAACAGTCCATTGGCATATATTTAGGCCCAGCACCCAGGCAGAGGAGGGAGGTCCCGTAACAGAGAATCTGTCTTCATGTCAGCAGAGAATCAGTCTGCATGTCATAGCAGAGAATGAGGCTTCACGTCACCCACCACTGCAACAGTCCATTGGCATATATTTAGGCCTAGCACACAGGCAGAGCAGAGAGGTCCCGTAACAGACAATCTGGCTTCATGTCAGCAGAGAATCAGTCTGCATGTCTTAGCAGAGAATCAGGCTTCACGTCAGCCACCACTGCAACAGTCCATTGGCATATATTTAGGCCTAGCACACAGGCAGAGCAGAGAGGTCCCGTAACAGACAATCTGGCTTCATGTCAGCAGAGAATCAGTCTGCATGTCATAGCAGAGAATGAGGCTTCACGTCAGCCACCACTGCAACAGTCCATTGGCATATATTTAGGCCCAGCACCCAGGCAGAGGAGGGAGGTCCCGTAACAGAGAATCTGTCTTCATGTCAGCAGAGAATCAGTCTGCATGTCATAGCAGAGAATGAGGCTTCACGTCACCCACCACTGCAACAGTCCATTGGCATATATTTAGGCCTAGCACACAGGCAGAGCAGAGAGGTCCCGTAACAGACAATCTGGCTTCATGTCAGCAGAGAATCAGTCTGCATGTCATAGCAGAGAATCAGGCTTCACGTCAGCCACCACTGCAACAGTCCATTGTCATAAATTTAGGCCCAGCACCCAGGCAGAGGAGAGAGGTCCCGTAACAGACAATCTGGCTTCATGTCAGCAGAGAATTAGTCTGCATGTCATAGCAGAGAATCAGGCTTCATGTCAGCCACCACTGCAACAGTCCATTGGCATATATTTAGGCCCAGCACCCAGGCAGAGGAGGGAGGTCCCGTAACAGAGAATCTGTCTTCATGTCAGCAGAGAATCAGTCTGCATGTCATAGCAGAGAATGAGGCTTCACGTCAGCCACCACTGCAACAGTCCATTGGCATATATTTAGGCCTAGCACACAGGCAGAGGAGAGGTTCATTCAACTTTGGGTAGCCTCGCAATATAATGGTAAAATGAAAATAAAAATAGGATTGAATGAGGAAGTGCCCTGGAGTCCAATAATATATGGTTATGGGGAGGTAGTTAATGTCTAATCTGGACAAGGGACGGACAGGTCCTGTGGGATCCATGCCTGGTTCATTTTTATGAACGTCAGCTTGTCCACATTGGCTGTAGACAGGCGGCTGCGTTTGTCTGTAATGACGCCCCCTGCCGTGCTGAATACACGTTCAGACAAAACGCTGGCTGCCGGGCAGGCCAGCACCTCCAAGGCATAAAAGGCTAGCTCTGGCCACGTGGACAATTTAGAGACCCAGAAGTTGAATGGGGCCGAACCATCAGTCAGTACGTGGAGGGGTGTGCACACGTACTGTTCCACCATGTTAGTGAAATGTTGCCTCCTGCTAACACGTTGCGTATCAGGTGGTGGTGCAGTTAGCTGTGGCGTGTTGACAAAAGTTTTCCACATCTCTGCCATGCTAACCCTGCCCTCAGAGGAGCTGGCCGTGACACAGCTGCCTTGGCGACCTCTTGCTCCTCCTCTGCCTTGGCCTTGGGCTTCCACTTGTTCCCCTGTGACATTTGGGAATGCTCTCAGTAGCGCGTCTACCAACGTGCGCTTGTACTCGCGCATCTTCCTATCACGCTCCAGTGCAGGAAGTAAGGTGGGCACATTGTCTTTGTAGCGTGGATCCAGCAGGGTGGCAACCCAGTAGTCCGCACAGGTTAAAATGTGGGCAACTCTGCTGTCGTTGCGCAGGCACTGCAGCATGTAGTCGCTCATGTGTGCCAGGCTGCCCAGGGGTAAGGACAAGCTGTCCTCTGTGGGAGGCGTATCGTCATCGTCCTGCCTTTCCCCCCAGCCACGCACCAGTGATGGACCCGAGCTGCGTTGGGTGCCACCCCGCTGTGACCATGCTTCATCCTCATCCTCCTCCACCTCCTCCTCATCCTCGTCCTCCTCGTCCTCCAGTAGTGGGCCCTGGCTGGCCACATTTGTACCTGGCCTCTGCTGTTGCCAAAAACCTCCCTCTGAGTCACTTCGAAGAGACTGGCCTGAAAGTGCTAAAAATGACCCCTCTTCCTCCTCCTCCTCCTCCTCCTCCTGGGCCACCTCCTCTTCCATCATCGCCCTAAGTGTTTTCTCAAGGAGACATAGAAGTGGTATTGTAACGCTGATAACGGTGTCATCGCCACTGGCCATGTTGGTGGAGTACTCGAAACAGCGCAACAGGGCACACAGGTCTCGCATGGAGGCCCAGTCATTGGTGGTGAAGTGGTGCTGTTCTGTAGTGCGACTGACCCGTGCGTGCTGCAGCTGAAACTCCACTATGGCCTGCTGCTGCTCGCACAGTCTGTCCAGCATGTGCAAGGTGGAGTTCCACCTGGTGGGCACGTCGCATATGAGGCGGTGAGCGGGAAGGCCGAAGTTACGCTGTAGCGCAGACAGGCGAGCAGCAGCAGGATGTGAACGCCGGAAGCGCGAACAGACGGCCCGCACTTTATGCAGCAGCTCTGACATGTCGGGGTAGTTGTGAATGAACTTCTGCACCACCAAATTCAGCACATGCGCCAAGCAAGGGATGTGCGTCAAATTGGCTAGTCACAGAGCTGCAACGAGATTTCGCCCATTATCACACACCACCAGGCCGGGCTTGAGGCTCACCGGCAGCAACCACTCGTCGGTCTGTTGTTCTATACCCCGCCACAACTCCTGTGCGGTGTGGGGCCTGTCCCCCAAACATATGAGTTTCAGAATGGCCTGCTGACGTTTACCCCGGGCTGTGCTGAAGTTGGTGGTGAAGGTGTGTGGCTGACTGGATGAGCAGGTGGAAGAAGAGGAGGAGGAAGCCGAGAAGGAGGAGGTGGCAACAGGAGGCAAAGAATGTTGCCCTGCGATCCTTGGCGGCGGAAGGACGTGCGCCAAACAGCTCTCCGCCTGGGGCCCAGCTGCCACTACATTTACCCAGTGTGCAGTTAGGGAGATATAGCGTCCCTGGCCGTGCTTACTGGTCCACGTATCTGTGGTTAGGTGGACCTTGCCACAGATGGCGTTGCGCAGTGCACACTTGATTTTATCGGATACTTGGTTGTGCAGGGAAGGCACGGCTCTCTTGGAGAAGTAGTGCCGGCTGGGAACAACATACTGTGGGACAGCAAGCGACATGAGCTGTTTGAAGCTGTCTGTGTCCACCAGCCTAAATGACAGCATTTCATAGGCCAGTAGTTTAGAAATGCTGGCATTCAGGGCCAGGGATCGAGGGTGGCTAGGTGGGAATTTACGCTTTCTATCAAATGTTTGTGAGATGGAGAGCTGAACGCTGGCGTGTGACATGGTTGAGACGCTTGGTGACGGAGGTGGTGGTGGTGGTGTTGGTGGTACATCCCCTGTTTGCTGGGCGGCAGGTGCCAACGTTCCTCCAGAGGCGGAGGAAGAGGCCGAGGCGGCAGCAGCAGAATAGGCCGAGGCGGCAGCAGCAGAAGAGGTAGCAGGGGGAGCCTGAGTGACTTCCTTGGTTTTAAGGTGTTTACTCCACTGCAGTTCATGCTTTGCATGCAGGTGCCTGGTCATGCAGGTTGTGCTCAGGTTCAGAACGTTAATGCCTCGCTTCAGGCTCTGATGGCACAGCGTGCAAACCACTCGGGTCTTGTCGTCAGCACATTGTTTGAAGAAGTGCCATGCCAGGGAACTCCTTGAAGCTGCCTTTGGGGTGCTCGGTCCCAGATGGCGGCGGTCAGTAGCAGGCGGAGTCTCTTGGCGGCGGGTGTTCTGCTTTTGCCCACTGCTCCCTCTTTTGCTACGCTGTTGGCTCGGTCTCACCACTGCCTCTTCCTCCGAACTGTGAAAGTCAGTGGCACGACCTTCATTCCATGTGGGGTCTAGGACCTCATCGTCCCCTGCATCGTCTTCCACCCAGTCTTGATCCCTGACCTCCTGTTCAGTCTGCACACTGCAGAAAGACGCAGCAGTTGGCACCTGTGTTTCGTCATCATCAGAGACATGCTGAGGTGGTATTCCCATGTCCTCATCATCAGGAAACATAAGTGGTTGTGCGTCAGTGCATTCTATGTCTTTCACCGCTGGGGAAGGGCTAGGTGGATGCCCTTGGGAAACCCTGCCAGCGGAGTCTTCAAACAGCATAAGAGACTGCTGCATAACTTGAGGCTGAGACAGTTTCCCTGGTATGCATGGGGGTGATGTGACAGACTGATGGGGTTGGTTTTCAGGCGCCATCTGTGCGCTTTCTGCAGAAGACTGGGTGGGAGATAATGTGAACGTGCTGGATCCACTGTCGGCCACCCAATTGACTAATGCCTGTACCTGCTCAGGCCTTACCATCCTTAGAACGGCATTGGGCCCCACCATATATCGCTGTAAATTCTGGCGGCTACTGGGACCTGAGGTAGTTGGTACACTAGGACGTGTGGATGTGGCAGAACGGCCACGTCCTCTCCCAGCACCAGAGGGTCCACTAACACCACCACGACCATGTCCACGTCCGCGTCCCTTACTAGATGTTTTTCTCATTGTTATGGTTCACCACAACAACAAATATATTATTTGGCCCAATGTATTGTATTCAAATTCAGCGGGATATAAATTTGAGGCCTAGTATTTAGGCGCTGGGTGACCGGTATGGATTTAGTGACAGAATTAGACTTGGAAATGCACAGAAGCGTGTGTGTGAAGTTATTCTGAATGACCCTATGTGCACCTTCAATATGATCTACCCTTTTAGGGATAGATTTCAAATAGCTCTGATATAGCAGAAACGACTAAATTATGAAATTGCTAAATTGGGAATTGTATTTCAACCCAGAACAAAAAATGTGCTTTGACGGACACTAAATAACTTTCCCAGCCACAACAGGACAGCGGTAACGAGAGATTTAGCGGGATATAAATTTGAGGCCTAGTATTTAGGCGCTGGGTGACAGGTATGGGTTTAGTGACAGAATTAGATTTGGAAATGCACAGTAGCGGGTGTGTGAAGTTATTCTGAATGACCCTATGTGCACCTTGAATATTATATACCCTTTTAGGGATAGATTTCAAATAGCTCTGATATAGCAGAAACCACTAAATTATGAAATTGCTAAATTGGGAATTGTATTTCAACCCAGAACAAGAAATGTGCTTGAACGGACACTAAATAACTCGCCCAGCTACAGCACTAGGGACAGATTTAGCGGGATATAAATTTGAGGCCTAGTATTTAGGCGCTGGGTGACAGGTATGGGTTTAGTGCCAGAATTAGACTTGGAAATACACAGTAGCGGGTGTGTGTGAAGTTATTCTGAATGACCCAATGTGCACCTTGAATATTATATACCCTTTTAGGGATAGATTTCAAATAGCTCTGATATAGCAGAAACCACTAAATTATGAAATTGCTAAATTGGGAATTGTATTTCAACCCAGAACAAGAAATGTGCTTGAACGGACACTAAATAACTCGCCCAGCTACAGCACTAAGGACAGATTTAGCGGGATATAAATTTGAGGCCTAGTATTTAGGCGCTGGGTGACAGGTATGGGTTTAGTGCCAGAATTAGACTTGGAAATACACAGTAGCGGGTGTGTGTGAAGTTATTCTGAATGACCCAATGTGCACCTTGAATATTATATACCCTTTTAGGGATAGATTTCAAATAGCTCTGATATAGCAGAAACCACTAAATTATGAAATTGCTAAATTGGGAATTGTATTTCAACCCAGAACAAGAAATGTGCTTGAACGGACACTAAATAACTCGCCCAGCTACAGCACTAGGGACAGATTTAGCTGGATATAAATTTGAGGCCTAGTATTTAGGCGCTGGGTGACAGGTATGGGTTTAGTGCCAGAATTAGACTTGGAAATACACAGTAGCGGGTGTGTGTGAAGTTATTCTGAATGACCCAATGTGCACCTTGAATATTATATACCCTTTTAGGGATAGATTTCAAATAGCTCTGATATAGCAGAAACCACTAAATTATGAAATTGCTAAATTGGGAATTGTATTTCAACCCAGAACAAGAAATGTGCTTGAACGGACACTAAATAACTCGCCCAGCTACAGCACTAGGGACAGATTTAGCGGGATATAAATTTGAGGCCTAGTATTTAGGCGCTGGGTGACAGGTATGGGTTTAGTGCCAGAATTAGACTTGGAAATACACAGTAGCGGGTGTGTGTGAAGTTATTCTGAATGACCCAATGTGCACCTTGAATATTATATACCCTTTTAGGGATAGATTTCAAATAGCTCTGATATAGCAGAAACCACTAAATTATGAAATTGCTAAATTGGGAATTGTATTTCAACCCAGAACAAGAAATGTGCTTGAACGGACACTAAATAACTCGCCCAGCTACAGCACTAGGGACAGATTTAGCTGGATATAAATTTGAGGCCTAGTATTTAGGCGCTGGGTGACAGGTATGGGTTTAGTGCCAGAATTAGACTTGGAAATACACAGTAGCGGGTGTGTGTGAAGTTATTCTGAATGACCCAATGTGCACCTTGAATATTATATACCCTTTTAGGGATAGATTTCAAATAGCTCTGATATAGCAGAAACCACTAAATTATGAAATTGCTAAATTGGGAATTGTATTTCAACCCAGAACAAGAAATGTGCTTGAACGGACACTAAATAACTCGCCCAGCTACAGCACTAGGGACAGATTTAGCGGGATATAAATTTGAGGCCTAGTATTTAGGCGCTGGGTGACAGGTATGGGTTTAGTGCCAGAATTAGACTTGGAAATACACAGTAGCGGGTGTGTGTGAAGTTATTCTGAATGACCCAATGTGCACCTTGAATATTATATACCCTTTTAGGGATAGATTTCAAATAGCTCTGATATAGCAGAAACCACTAAATTATGAAATTGCTAAATTGGGAATTGTATTTCAACCCAGAACAAGAAATGTGCTTGAACGGACACTAAATAACTCGCCCAGCTACAGCACTAGGGACAGATTTAGCTGGATATAAATTTGAGGCCTAGTATTTAGGCGCTGGGTGACAGGTATGGGTTTAGTGCCAGAATTAGACTTGGAAATACACAGTAGCGGGTGTGTGTGAAGTTATTCTGAATGACCCAATGTGCACCTTGAATATTATATACCCTTTTAGGGATAGATTTCAAATAGCTCTGATATAGCAGAAACCACTAAATTATGAAATTGCTAAATTGGGAATTGTATTTCAACCCAGAACAAGAAATGTGCTTGAACGGACACTAAATAACTCGCCCAGCTACAGCACTAGGGACAGATTTAGCTGGATATAAATTTGAGGCCTAGTATTTAGGCGCTGGGTGACAGGTATGGGTTTAGTGCCAGAATTAGACTTGGAAATACACAGTAGCGGGTGTGTGTGAAGTTATTCTGAATGACCCAATGTGCACCTTGAATATTATATACCCTTTTAGGGATAGATTTCAAATAGCTCTGATATAGCAGAAACCACTAAATTATGAAATTGCTAAATTGGGAATTGTATTTCAACCCAGAACAAGAAATGTGCTTGAACGGACACTAAATAACTCGCCCAGCTACAGCACTAAGGACAGATTTAGCGGGATATAAATTTGAGGCCTAGTATTTAGGCGCTGGGTGACCGGTATGGATTTAGTGACAGAATTAGACTGGGATATGGCCAAAAAATAAACAGACTATTGCTGGTTAAATGCACTTGGTGTGACAGCTTCACCCTGATGTAGGCTTTAGCCAAAAAACAACCACACCATTGAGGGTTAAATGCACTTGGTGACAGGCGCAGCTTGCCCCTGATTTAGTATATGGCCAAAAAATGAACAGACTATTGCTGGTTAAATGCACTTGGTGTGACAGCTTCACCCTGATGTAGGCTTTAGCCAAAAAACAACCACACCATTGAGGGTTAAATGCACTTGGTGACAGGCGCAGCTTGCCCCTGATTTTGTATATGGCCAAAAAATGAACAGACTATTGCTGGTTAAATGCACTTGGTGTGACAGCTTCACCCTGATGTAGGCTTTAGCCAAAAAACAACCACACCATTGAGGGTTAAATGCACTTGGTCGCAGCTTGTGCTGGCGCACCACAAGACACAAAATGGCCGCCGATCACCCCAGAAAAATGTGACTGACAAACGGTCTGGGCAGCCTAAAAACAGTGAGCAATTGAGGATCAGCAGCTCAATGATCCACAGCTGCAGATCGATCAGTTAATCAAGTCCTTTGGAGGAGTTAATCTGCCTAATCTCGCCCTACTGTCGCAGCCGCAACCTCTCCCTACGCTAATCAGAGCAGAGTGACGGGCGGCGCTATGTGACTCCAGCTTAAATAGAGGCTGGGTCACATGGTGCTCTGGCCAATCACAGCCATGCCAATAGTAGGCATGGCTGTGATGGCCTCTTGGGGCAAGTAGTATGACGCTTGTTGATTGGCTGCTTTGCAGCCTTTCAAAAAGCGCCAAGAAAGCGTCACAAAAGCGCGAAGAAAGCGACGAACACCGAACCCGGACTTTTACGAAAATGTCCGGGTTCGGGTCCGTGTCACGGACACCCCAAAATTCGGTACGAACCCGAACTATACAGTTCGAGTTCGCTCATCCCTAGCTATATATTCTTGTTTTAGAATATTACAAATATAAAAAAAATAATATATTTGTTTTTTGGAATATTCATAATGAGACTGAAGTTCAGATTGAGAAAAAATGCAACTATTGAAAAAAATAATAATAAAAGATTATAGCACTATATTAGCTAAATTGCTCTATATTTGTTTTTGTTTTTGAATATTCGCTATATATTCTTGTTTTAGAATATTACAAATATTTTGAATTATGAAAATTTGCATATTACGCGATCATTACCTTGTCGATTTTTTGAGTAAAAAATAAATAAATCGTAGAATATAATGAATATTCAAATTCGCGAATATTCGCTGAATATTCGTGAAATATCGCAAATTCAAATGTGATCCCTGCCGCTCATCACTAATTATGATGAATCCAAAATGAAATTAAAATTCAAATATTTAAAAAGGATAATACAATTGTTTATGCACCAGATGATAAACAGAGGTGATTTATATGATCATGATTGTTAATGCACCAGATAATCAGCAAAGGTGATTTCTCAATGTACAAGCAACTTACAGGCCAACATGATTATTGCCAGATAGATCAAGGTTCCATGATTCCTTAAAGTAAACCATATATGTACAATTCATAACGTGTATGACTCACAGTCAGCCCTCAGATACTTAAACACATTGGGCCAGATTTATCATTACTCTGACAGCTCACTCCACTTTCACATATGGCTAAAGTCAGATTTAGCCAAGTCAGATTTATGATCGGCCCTTTAAGACTGTAATGTGGATTGACGGTAGCAGTTTATACGTCAGTTATAAGCTTTACAAAAGTCGCACGTCTTATAAAAAAGTCACATGCTCTATTAAAAAGTCTCATAAGATAAGCATGGTCCTCACTGGAGTGAAATTGCAAATTTTTTTGCGACTTTTTTTTAACTTTTTAAATAGTCGCAATAGTAAATCTGTCTAGACATTCATTTACATAAGAAAACACGCCCACTTTCAGAAAACTGGCAAGCATAGTGCAGAGCAGAAACAGAGTTTTAGCGATTGTGCAAAAATGTGCCACATTTTCACTCCATTATTCTGATTTAGCTAATGATAAATGTGGCCCATTAGATGAAAAAACCTTGAACCTCACCTTCCATATACAGTATGTAGATGTAATATACAAGGCATGTCCAGATATTGCTATGATTAGATAGTACTATTTCTAGGTAATATAGGAATGATATGCATCATATGCTCCTAATTACATAAGTATCACCAGTGATGAGTCGCAACGCACAGGATCATCGAGTTAAATCACTCAGAGGTTGTCCATGGATAGTGTGCATTAATCCTCATGGTGCCAGCAATACAGATGTCGCTACAACACCTACAACTAATACATAATTGTGGTCAAGAGACCTCTCACATGTCATATGGTTATACTGGTGGCAATCAGGCTGGTACATAGACAGATGTCCGGAGGATGCACAACAGATGCTACTAACTTTGCCTTATTTATAGGGCTTATGCGCGCGCCGAGCACCCTTCACTTCCAGTGAATGAAGCGCACGCAAGCTCCACGTGTGCTAACATCTCACCGGACTTCCTGTCTAAGGAACGCAACTGTGTTCCACCTAGTCCCTTCTCTTCCTGAGTGGATATACATGGGCTTATGGAGGTCTAATTAAGATGACAAACACTGCGATAATGAAATTATCTACAGCAAGAGGGGGCCACTATAAATAAAAATAAAACACTTTTAAAGATAAACTCATGCTCTGTTACGGGTGCACAACCATGGTAATATTCCGCATCCAGTTAAAGCAACCTGAAGTGGATAATTAATTTACAAGGAGGCCCCTAGTTACTAAGGGCTACCACAATAAAGAAATATCATATACTTATCTACTGACACTTCACGTGTCGATGTAGAAGGCAAGATTCAGTCCCTACCCAATACTTATGTTAGAAAGCCTCAAAAGAAAATTGAAAAAGAAACACCAGGAAAAAATTGATAATCTATAAAAAAAACATGAGAAGGTCAATCTCTCATTGAGTCTAATAGGGCTCTGGGATAGAAATCGATAAATCCATTCGGATTCCTTTTGGATAATCCATCAATCCCAGTCCCCCCTTCTTTGGGACTCAAGTGTAATGGTCAGGTACACACACACACAGGGGGAGGATAGTGATCACTGCGCTCCACCCTCACCCCTGGCCCTGCCTACTTGCCTCATGAGTCCTGATGACAAGGGACAACTGGACGGCAGTCCCTAAATTAGGATACGTGCAGGAAGGACAGAGAAGACAAATAACGGATAGTGAACGGACTGGGTCAAAACCAAGAGGACAACACAGTACAGAGGGATAAGCAAAGAAAAGTCAGGAGAAGCCGGGGTCATAAATACCAGGAGAGTCGAGAAGTACCAAAGGAGTCTACAAAGCAGGGGCGTTGCTAGGGTCTGAAGACATCCGGGGCACGAGCCCACGTGAAGCCACGCCCACACCCCATGAAGCCACACCCTCATCCCATGAAGCCACGCCCTCATCGGCATCGGGGGCCTTCACAGTAGTTTTAACCCCTTTCAGCAGTCACCCCTTCAGTGAATGGGGGACTGCTGAAAGGGGTTAATAACTACAGTGAAGGGCCTAGCCGTCTGGGCAACCCCACAGATCATCCTAACCTATGGTCAGCCTAATTTAAAATGAAGCAAACCCCCCCCAACTATAAACTAATCACAGAAGTTGTAACCCATCAACCCCCCTTGTACTTGTTCCGCTACTTGCAGGCTGCGCAGGCATGAGTTCAGAACTTCGGACCGAAGTGGCTGAAGTTTTGAACTCATGCCCGTGCAACCTGCAAGTAGCGGAACAAGTACAAGCGGGGTTAGGGGATGATCTGTGGGATTGCCCAGACGGCTAGGAATAGCCTAATAAATAAAATCCCACCAGTATAGGCGTGCGCAGCCTATTGCATTAGGGTGTGCACCCTAAAGCACAAACACACACACGCCGCGCGTGTATGTATGTTTTATTTATTATATACATATATATATACAGGTCCTTCTAAAAAAATTAGCATATTGTGATAAAGTTCATTATTTTCTGTAATGTACTGATTAACATTAGACTTTCATATATTTTAGATTCATTACACACCAACTGAAGTAGTTCAAGCCTTTTATTGTTTTAATATTGATGATTTTGGCATACAGCTCATGAAAACCCAAAATTCCTATCTAAAAAAATTAGCATATCATGAAAAGGTTGTCTAAACGAGCTATTAACCTAATCATCTGAATCAACTAATTAACTGTAAACACCTGCAAAAGATTCCTGAGGCTTTTAAAAACTCCCAGCCTGGTTCATTACTCAAAACCGCAATCATGGGTAAGACTGCCGACCTGACTGCTGTCCAGAAGGCCATCATTGACACCCTAAAGCAAGAGGGTAAGACACAGAAAGAAATTTCTGAACGAATAGGCTGTTCCCAGAGTGCTGTATCAAGGCACCTCAGTGGGAAGTCTGTGGGATGTAAAAAGTGTGGCAGAAAACGCTGCACAACGAGAAGAGGTGACCGGACCCTGAGAAAGATTGTGGAGAAGGACCGATTCCAGACCTTGGGGGACCTGCGGAAGCAGTGGACTGAGTCTGGAGTAGAAACATCCAGAGCCACCGTGTACAGGCGTGTGCAGGAAATGGGCTACAGGTGCCGCATTCCCCAGGTCAAGCCACTTTTGAACCAGAAACAGCGGCAGAAGCGCCTGACCTGGGCTACAGAGAAGCAGCACTGGACTGAAAGCAAATTTTGCATGTCATTCGGAAATCAAGGTGCCAGAGTCTGGAGGAAGACTGGGGAGAGGGAAATGCCAAAATGCCTGAAGTCCAGTGTCAAGTACCCACAGTCAGTGATGGTCTGGGGTGCCATGTCAGCTGCTGGTGTTGGTCCACTGTGTTTTATCAAGGGCAGGGTCAATGCAGCTAGCTATCAGGAGATTTTGGAGCACTTCATGCTTCCATCTGCTGAAAAGCTTTATGGAGATGAAGATTTTATTTTTCAGCACGACCTGGCACCTGCTCACAGTGCCAAAACCACTGGTAAATGGTCTACTGACCATGGTATTACTGTGCTCAATTGGCCTGCCAACTCTCCTGACCTGAACCCCATAGAGAATCTGTGGGATATTGGGAAGAGAAAGTTGAGAGACGCAAGACCCAACACTCTGGATGAGCTTAAGGCCGCTATGGAAGCATCCTGGGCCTCCATAACACCTCAGCAGTGCCACAGGCTGATTGCCTCCATGCCACGCCGCATTGAAGCAGTCATTTCTGCAAAAGGATTCCCGACCAAGTATTGAGTGCATAACTGAACATAATTATTTGAAGGTTGACTTTTTTTGTAATAAAAACACTTTTCTTTTATTGGTTGGATGAAATATGCTAATTTTTTGAGATAGGAAATTTGGGTTTTCATGAGCTATATGCCAAAATCATCAATATTAAAACAATAAAAGGCTTGAACTACTTCAGTTGGTGTGTAATGAATCTAAAATATATGAAAGTCTAATGTTTATCAGTACATTACAGAAAATAATGAACTTTATCACAATATGCTAATTTTTTGAGAAGGACCTGTATATATATATATATATATATATATATATATATAATATACACAAATACACTCTGCATACATACATACAGACCCGCATCAATATAATGAAGTGAGAGGAAATCATTTTCAAACTTACCCGTATTTTTCTCCCTATAAGACGCTCCGGCCCATAAGACGCACCTAGGTTTTAGAGGGGGACAATAAGAAAAAAATATTTTCATTACACCCGAGGTCAGACCCCCACTGTTAATCAGACCTCAGCTGACAGCCCCAATAAGACCCCCAATGTTAATAAGACCCCAATAAGACCTCAGATTAGACCCCAAATCAGACCTCAGATAAGAGCCCCAGTGCCTCATTTCAGCCCCCCAGTGTCCCTCTTCAGCCCCCCAGTGTCCATCTTCAGCCCCCCAGTGCCTCATATAAAGTCCCAATGCCTCATATCAGCCCCCAGTGCCCCTCTTCAGCCCCCCAGAAGCCTCATATCAGCCCCCCAGTGCCTCATCCTCATATCAGCCCCCCTGTTCCCCTCTTCAGCCCCCCAGTGCCTCATATCATCCCCCCAGTGCCTCATATCAGCCCCACAGTGCCTCATATCAGCCCCCCAGTGCCCCTCTTCAGCCCCCCAGTGCCCCTCTTCAGCCTCTCTCCAACCCCCCAGCAGCCTCATATCAGCCCCCCAGTGTCCCTCTTCAGACCCCCAGTGCCTCATTTCAGACCACCAGCAGCCTCTCTTCGGACCCCCAGTGCCTCACATCAGCCTCCAATGCCCCTCTTCAGCCCCCTAGTGCCTCATATCAGCCCCCCAGAGTCTCATATCAGTACCCCAGTGCCTCACATCAGCCGCACAGTGCCTCACATCAGCCGCACAGTGCCTCACATCAGCCGCACAGTGCCCCATATCAGCCCCCCAATGCCCCATATCAGCCCCCCAGCAGCCTCTTTTCAGCCCCCAGTGCCTCCATCAGCCCCTAAATAAATAAAAAAAAACACTTACAGTTCCTGCTCCGGTTGCTGCTGCTCTTCACCACTCGGTAATCCTCTTGTATAGTCTGCTGTGCAGCCTTCATAGTGGAGCGCCGAGGACCAGGAAGTAAAATGTGAGTATAGCTCTTCCCGGCCAGCATAAACATTCGGGGCTCCAGCCCCGAATGTTTTGACCTAACGACGCCCCTGCTGCAAAGAATAGTCAGGTGGAAGCAGAGGTCAATATACCAGGAAGGATGTGCAGTACAGGAGGAGCAGGCAAAGGATCATCAGGAAACAGGATCAGTTTAAATTAACAGGCAACCTGTGGCCAGCTGTATTTATAGTGAGGGTCATGTGACGTGGCCGTCACATGACCGACAGACCAACCAGTCGAGCACCGAGTGATCAGCTCGGTGCTCAAGGCAGACCTAAGAGCAGGGAGCCTCCCAGGAACGAGGTTAAACACAGATCCTTGCTCCCGAAGCTAAGCAGCAGGTATGCGGCTGATGGGAGACCGAGTGCGCTTTCGGCACCCCATTACAGTACCCCCTTTTACGAGGGGCCATCGACTTCAGGCGATGGCCTTTCAGGGTGTTCTAAATGAAATTTTCGAACAAGTCTAGGAGCATGAACCTCCCTGGCAGGTACCCAAGATCTCTCTTCAGGTCCATAGCCCTTCCAGTGAATCAGGTACTGCAAGGAATTACGCACCTTCCTGACATCCACTATTTTAGACACCACATACTCAACAGCATCATTAAGAAGAACCGGCAGAGGCGAGGCTTTCGATGGTACTACTGGTTAAAAATATTTGTTAAGTAGAAATTTATGGAACACATTATGAATGTGGAATGACTCGGGCAGCTCCAACCTAAAAGGATACCGGGTTAATCACCTCGGTGATCTTATATAGTCCAATAAAACGAGGAGCAAACGTTTTAGAATCTACCTTAAGAGAGTGATTACCTTATTCCCAACCTGAAAATTCACCCCCCTTGAACGTCTATCGGCCTTGAGTTTCTGAGAACTTTGAGCCTTTTCTAATTTCGATTGAACCCAGGCCCAAACTGTGCACAGTTCAGAGGAGAGCCTATCCGCCTCAGGATTAGAGGAGGAGACGGATGACCCAGAATGAAAACGGGGATGGAAACATGGTTACAAAAGAAAGGTAAAACCCCAGCAGAAGAATTGACACGGTTATACAAAGCAAATTCAGCCAATGGGGGGGGGGGGGCAAAGCGAAGCGAAGCAGCAAGCACATCTGAAGGCACATACCTGGAAAAAAAGGAGCGTCTGATGTGGAGGATGGCTTGTAGCAAATGGGCTGCCACCTGACAAGTCTGATAGTCGTGCTCGGTGTGGATCGCCGTATGTCTGACATCATCACGCTGATGCGCGTGACGTCACCAAACGTGTCGCATCATCACGCATGCGAAGTAAGGCAATTGAGGGCATGGGCACTCGATATTATAGCCAGAGTAAGATAATCAGATGTTGTTCAGACCTAATGCGAGCCGAGATATCCTAGGTTAGAGCTGCTATGAAGGTTTTTGCTGGTAGGATGGATTCAGGTAGTACCACAGTAGGTTGAAAAGCATGGAAGCTCCGAGATAATGCGTCCGCCTTCACATTTTTACTTCCCGGCCTGAACGTAATGGAAAAATCAAAACGAGTAAAAAACAGAGCCGCTCTGGCTTGATGGGGATTCAACATCTTAGCAGACTCGAGAAACATAAGGTTTTTATGGTCAGTGACAACAGTTACACAATGCCTTCCCCCCTCCAGAAAATGCCTCCACTCCTCAAATGCCCATTTAATGGCCAGCAGCTCCCTATTCCCTATGTTGTAGTTTCTCTCCGTGGGAGAGAATTTCCTGGAGAAGGCACATGGTCTCAGGTTAGTAAGGCTAGCAGGACCTTGTGAAAAGACTGCTCCTGCGCCGTCCTCGGACGCATCCACCTCCACAATAAAAGGTCTCTCCTGATCATCTTGAAGGCATGAGGAGTCAAAACATGCCCTAGAAACAGAATCTCCTGTACACCAAAGACACATTTCTCTTGCTTAGCGGATAGCTGATTCTCCCTCAACACCTCTAATACTTGTTTAACATGAGACACATGGGATTCGAAGTCAGGAGAGAATATCAAAATGTTGTCAAGATAGGTAAATTTGTTATTGTCTAAGAACTCCCTAAGAATGTCATTCATGAAGTTTTGGAACACAGCTGGGGCATTGCTGAGTCCAAAAGGCATCATCTGATAATCAAGGTGTCCTGTCGGAGTATTGAACCCCGTCTTCCATTCGTCTCCCTCTTTGATTCGGATTAGATTGTATGCCCCTTTCAGGTCAATCTTGGAAAACCAGGTTGCGCCCAGAACCTGGTAAAATAAATCCGGAATCAATGGGAGGGAGTATCTATTCTGGACAGTGTTTTTATTTAATCTCCGGCAATCGATACATGGCCTAAGACCACCATCTTTTTTGTTAACGAAGAAAAACCCCACCCCCATAGGAAAGACAGAAGGTCTAATATGCCCTTTACCAAGGCTCTCCTTAATATAATCTTCCATGGCCTTGCGTTCAGGCTTAGAAAGATTATAAATTTGCCCCTTAGGAAACTTATCCCCCTCTACTAGCTCTATAGTACAATCATAAGGTCTATGGGGGGGGGGGTACCTCTGGGGTTGGTGATGAGAATACATCATAATATTCCCTAACAACAGTGGGTAAAGTATCAGATTTTACTGAGACCCCAGCCTGTACCACGGACAAGCACGAGTCACACTTAGGCCCCCATCTCACCAACTCCCCCTTGGACCAATCTATAGTGGGATTATGTAGTCGGAGCCAAGGCAACCCTAGCACCGCCTCAGCCGGTAGGTTCTCCAGGACTAAAAGGGAACATCTCTCTGAGTGGCACCCACCCACGGTTAGAGAAATCTCTGAGGTACATGAGCTCACCGTACCACCAATAAGAGGAGTAGCATCTATAGCCATGACATGGATAGGAGTTGGTAAATCAGACATTGGAATACCCAATCTTACAGCATACTCAGAATCAATAAAGCTGGCCGCTGAGCCAGAATCAATAAAGGCCTTACCCGGCCTTTTATCTACCCCCAGAGAAATCGTAATGGGTACCAAAAGCTTACATTTAGAAAAATCAGGGTGTACCTGGACTTTAGGTTGCCTTGCCTTAGGAGACTTGACAGAGAGGACCTTCTTAGGACACTGGTTGATCCAATGGTCAGGATCTCCACAGTAAAAGCATTCTCCACGTCTGCGGCAAAGATTCCCTCGGGTCATGCCAACCTGCATGGGTTCCTCGGTGGAGACCTCAGCATTGTCTCTGGGATAGGCCTCTGTCTGGACCACCATCTGGAAAGAGAACTGTTGTTCCTGTCTTCTATCTCTAACCCGTCGGTCAAGTCGGACAATAAGGGTCATCATCTCCTCTAAGGTCTCTGGAAGTTGATAACTAAGATCTTTTAAATTTTCAGACAGGCCTGATCTTAACTGACTCTTCAGGGCTGGTTCATTCCATCCTGAGGGGATACACCACCTTCTGAACTGGGTGCAATAATCCTCCGCAGGTAGATTGCCCTGAACCAGTGCCTTTAGAGCCGTCTCGGCTACTAGAGCCCTGTCTGGTTCATCATAGAGGGTACCCAGGGCCTGAAAGAACCCCTCCACAGAAGTTATACAACTAGCACCAGCAGGAAAAGAGAACACCCAGTCCTGGTGATCACCCTGTAGTCGGGAAATGAAAATGCCTACACGTTGACTCTCAGGGCCAGAGGACACGGGGCTCAAACGGAAGTAAAGTCTGCAACTCTCCTTAAAAGAGAGAAACTTCTTCCGGTCTCCAGAAAAGGGTTCTGGGAGCTTAATCTGGGGCTCAAAATGCAGACTGGAGGCCTGAAGAGTGGAAGAACCTTGCCCTAACTCAAAAGAACAGAGTTTTTCCCCTAGCTCCTGCACCATCTGCGTCAGATTACATGGTCAGTCATGGTCACCAGAGGATTTATTATACAGTGGTTATTTGGCCTGTAACGGTCACGTACACACACACAGGGCGGAGGATAGTGACCACTTCGCTCCACCCTCACCCCTGGTCCTGCCTACTTGCCTCACGAGTCCTGATGACAGGGGACAACTGGATGGCAGTCCCTAACTTAGGATACGTGCGGGAAGGACAGTCAAGACAAATAACGGATAGTGAACAGACCGGGTCAAAACCAAGAGGACAACACGGTACAAAGGGATAAGCAAAGAAAAGTCAGGAGAAGCCGGGTCATAAATACCAGGAAAGTCGAGAAGTATCAAAGAAGTCCACAAAGAATAATCAGGTGGAAGCCGAGGTCAATATACCAGGAAGGATGCGTAGTACAGGAGGAGCAGGCAAAGGATTGTCAGGGAACAGGATCAGGTAAGTAAACAGGTATCCAACAACTGGCTGCCTGTATTTATAGTGGGGAGTGAGGGTCATGTGACGTGGCCAGCGTCACATGATGGACAGACCGACCAGTCGAGCACCAAGTGATCAGCTTGGCGCTCAAGGCAGACCTAGGAGCAGGGAGCCTCCCAGCTAGCAAAGCTGCCGTGGGAACGAGGTCAAACACAGATCCTCGCTCCCGAAGCTAAGCAGCAGGTCTGCGGCTGATGGGAGACCGACTGCTCCTTCGGCACCCCGTTACATCATGTATCACTTCTAATGCTGAGAACCTGAGGCCATCCGGTCTACCACCATGTGCCTCTACTTCATGATTTGCAACCGGGGTATTCTTCCTTTCTTCTATGTCATTGACATGTTCACATATCCAACGTCGTAGTTCCCTATATGTTTTTCCAATATAGTCCCTCGGACATGGGCATTGGCATAGATTGACAACCCCTTTAGTTCTACAGTTTATGAAGTCTATAATAGTGTATTTCAGGCCAGTGACAGAACACATGTTGATCTTAGTATTATTAATATACCTACAGGCCTTACATCTACCACATTTGAAGATACCAAAGGCTTTTGGATCAAGCCATGTACCTTCTCGCCTAAGGCCAGAATAATGGCTATGCACAAGGCGATCCTGTAGGCTCCTCCCCCTTTCTGAAAGTGCCGCTGAGACAGGGAGGGACCACAACAGAGAGGTATGGGTCCATTCTTAGAATGGGCCAAAATTCATTCAAGATGTTTCTCATCTCTTTATTAGCTGTATCAAAGGTGGTGGATATAATGCAAATGATATAATCTTGGCCTTCCATCCTGTTCTTAGAGTTAATGAGGTCATTTCTATCCTGGTCTATGGCCTTTTTAAAGGCCTGTCTCAATACTATATCCGGATATCCTCTTTCCCTAAACCTCTCACTCCTGATAGTATCACTCCATGTCCGAGAAATTCCTTCTTATTCTTAGGAATTGACCATTTGGTATTCCTTTTTTTAGGTCATATGGATGATAACTAATGCAACAGACTATTTGTGGTCGTAGGTTCCCTATAGACAATGGTGGACAGGTTGTCCACATGTTTGATCACTTCGACATCTAAGAAGGTGATTTTATCATAATTATATTCATGTTATCATTCAGATTTTCAATGAATAGTTTAAGTTCGCAGAGGCTCCCTTTCCATACCATAAATACATCATCATCAATGTATTGAGTCCAAAACAAAATCTTGTCCGACCACCATGTTGAACTACCCGGAAATACAACAACATCTTCCCACCAGTCCAGGAGGAGATAAGCATACAATGGTGCACACAAACTCCCCATAGCAGTCCCCCTGAGCTGGTGGTAGAAGCGGCCATCAAAAAGGAAGTAATTGTGTTAACAAGTATTCCAATAGATCAAGCACAAATTGGTTGTGGTCATGGAAATGCGTACCCCGAGTTTTCAAAAATAGGAGTCTTTCCTCAGGCCCTCGACATGAGGAATCAAGCTGTATAGAAATTTGACATCTATTCTCGCTAAAATGCAATCAGAGTCAAAATTGAGAGTCTCCACCTTTCTCAGAAAATCCATGGTGTCTCTGGTGTATGATGGTAATGCTGATACGAACTTACTTAGGATCCTATCAATATATAAGCCACAATTGCTTGTTAATAAATCCACTCAGGACACTATGGGTCTCACTCTTAGGGGTATAGTCCCCATGTGGATTTTTGGCAACCCATAAAATATGGCTATACTCAGTGTACCTGGAAGCATAAATTGATGTTCCGTTTCCCCTATCAACTTGAATTTTAATGTGTGGTCAAGAATATCTCTTAAACTCGGAATGAGTCAGTTGGATCAGATGCCAAGATCCTCTAGCATTTATTGTCTGAGACACATTTGACGATATTGACCAGTGTCCATTACAACCAGGTTCCCCCCCCCTTATCCGCCGGTTTAATAACTGTAACGGATCACCTGGCACCCCGACTGAGTACCTCCGTTGACGGATGCTCCTAGCGTTTTCCTGAGGTTTCCAAGCACTCTGGCAGACACCACAATCACCGAACCGAAGCAGCCTATAAATCTTCTTCAAGCATATGAATGCTGTAGACAGTTGAATAGGAAACCATACGAATAGGTTTACACTCCTAGCAGTCAAACTGGGACAGCATGCAATAAATCCTCCCCCAACAATGAGACGACACTTCACCTTGAGGGTAAAAACAGGAACTCACTTTATTTAGACATAGCACACCTACTTTAAACCCCCCCAACAGCCTCATTTGCATACAATAGGGCACATGGAGGTCTATGGTACAAGGAAGGGTGGGGCCCCGACAATAGCAAGGGCTGATGGGAGATGGAGGAGGGACAGGAAAAGGGGGAGGAGAAGAGGCACAGAACAGCAATGCCTTTAACATCACAGCAAGAGCAAGATACACACAGCCCACAATACATCGCAATACAATCCAACCGAACTCATAACAACATACACAATATTCAAGACAGCCCGAATGCAATCTGCTACACAGTCTCAAAGGCCATTGTTCCCAAAAGTCACATGTCCACGGATGGTCCTTAAAGGGCCAGTAGCAGCAATATAAAATACCATATGCCCAAATTGCATTCAAACGTACAAATTTACCAGGGGCCATAGTCAGCAGGTAGGAGGCGGGTAGCCAGTCCTCTCCAATGCCCAGTGGCGAAGCGGGTTCCGCCACAATAACTATGGTGTCTATTTTTTCCAATCTAATCAGAGACTCCATCTCCTCTCTTGATGTGTTATGATACGGCAAGTGATGATCTGATATTTTCTCAAGTTCTTTGGTCACAATCTCAAGGAAAATGTCGACATGATCTGAATTTATCGGGGGTGGTAAACTTTTGCTTTTTGGTCTAAGTTTGAAGGGGCCTTATCCTGGTAACCTCAAGCCCTCATCCCACAGGTCAGCCAGAATCTGAATGTCAATCCATCTATCAGAATTTTTCATAAATTTTTGCCATTTTAATTTCCTGGCGAAAGGATGCAAATCCTTCACCCATGTAAACACATTGAATCTAGTCGTAGGGACAAATGAAAGACCTTTTTGTAAGAGACTCGTTTCTACATCACTCAATGTGTATGATGATAGATTAGTAATCTCTAAATTGCCCTGTTTACACAATTGCCAGTTTTTGGACGGTCCCTTAGTTGATACAGTAAAAGGTCCTCTCGATAAAAAATTGGACTGGTTCAAAGGAGCTGAGCCAGAGGACTGTCCGGAAGAAGACGAGGGATATAAAGAGATGTTCCCCCTCCTCTTTGCCTCCCCATCCCTGCCATCTCCTGCCTCTACTTCGTCTATTTAGTCGTCCTCAGCAGAAACTACTAATTCGTTGATTGAGGACACCTTGGATTCCGAAAAAGCCATACCTTTGAAGTGGAAACAAGGTCAAACAACTAAACTATGAATAAAAATATAGGGACTGTAGTACAAAAAATGCCAACAGGTACTCGGGCTGAGAATTTGAAATATTTAGCTGTAATATAAGACAGTTTGTTTGCCGAAGAGCTGGAGAGTGGTACGATAAGTGTCTGCAGGCAATAGTAAAGTATGGTAAAGGTACCTTGCAAGTTTGGGAGTTAATCGTGATTTTTATGGTGTCCTCAATGCTGTGAAATACAGGAAGATACTTATCCATCGTGCAGTACCATCAGGAAGGCTTCAGATTGGTTCCAAATGTTTTCTGCAGCAGGACAATGACCTCAAACATACATCCAATGCCATTAAAGGGGTAGTCATATCCCCATTTTTACCCAAACAGGCCGTCTGATATGAGCATCATAGCATTTTATGTGCCAATGCTCCCCCTTGCCGTGTGCTGAATCACGCAGGCAAGGGCTGTTTGTTTATATTTTTGACCGTGCTAGGTGGAGGATTTCACCTTGCAGTGTTCCCAGTGAAGTCTCCAGCACTGATAGGTGGGCTTTAGTGCTGTGTTAGCCATTTAATAGGCTGGGGCAGTGCTAAAGCCCACCCATTATTGCCGGTGACATCAGTGAGCTCACTGCTAGGCGGAAGCCTCCACTTAGCTTTACACATTGAAAGCCTGGTAAATCACTGAATCTCCAGAAAAAGCTTTTGCCCTGCTCAATTCAGCACAAGTCAAAGGAGAGCATTGGAGCATGAAATGCTCTGATGTTCATATCAGAGGGGCTGCCTGAGTTCAGCTCTGAACCTGGACAACCCCTTTAAGAACTAAATTTAGTGTAAAGAAGGACAAGGAGTCCTGGAAGTGATGAGAAGCCGCCACATAGCACTTTTCTCAATATTATTGAGCCTGTTTGGGATTATATGAAGATTGAGAAAGATTTGGTATTTAGAAGGGATATATAGGCATAGAACATTATGGATGAGACAGTCCAGCTGACCAGTCCCCTTCTCCGCCCACACCACGTCCACTTTTTTTAGACCTGGCGAGAGGAGCGAAAAGTTGCAGATTGCAAATAACCTTTGTGCTGCAATGTGCTTAATATATGCATATTTGTAATAGTATATGACCTTCTAATTTTGTCATGTATGATATTTGTGTACTGCATCCTATTCATTTACATGGCAGTTATTACCACTTGTCGCAAACTGAGAGGCATAGAATCCTTAAACTGAGAGACCCTGGTCTAGCAGATCGCTATGTGCCTATGCCAAGATGTCAGCATTGTTCAACGTTGAGTGTCCCAGTGGTTGGGAGAACAACGATGAACTAGAATAACAATAAAAGGTGAACAAAGATGAACCTCTGAATGAGCAGATTAATTAAAAGAATGGCACATAGTGTTTAACCCTATATATAGTATATACATGACAGTGTCTGAGAGAAAATGAGCATAGACACTATAGACTTAAGCCATCTCAAGTCACAAACAAGCATCTATTCTACTGTGTACTGCAAAATGGGATAGTCTAGGGCAGGCATCCTCAAACTGCGACCCTCCAGCTGTTGTAAAACTACAACTCCCACAATGCCCTGCTGTAGGCTGATACCTGTAGGCTGTTCGGTCATGCTGGGAGTTGTAGTTTTGCAACAGCTGGAGGGCCGCAGTTTGAGGATGCCTGGTCTAGGGAAAGAATAGAAAGCAATAATTGTCTATAATACTAGAATACTAGGCACTTTGATCAGGGAAGGCATGAGGGATTGGGTGGGGTACAGTCAGTACTTAAAAAAAGAAAAAAAGGGGGTCAGTCAGCACATCCCAAACCGCAGGAGCACATTGCTATGACAGGGATCAACACTAAAAGATGAAACATGCAATGCGACAACTCACTGCAATATAAAGTACAAAATTGCATAATAATTACAAGTGCTACACTATAAGTGAGAGATACTTGGCAAATCGTTTTGTGCAAAATTATTTTAGCCCGTTCGTCGCACGTCAAGGCGATCTTTGTTAGACGGGTTTCTAACACTAAATTCTACCTGTTAAGTGCCATGACGGCTACCATACAATTCAGGGAGTGTAGGTTCCACATGCATGCTGGGTCTGCTTCAATAACTGTCATTTTGGGTGCCAAAATGGCCTCCACTGTATCTAATGAGTGCAGGTACCAACATGCATGCCGGCCCACTAAACAACACTCTCGACGCTGTCATGGCACTTAACAGGTAGAATTTAGTTTTAGGAACCCGTCTAACAGAGATCTCCTTGACGTGCGTCAGACGTGTTTTGTCTTTTAGTGTTGTTCCCTGCCATAGCAATGTGCTCCTGCGGTTTGAAATGTGCTGACTGACCCCCCTTTTTTCTTTCTTTGCAGTTTGTACTGGAGGTGTGGCTGCCTCCTCAGTCATGCACTCCTGACCACCTTGTCTGCCCTATAGGCTGATTTTAATTAGTGTGAGTATATAGTCTGGCCTGCTCCCCCTCACTCACTGAAGCAATTTGGCACAAGGAGTGAGATAGTTTGTGGACTCTCACTGCAGTCTTTGGTGGCCATTTGGCGCTGGGAGTGTTGTGGAGTGGGCCGGCATGCATGTTGGTACCTGCACTCATTGGTTACAGTGGAGGCCATTTTGGCACCCAAAATGACAGTTATTGAAGCAGACCCAGCATGCATGTGGAACCTACACTCCCTGAAGTGTATGGTAGCCGTCATGGCACTTAACAGGTAAAATTTAGTGTTAGGAACCCGTCTAACAGAGATCGATTTGACGTGCGGCAGACAGGCTCAAATAATTTTGTACAAAACGATTTGCCAAGTATCTCTCACTTATACAGGTCCATCTAAAAAAATTTGCATATTGTGATAAAGTTCATTATTTTCTGTAATGTACTGATAAACATTAGACTTTCATATATTTTAGATTCATTACACACAACTGAAGTAGTTCAAGCCTTTTATTGTTTTAATATTGATGATTTCGGCATACAGCTCATGAAAACCCAAAATTACTATCTCAAAAAATTAGCATATTTCATCCGACCAATAAAAGAAAAGTGTTTTTAATACAAAAAAATTCAACCTTCAAACAATTATGCTCAGTTATGCACTCAATACTTGGTCGGGAATCCTTTTGCAGAAATGACTGCTTCAATGCGGCGTGGCATGGAGGCAATCAGCCTGTGGCACTGCTGAGGTGTTATGGAGGCCCAGGATGCTTCGATAGCAGCCTTAAGCTCATCCAGAGTGTTGGGTCTTGCGTCTCTCAACTTTCTCTTCCCAATATCCCACAGATTCTCTATGGGGTTCAGGTCAGGAGAGTTGGCAGGCCAATTGAGCACAGTAATACCATGGTCAGTAGACCATTTACCAGTGGTTTTGGCACTGTGAGCAGGTGCCAGGTCGTGCTGAAAAATAAAATCTTCATCTCCATAAAGCTTTTCAGCAGATGGAAGCATGAAGTGCTCCAAAATCTCCTGATAGCTAGCTGCATTGACCCTGCCCTTGATAAAACACAGTGGACCAACACCAGCAGCTGACATGGCACCCCAGACCATCACTGACTGTGGGTACTTGACACTGGACTTCAGGCATTTTGGCATTTCCCTCTCCCCAGTCTTCCTCCAGACTCTGGCACCTTGATTTCCGAATGACATGCAAAATTTGCTTTCAGTCCAGTGCTGCTTCTCTGTAGCCCAGGTCAGGCGCTTCTGCCGCTGTTTCTGGTTCAAAAGTGGCTTGACCTGGGGAATGCGGCACCTGTAGCCCATTTCCTGCACATGCCTGTACACGGTGGCTCTGGATGTTTCTACTCCAGACTAAGTCCACTGCTTCCGCAGGTCCCCCAAGGTCTGGAATCGGTCCTTCTCCACAATCTTCCTCAGGGTCCGGTCACCTCTTCTCGTTGTGCAGCGTTTTCTGCCACACTTTTTCCTTCCCACAGACTTCCCACTGAGGTGGCTTGATACAGCACTCTGGGAACAGCCTATTCGTTCAGAAATTTCTTTCTGTGTCTTACCCTCTTGCTTGAGGGTGTCAATGATGGCCTTCTGGACAGCAGTCAGGTCGGCCATCTTACCCATGATTGCAGTTTTGAGTAATGAACCAGGCTGGGAGTTTTTAAAAGCCTCAGGAATCTTTTGCAGGTGTTTAGAGTTAATTAGTTGATTCAGATGATTAGGTTAATAGCTCGTTTAGAGAACCTTTTCTTGATATGCTAATTTTTTGAGATAGTAATTTTGGGTTTTCATGAGCTGTATGCCAAAATCATCAATATTAAAACAATAAAAGGCTTGAACTACTTCAGTTGGTGTGTAATGAATCTAAAATATATGAAAGTCTAATGTTTATCAGTACATTACAGAAAATAATGAACTTTATCACAATATGCTAATTTTTTTAGAAGGACCTGTAGTGTAGCACTTGTAATTATTATGCAATTTTGTACTTTATATTGCAGTGAGTTGTCGCATTGCATGTTTCGTCTTGCAGTCAGTACTTAGTTAATTGCAGAACCTCAAGCCTGCAATGTGTGTCTTAACAGTAAAGAAATTTATTCTTTGAGCCTGCATTTTAAAAGCACATATAATACAGGCAAAAAACTGCTACTAGCCTTTCTAGTATTGTTATATTGGCGGTGGTGGTGGAAAAATTACATTGCAAGTTTGCAATGTGTGGCAGGTCTTTTTAAACCTGCATGTTTAACCACAAATAACACAGAAGAATTGTACCAGCCTTTCTAGCATTGGCATATTAGTGGTAGGTGAAGAAATAATCACATTATAAGTTTGCAATGTGTCTTAACAGTAAAGAAAAGTGTACTTTGAATCTACATTTTTAAATACAAATAACACATAAGACAAAAGTCAACTACTGGCCTTTCCTGCGTAGTTATATTGGTGGTGTTGTTGTTGGGGGGGGGGGGGGGGGGGTATGATAATTACATTACAAGTTTGCAATGTGTATCTTAAAGTAAAGAAAATATTTTTCTGAATCTGTATTTTTAAATGTAAATAGCATGGTAAGCGGAAATTCTTTGACGCCAATACTGTGCATATTCCCAAAGTAAATAGTCAATAGCAGTGTTCAGTGTGTTTGTAGAGGGAAAAGGGAAGAGGAGATTTACTTGCTCCAACCCACTTGCAACTTTTCTACAACTGTTCCATAATTTGTGTGACTGTGTACTCAGCCAGTGACTTTTCATTGGGCCTCATAATAAACAGTCTGGAATACGTAAGAGTTCAAAATGAAAGACCCAGGCCTTCTCCTCCCAGAACCAGAATGTGGGTAGTAGCAGCAAGAGCTATCTAGCCAAAAGTAGTAATAGTAGTCCACAGTTCTCCCTGGCTTCAAAAGGCACAACATTATTATTGAGGACAAATAGGATGATATTGTGGAATGAATGCCTCACTCCTCCTCTCAGTCACAGCAGATCTGAAACCATGCCCTGAAGCCATAGTTTACATCATTCATCTTGCTCCTCGCAGCCTCAGAGAAGCTTTTCAGTTGCCACCTCTGCCTTTACTATCCCCTATTAGTGGGGTGCTTTTTTTTTTCCCTAAAAAGAGGTATCGAAACCTCACCACTCACTATGGCAGATAATTAAGGGATTGTCTTGCTGTTGACGACTTGAGTGAGAGAATTCAGCATTTTGACTTCCAGTAGGAGGAGGTTTAGGGGGAAGTGAGGGACTCCATGCATAGCTGTGTTGGTGGTAGCAATGACAGCACTTGTAGGAACTGTAAAGGCAGTTGGTGTAACAGTAGCTACAATGGCAAATAAAGAACAGGGAATCAGGAGGGTGGCCAAGTAGTCCACAATGAGATATCACAGAGTAAAAAAAGTGGCAGGGAGTATGGGGACTCTGATACTGATTGTGTGTTGTACAGAACCTTGGAGCTGGATTGGAGTGCTAAGGAAGAGGAATCTTCAGAGGTGTAGGGGAGAGGCAGCTTCAGCAATGAAGAACTGAGGCCACGTATGACGAGAATGTCCAAAAGGAGTTATAGAGCCAGATCTGCTTCAGTAACTAATTTTGATGTTGATACTGTAGGTGCAGCAGGCCAGAGCTAAACCATGCTTGGCTGCTGCTAGGTCTGTTTTTCTCCATGCTTTCAGAAGACAATAGCATTGCTCTGTGCAAGATCTGCAACAGTAAAATAACACAGCTGAAGCGGCATCACCTGATCCAGGGTGAAAACAGTGCAACAAGAGTTTCCTCCTTCTCTCAGTCTCCTTTGCGGCAGTCAGGCCACATCTGTGGCCAGTTTATTGTCCTTGTTGTCTTCATTATTACTTACTGCTTCTCCCACTGAGAGTCCTCCTCCTCCGTTCCATCATCAGCCATTGATAACAGAATGTCTTACCGTTTAGTACAGTCTGTGTCCTTTAGGGAGCTGATGGCCTTTACTCAGCCTCACTGTAAGATACTTAGCCAGCATTATTTCTCCCAAAAAGCCATCCCTGCTTTGTACTCTTACATTTTGAAAAATGTGGACCATTCCTTGCACATATTGTTGTGTGGCAAGGTGGACACCTGGAGTAAGCTGTTATGGGCAGGGACATTACATATCTTTCACAACCCACTGGGCCAATGTTTTTTGAGGCAGCCGCTAGGTCCTTTTGACACCATCGTATTTGTGTCATCCTGGCTCCTACACCAGGCACTTTTGTGCCTCCTCCAACTCCACCTCCATGAACACCCTGCTATCCCCAACAACAGTAGTGCAGAGCGTTGCTCCCCTTCCTCCTCCCTTCAATCATATGTGTAATGTCAAGAGTTGTCATGTGATGTTGTAGTTGGCCTGGGTGGGAGTATGCACACAGCCCATCACTTTCTAAAGTGCATTAAACAGTAAAACATTCTGCTCCAGATCCCATCCAGTCTCCCCGCGAACTCCAGCTGGACAAAGTGTTTAGCAACAATCATGGCCGTGCTGAACCTGGGGGAAATAACACTAGCTCTCTGCATGGTGCACATCATAAACTTTGTCTTACAATGCTTCTTATAAAGTACAGTGGCTTGTGGAAGGTGTCAGCAATCTCCAGGAGACAGTTCTCACATTTCAGCCATTCTTTTGTGGCAAGGAACGCCCACCTGGACTTGCAATGATAGAAAGTGTACAATTACACTGTTTGATCTGCAACACACCAACTTGCTTGAATTCCACTTTGGACATGCTAGAACATCTGTAAGAGCAGCATAAAGCTGTCAGTAGGGACAACTGTGGCATGAACAATGTCCTCCCCCTGATATTTATCTTACAACAGATGCTCACGCAACAGGGGGCATTTGAAGAATTACAGCTAACATACCTTGTTGCCTGGCCTGTAGCTGTTAAGTACTCACAAGAGGAAAGTACCAATGAGGAGGAGGATGAGGATTAGGAGGGGCTGCCACTGGAAGAGAAGGAGGAGTCGGAGATAGAGGAGCAGGAGGATAATGAAGACAATTATACCAGCCACCCGCTTTTCGGGATTGCTGTCCAGAATTGCAAGCTGTTTGCTTGCTTATGTACTGACAGGTGAATTATTAAAGCAGTCTGAGGATTACTGGATAGCCATGCTTTTATTTATTTTTTATTGACAATTGTTATTGTTTTCTATGTTTCATAGCATGGTATAAGCTATAATATACAATATGAGAACACTACCCGTGACATAAAAGAAGGCAACATTTACATTTTAAAAAATTGTCACAGGATCAAGTAACTAACGGGCGAATAAGCCCAACATTGACAGGTATCAGCTGTTATTATGCATAAGTACAAGACAAGGTAAACAGAATGTCAGGAATATTAGAATATATTTCCTGTGGTGCAAGGAAAGGGCCAGGCGAGGCAAAATGGTCTTTCTAGCAGAACCTGGACAGGTGATCAACCTCAAATAGGTACCTGTTGATAGAGCTTGTTATACAAATTTTCTATACATTTTCCATGGTGACCATACTATTAGGAAAGAGGATCTAGAATGTGATTCCCAATGGGAGATTTCCTCCATCCTATATATCTGGTCTACTTTATTGGTCCAGTGGTCAATACAAGGGATTTCAGAGGACAGCCAGAGCGTAGTCAGGAGTAGTCTAGCAGCTGCCAGTAAAAGTGAGAAGAGGGATGATTTGTGTGGTCCTATACTACCCATCTCCGGGGATATCAGGGCAAGCTCAGGTGTGCAGGGGAGGGATAACTGACATATCTGATTGCATAATTGAATTATCTTATGTCACCAAAGTTTGATTAGGTCACAGGACCACCAGATGTGCATGAATGTACCATTAGATACGTGACACCTCCCGCAAACGTCAGAGGCTGATGAGCTGTACATACACGTTTTATCTGGAGTTTTGTACCAGCGCATAAGAATTTTGTAACTATTCTCTTGGATGCGTATACACTTGGATATCTTGTGGGGGGAAATTAAAAGTTTGGTGATTTCTTGAGGTGACAGATTCCGTTGTAAGTCCCTTTCTCAGAGGCCCACGATTGCAGGTTTAGGAAGGGAGGAAGGCGACTTCAGGTGTCTATATATTTTAGAAATAGTTTTGGATGGGTATACCTTACTACACAGCATTTCATCAAACCAGTTGGATTCCCTTGTTTGGGATGCATTTTTTGCCCAGAGAAGTGTTTCTGTCTTGAGGAAGTGCAGCAGGGTGGGGTTGTGAATCTGTGTATTTAGCAACATACATATTTCAGGATCAGAGAGAACGCAGCCTTCTTGATCAAGTAGTTGCGAGGCAGCAATCTCTGAAGAACTTAAGGTAAATGGGCAGCTCTCTCTCAGCTCCTTGGGTGCCAAATCAATATCTTTTATAAGCAAAAGGGGAGAGGGAAGTGTAGGACCCTCAGAGCTGATTGTGAACTGCTTCCAAACCTTTAGGGTGTTGCGAGTAAGAGGGTTGGTTGTTGAGCCATGTGGTGAAAGCGGCTTGTTAGCCAGCAGAAGAGCCCGAGTGGAGGAGGGGAGTAAAGCGTTCTCTAGTTTGAGCCAGAATTTGTGAGTCGGCTCTCTGATCAAATCTAAGGCCCTGGATAGTTGGATAGCATCCATGTAGACCTCAGGGTCAGGGAGACCAATACCACCTTTAGATCTAGGCTTGGTCAGAGAATCAAAAGAGATACGAGGGTTTTTACCTTGCCAAATAAACTTGCAAATCATTTTATTTAGAGATGTTCTTCCTACCAAACCACGAGAGATATTGAGAGTCTAGGGAGTCCATCTGGGCCTGTATGGATGCTAGGAGGGGTTTGTAATTTAGTCAGAATAAGTCAGGCAAATGAGGGGATAATTTGACCCCCAAATAGGTTAATTGCTGGGTTTGCAAATTAAATGGGGAATTTGCTTGCAGAGATGAAAGGTTAGCAGAAGAGAGGCCTATATGAAGCACTTGGGACTTGGAGGGGTTAATCTTGAAATTAGAAAGGGAACCGAAAAGACTAAGTGTTGATAGGATCTTGGGCATGGATTTAAGCGGATTGGTTGTGATGATTAATAAGTCATCAGCAAATGCAGCTAACTTAAATTCTCGTGCCCCAACCTTCAAACCTCTAATTTCTCTATCTTGTCTAAGGGCTTGCAGGAGGGATTCCATTACCATCACGAATAAACGGGGTGAGAGGGGGCACCCTTGTCTTGTCCCATTTCTAATGGAGAAACGGGAGGAGAGTATTCCGTTGACCGACACGGACGCCGATGAGCAAGTGTACATAGCAAACACTGCATTAATATATTGTTCCGCTAATTGGAATTTTGACAGAATCAATCTGATATATGTCCAATCGACTCTGTCAAATGCTTTCTCGGCATCCGTGCCAATCAGGACCAAGGGGGTGTGTTTATGAGAGGCATAGTATAGAGCATCTAATATTTAGGTGGTATTATCTTTCCCCTCTCTTCCTTTTACAAATCCTACTTGGTCTGGGTGGATTAGCTCAGGTAGGAAGCTCTGTAACCTAGTGGCTAACATCTTGGCTATAAATCTGTAAAGAATAAATCAAGGCAACTGGACGTACTGTAGATTTCTTGAAAACGTTTCACTCGTTCTTCCAACGAGCTTTCTCAATTCTGAGTGACTGTACAAAAACTCTGGGAATAAATATGTAAGTGAATCCACATCTGGTAATTATTCCCAGCATTGGGTCAAAGGTGTTGACATCTTGGCTATAAGTTTAAGATCTACATTAAGTAGGGAAATTGGGCGATAATTGGGCGATAATGTAGGATCTTTGCCTTCTTTGGGTATTATTGTTATAGTAGCCTTAGTCATATCGGTGGAAAGTGGAAGATTGGACATTGCAAGATTGCAGACAGGAAGCAAATGGGGAGACAAGATGCTTTTGAAGGTTGAAAAGTATGATATGGGGAGACCATCCAGGCCGGGGCATTTACCTCTGGGGGTAGATTTAATGGCTGCATTTAGTTCTGAGACAGTAAAAGGTTTGGCTAAGGATTCTCGTTGTAATAGATTTAGGGATGGGAGGTTAAGAGTGTCTAGGAAGGAGTTAATGTTGGATTCTTTGCACAAAGAAGGATTAGGGAGGTCAGGAACTGGGAGATTGTAAAGGGAATTAGAAAATAGCCTAAATTGTTCAGCAATCTCCTCAGCCTTAAACAGTTGGGTACCATGCGGAGACCTAAGGGATTGAACTTAGCGGGAGTTCCTTCTCTACTTGATCCGATTCATTACATATTTAGAAGCCTTATTGCCGTGAGCAAATTTTTTTTTGCTGAACAGACAAGAAGAACTTAGCTGAGCGTTCATTTAGGAGATTTTTTTAATTGAGCTTTGAGAGAAGAAAGTTCCGCTAGTTGTTGGACTGTCAGGGATTGCTTATGTTCTGTTTCAGTCAGGTGGATTTTTGACAGCAAATCACTGAGTTTTTTTCTCTGATTCTCTCTTCAGAAAGGAGCAGAGACCAATCAGCCTTCCTCTGATGTAGGCTTTATGAGCGTCCCAGAGGACTTGAGGGGATATCTCAGAAGTATTATTTATTAGGAAATATTCCTCAAGATAAGAGGATATTAGGGCAGTGTGTTTGGCGTTGTTCAGTAGGGATTCATTAAATCTCCAGTTGGGTTTTCTATAGATTTTTTGGTCTGAGCATATTTCACAGTAAATCGGGGCATGGTCGGACAGGGTAATATTCCCAATTTTTGGAAATGAGCAGAATTGTAATTTCTCTTTCGGGACTAAAATATAATTGATCCTACTATACGAATTATTAGCATGTGAGTAAAATGAGTAATCAATTGCTTCAGGGTTGTGGCAGCGCCAAATATCCAAAACTCCCAGGTTATGTAAATTCGTATGCAGTAATCTGAGAGTTTTCGCCGAGGCTGGGGATTTTTTGGAGGCGGCGTCTACTGAAGCGTTCAAGGCTATATTGAAGTCACCTGCCACAATCAGAAAGCCCTCCCTATGTTTCTCTATCAGAGAGAAGACTGGGATGAGCCAACTGGTTTGATCTACATTTGGGGCATATATGTTTGCAAAAGTAAACATGGATTGTCCCACCTGGCCTATAAGGATTAGATATCGACCATCCGGTTCTTGAACATGGGATTTATATTGAAAAAGGAGCCCTCTACAAAAGCCAATGCTGACTCCCCTCGAGGCCGCACCACCAGCACCACAATGGTACCAGCTAGGAAATTTAGAGTGAGAAAGGTTGTGGTATTTCCCATGCTTGAAATGTGTCTCCTGCAGAAAGACCACTGAACATTTCTCTTTATGTAGGAGAGAGAAAATCTGACATCTCTTAGAGGGGGATCTAAGTCCCTTAACATTGTACGAAGCTAATCTAAAATCAGCCATATATTTTTAGGGGGAGGGGAAGCTAGAAAGGATCTAAGCTGTGTAGCAAAGGAAACATGACCAACCAGCAACAAGGCGGAGCAGAGAGCGTGGCCACGAGGGGAGCCAAGGAGCATCCAAACATCCGGAGGAGCCCCAATCTGCATGTTCTGAATTTGTAAGGACACCTGTTTACACATTTGAGAGAGTATTGGAGTGGCATCAGAGTACCTGTCGAAGCAAAAACAATATGGAACACAAAATAAAACACTGAATAAAGACAAAAGATGAGTGAATATCATCTGAGCTAGAAAGAGCATATCAATTGTGCCCTTTTGATTAGGCAGCATGTAGGGGGGGAAAGGGTAGAATAACCAGAAGCATTTCCCTCTTTTATGACATTTATACTGGAATAAATTGATTCAGGTAGTGAAAGTGGGAGAACCGGGGAGTCAGCAGGGCTATAAGGAGAACCTTTTATATTTTTGCCCATTAAGAAACAGGCGAGGGACAGATGATGGGGGGGTAGGTGTTATCTAAATCAACTGGTGGAGAGGGTAGTGCTTAGAGTTTAACGATATAGGTGTGCAAGAGAGGGCAATTCACTTGGCACCCTAAGTATGTAAGAACATAATTGAACTTGAGATATTAATTAGCAGCGTGGCTGGCCTGACCTTAGAACAGATGAGAAAACTCACTGGAGAAATCCCTACTGTCTCGACGTCTAATACTAGGTGGAAAGTAAAGCATGGGCAAAGAGAATGAGAACATACAAGCTAGGCTCTCCACTCAGTATATAGGATTTAGCCACACGGTAAGCAGTATAATAGTAACTTGGTGTTAGTAAGTCCCGTATGATGGTTTTCTTGATCCCCTGAACCTAGGGGGGAGAGAGCAGAGCAGACTAATTATCCACCATGGTCAGACATTTGGGGTGGAGAAGGAATTTCCCCTTCTGCTTCTTTGGGGCGTGTAGAGGTTCCCAGGGGGTCACCGTAGGGAGGTCAGGTAAGGAGCTCAAGTTCTGGACCATGTCCCAGTTCTCAATGGGCAATGGAAAAAGCTGAAGGAGGTCATATACTTTATCCAGATCTGTAAAAGAGGAAATGTGGATGTGTCGTCCCTCGTGCAGGAAAGATAGACCGAAAGGGAATGTCCTCCTGTAAATAATTCTGTGCTGACGTAGCCAATCGGTGAGAGGTTTCAAGGCTTTACGCTTTTTGAGAGTTGATTGCGCTAAATCCTGGAAAATAGTGATGCTGTTTTCCTCCCAATCCACAGAGTTAGAATTTCTGGCGCTTGCCAGTATGGCTTATTTTACAGGGAAGTGCAGGAATTTGCTAATTACGTCCCTGGGGGGCTCATTTGCTTGCGGTTTAGGTCTAAGAGCCCTATGAGCCCGTTCAAGCAGGACCTCATGCGCAGAGTCCGGACCCAGAATTTTGAGGCATATCTGGATTACTGTTTCCGGAATGTCCATGGCTGAGACGGTTTCAGGAATGCCTCTAAAACGCAAATTGTTGCGCCTGCTCCTGTTCTCTTGGTCCTCCATGGCTGTGTATAACGAGTTAATGTGGCTTTGAGCCAGCGACAGGCTAGATAACACCTCGCTCTGATGATGCAGGATTGCGGCCTGGGTTTCCTCTAAAGCCTCCACTCTCCGGCCTATGTGTTTAACATCCTCTTTTATTGAGGAGATGTCCAGACTAAGGGGGCCCAGGGCTTCTGCAAGAGCCTCCTTCAGGAAAGCTCTGGATATGGGCAGACAGTCCGCATCGCTGGGATCATCCCCTACCTTATCGCCGCCGGTAGCTGCTGATAGCTTGTGTCCATAGCGTGGTGTGGCGCCATCTTGGATTTGCGGTTCACTGCCGCAGCGGCTGCTTTTTTAATAAATTCCTCCATCTCACCAGCTTGATTCTGGGAGCGATTGTTTCCCAGCTGCTCTGTGGGCTTCTGGCCCCCGATTTTAACCATTATAGAGTCCAGTAAGCTTATAATAAGGTGCTGTGAGGGTTATGCAGGCAGGAGAGCAGCACTTCACACGTCCATCCGGCTCAAGTGCAGGCTCCACCCCTGGATAGCCATGCTTTTAGACCCTCATTATCAAATCAAAATTGGCAAATGTTTTTCTCCTTCTGAAAGGGAGGCCAAAATACTTTATTAGCAGGAAACACTGTGTACGCAGCTTTCCATAGCTTTCCGTGAGAAGGCACCTGATTCCAGCATGTCAGCTGAAAGGGAGGCCCTTCTTTGCCCCCTGCAGAGTCATCTACCTCCCATCATCTCCACTTCAACAAGTAGCAGAAGCCACAGTAGCAGCCACTTCAGTCCTCAACACGATGGAACAGTTTTTTCATGTCCCCTGACCTCTCTACGGCACATACCTTCTTCCCTGGACCCATGGACTTCTGGGTAGGAAGACTAGAACATTGGCCCAAAATGGCCCAGTATGCTCTCTCTGTTCATTCTTGCCCAGTCTCTAAAGTCATCTTGGAGAGGGTATTTAGCACAGCATTGGGCGTGGTGACATCTAAATGGACCATGTTATCCTCCACCAGTGTCCAAAACATCATTTCTGGTGCTGCATCATGCCACTGCCTCTGTCTGCCTACCAGCATATACCATATGGTGGCTTCTGCTGCTATCACCACAGCTTCTACTCTTCCCTGCAAATCCCCTACTGCCACCACTATTAACACTACACAACCTAAACTACTACTAATAGCCCTTAATAGAAGATCAACTGTCTTGTCTGTTCCATATTATGCTGCTACTGATGCCACTACTGTTGCAGCCACATGTAATTATTACTTTACCCTTTCCACACTGTAGTCTTGCTGATCCCAATTAAATTGGAGAGTTCTTCTAGGGTTGTTCAGAACCAGCAACGTTTTCTTTTGACAATTATTACTTGTGCATGTATAAATATGTGCATGCATTCTGCCTCCATTAACACATCATTTTTAAAGGCTTGGTCCCAGAAAGCCACAGTTTTTTTGTTACTTGTAACACCATGTTTAATCACCATCTGCCCTTGATAATATACAAGTTTTAGAAGTTTTGAATTATAAAAAGTCACAAAATGTGACAACCCCACATGTTTTTAAATACTCTGTTTATTAATGTACAAACTACAAACAATGGCGTGCTCAACCCCATATGCAGTTGTGCATCTATGCCAACCAATGAGAAAAACACAAATAATCCCATAAGAATGAGAGAACACACATATAAAATATATATGTAGTTTATTGAAACACAATTAAATAATATAAATATGACACAAAGGCACGATGTAAAAGAGGGTGGGACAACCCGTGTAGCGGGACCATAAGCAGCCACCCTCACATATACCTGACTAACAAAGAAGGCGGTCACAAACCCTGGGTATAAAGCCGCATGAAGATGGGAAAATGGTAAGTTTGCCCAAAGTGACCTATAAACATAACTATGCTGCATGCTAGTAAAGGGTAAATATGGTCACACATAGCAGACCTGCCCACCCTAGGTAACAAAAATGGCCGCCTGGATAGTACAGATAGCCAAAAGTAAGGCAAGGTAAGAGTGCTATGCGTAAGCAGTAACACTAAAATAACAAACTAACCAAGCATGAGTTACATAAACAAAACACAAGTTACCCATGGTATGCTGGAAACCAAGGACCGTGACCAGAGCTGCACCCGGGGAAGCAGATCCTGCACTTGTGGCCCGTTGCTAATGGCGATCCCCAGCAAAAATGCATACAGTGGAGGATGCCTGCAGCGGACCACAAGTACCACAAAAAGACATCCTACACAAGATAGAAAAATGTGGGGATGTAAATAGCTATATGAAATAAACATTAATACGGAAGGTGCACTACTGTGGATGGAAACAAATAAGTCTGACTAAACCCCTTAAACTGGTGTTAAAATTGAGAATTTATCAATATATCCTTATATATGAAGGACATATCTGAGGCCGAGCACCGCACCAAGGCTTCTCAAGTAGCTTGGGACCTAACGCTAACCTACCTATGCCATATGGGCAATACCAGGAGCCAGTGGGTGGATTACAGGGGCGTAACATCCAACTCACAGCAAACTCCCAGTTACCTCCAGCATCAGGGCCGGTGCCACCACCCGGAAAACCCGGGCAAGGGCCAGGCCCCCCCTCCTGGGGGACCCCACTGTGGCCGCTCACTCCTGCAGCTGTGTCCTGCCTGTTTTGAATTCTAGGGCAGCTTACCCCAGCAATGCAGACAATTTTCACCATGTGAACTGCTGAGATAAGTGGCCCCAGAACTCAGAACAGGGTAGATGGAGTTTCGGTAGATGATCAATTCTATGCTAGAATGTAGTTGTTAGAAGGAGGTCTGTGAGATCACTGGTCGCATGCTCCTTCATAGTCACATGACAAACCCTGACGACAGCAGCAGCTTGTTGAAGGAGGAGGGGCTGTGTGTGCCTGCAAGATGCAGAGTGAGGTAGGATGTGCTGCTGGAGAACATAGAACTTTGTGAGGGGAAGCATATGGAGCTCATGCACTCAGGGGCAGTGGGGTTCAAGTGGAGAGGAATCTGGTGCAATTAAGGGGGTTTATCATACAGATCCAGGTGTATTCTGAGGGCCATGATGTGTGTGTCTGTCTGTCCCTGTGTGTGTGTGTTTCAGTCTGTCTGTCCCTGTGTGTGTCAGTCTGTCTGTCCCTGTGTGTGTGTCAGTCTGTCCCTGTGTGTGTGACCCTTTCTGTGTCTATGGCCTCATGCACACCGGCCGTGTGCATCACGGATGCGGACCTAGTCACTCCAATGGGTCCGCAATCGCTCAATGGGAAGCACTACTGAGTGCTTCCGTGGTGCTTCCGTGGTGTTTCCGTGAAACATGTTCTATTTTTTGTGCGGTGCGGACGGATCATGGACCCATTCAGGTTGAATGGGTCTCAATCTGTCCCGGTCACCACACGGACGTTGCCAGTGCATTGGGGACCACAAATTGTGGTCCCCAATGCACGGAACGGACGCATAACAGCAGTGTGCATGAGGCCTGAGGCATTGCTTAGACTCCATCCCACAGTCTAGCCAGTCTAGCCTTTTTAAACCTCAGTCCTGCACATGTGGACCATTGCTAATGGTGATCCCCAGCAAAAATGCATACAGTGGAGGATGCCCGCAGTGGATAACAAGTACCACAAAAAGACATCCTACACAAGATAGAAAAATGTGTGGATGTAAATAGCTATATGAAATAAACATTAATAAGGAAGGTGCACTACTGTGGATGCAAACAAACAAGTCTGACTAAACCCTTAAACTGGTGTTAAAATTAAGAATTTAGAAAAAGGGGGATGATCAATACACAGTAAAAGTGTTTTTGCTTTACATCACAAGTGTCATCTAAGATAATAGAAATGTAAAAGTACATGTGACAGAGTGGAACAGTTTGATCCATAACGTAAATTCCAATAGTTCACATAATAACAGTAACAGTACGCCATAGCTTTCCAAGTAAAAGCAAACCTTCAGCTTGCATTCCCCAAAACTTCATAACATTTTGTTAGGAACAATTTTGCAAAGCAAATACAAAAGGAAACAGGTAAAAAAAAAAAAAAAAAAAAAAAAAAAAAGGTAAAAAAGATATGAACAGGTGAAAAAGAAATAGAGAACATCACTCTCTCAGATGGTGCCGTTTCCTTGAAGTATCTCATAAGAGACAAGAGTTACTAATTATGGGGTATGAAGTGGGTGTAATAACCAAGGGGCCCATGTGTTATCCCTTTTTTGGAGGTTTATGATAGAAGGCGGGAGAGTTCTTTCATATCTACAAGTGGTGTTCAGTGCCAGTATGACCTCTTTTATACTTGGGAGGTCGGTTGACTTCCAATGACGAGTAATTACTAATTTAGCAATTAATAGAATGTGTCCTGACAGATTAATATGTGATCTGTGAAGATGGTAAACACTAGAGATGGCCTGGCTGTTCGCCCGGCGGTCATTTTGCGGCAAACTTTGCGCAATTCCCCGAACATGCGAACATATGTCCATATTTGCGCCCCCGCCATATTCTTTTACATTGTGAAGAACTTTGACCCATGACACATCCATCAGGTGGTACAGGACAGCCAATTGAGACGTTTCAGCAAATGGATGTACCCCCTACCTTATAAATAAACCTGATCTGGCTGCCGTTTTACATTCAGTCTTTTGCCAGTGTAGGGAGAGGTTGCTGTGTGGAGCAGGGACAGACTGTTAGGGACACCAAACGCTGGAAAATAGGGCCACAAAAGTAATTTTAAGGACTGGTATACATAGGTGTGCTATCGATAGGTGTGATACACAGAGGGGTGTGATATACTTATAATATACTTTTATAATGAGTCAAACAGTCAGGTCCATAAATATTGGGCCATCAACACAATTCTCAATTTTTTGGTTCTATAAACCACCACAATGGATTTGAAATGACCACAGTTGTTTTCCATGGTCTTCTGGGTCTTTTGGTGTTGCTGAGCTCACCGGTGCGTTCCTTCTTTTTAAGAATGTTCCAAATCTGTTGTTTTGGCCACGCCTAATGTTTTAGTTATCTCTCTGATGTTTTTTTTTGTTTGTTTGTTTTTTCAGCCTAATGATGGCTTGCTTCACTGACAGTGACAGCTCTTTAAATGTCATCTTGAGAGTTGACAGCAAAGGATTCCAAATGCAAATAGCAGACTTGAAATGAACTCTGGACCTTTTATCTGCTCGTTGTAATTGGGATAATGAGGGAATAACGCACACCTGGTCATGTAACAGCTGAGAAGCCAGTTGTCCCATTCCTTTTGGCCCCTTAACAAGTGGAAGGCACATGTGCAAACTAATTCCTACACCGTTCACCTGAATTGGATGTAAATACACTCAAATTAAAGCTGACAGTCTGCAGTTAAAGCACATCTTATTTGTTTCATTTCAAATCCATTGTGGTGGTGTAAAAAGCCAAAAATGTTAGAATTGTGTCGATGTCCCAATAGTTATGGACCTGACTGTAGATAGATCTAGATAGTGATCACCTGGAAATCAGGGGCTTAGGGGCTAGGGGCTTACAAGGGCCATTTTTATATAGGGTTCCAGACGGGGTCACTCTAATCAGGGCTGGTGCTCTGTGGTTAGGCTATCAGGGCTAGAATAGCATCCCCCTGTAGGGCAATATCAGGGACAGTTCTTTGCCCACCCTGTCCTTCAATACCACATCATCATCTAGCCCAGGGATAGATGTTTTTTGCTTTCCCTCCGGAATTCATAGATGTGCACTGGAACCCCCTGGATTGTGGTAGGACATATGGTTTCTGATTTGGTGCTGCTGAGCACCTGATTTAGTGCCGTTGAGCACTTGTTATTGCCTACCACATCTATTCTTTTTGCTTAACTTTAAAGTATTTTCATTTTGAGGGATATCTTTTAGAGTCCATTCACACATCTGCAAAATGTGTCCGCATCCATTCTGCAATTTTGCGGAACAGGTGCAAATGTGCTGTCCGCATCAACATTTGAGGATCCGCACTTCTGCATCCGTGCTTCCGTTTCCGCCCAAAAAAAGAACATGTCCTATTCTTGTCTGCAATTGCGGACAAGATTCAGCATTTTCTATTATAGTGCCGGTGATGTGCAGTCCGCAAATTGCGGAATTCACAATGCCAGTGTCACTTATGAACATGTGAATGGACCCTTAGGCCTCATTCAGACGGCCGTATGCTGTCTGCAAAAATGTGGATCTGTTTTTTTTTGCGGACAGTTTAGCATGTCCGTAAAAAAATGGATAGCATTTAGTATTTTTGCGGACCCATAGACTTCAATGGGGCCATGTCTTGATTTTAGAAATCTGTAGAAAGTATATTAGTGTGCATTTGTATTGTGCGGAAGTTGCGTGTGGTTCTGCTGCGATACCGCAGGTATATAGAGGAACAAGCGTTATTGGAACAAAAAATTTCCCAAAAAAGTGATTGAAGCAGGCGTGGTATATACCAATAATATACTTTCTATATAGTGCATTTAGGTAGCGCAACAAGGCACATTTAAGAGAATTTCCCTTTAAGACGCATAACAAAAAAGTGTCCTGATTAAAACACATATTATTTGTTGGAATTTTTGTCATTGATCCCCCTCTAGTATGTCACTGTCCATGACACCAATAAACAAGAGAGCCAATGCTGGAGTAGGAATAATGGAAATTGAAGTAATTTGAGATATCAGGTCACATACTTGTTGCCAGTTAAGTGTCAACTTAGGGCATGCCCACAGAATATGAAGTAGTGTGCCAGTAGCACCACATTCCCTCTAGCAGCAATCCACTGTCCCGGGGTACATACGGCTCAGCCTATCAGAAGTTAGGTACCATCGGAAGAGAGTTTTCACTTCTATTTCATAATTTGTGACACATTTAAAGTTAGTCGAGACTAAGCTTATGGCTTGGGACCATTCATCTCCCTGATATGATTGCCCAAGGTCCTTTTCCCATGCTAAAATGGGATTGGATTTAAAAAATGTAGCTTTATCACCAATTAGGTCGTATATATATCTGCTGGTGTGCCTTTTATGTAAAGAAGGGTTCTGGAATAGTCTCTTAATATCAGGGTTAGTACTTGGAGGTATTTTAGCATTTGTGTCAAAGTAGTGTCAAAGTAGTGTCTTACCCTTAAATAATTATAGAACTCTCTGTGAGGGATATGTAAAAGATTTTGTATGGATTTGAAGGGGAGCAGTGAGTTTATTTTATCTGATCTAAAGTATTTGACAGATAAGTCAAGATCTTCAATGCTCCCCTCTAGGACATATGTTGAGATGAGATTATATAGGGATTTACCCTGTTTGCCGTAGGAACAGTGGAGATGTTGCCATACTGATCCAGCATGGGCTACTGTGAGCTTGGCCCTGGAGGGTCTGGGAGATGATAATAGATGTACCAAATAGTCTTTCAGGGAGCCTTTAGTAATAGACTGTGAATCAATTTGAATCCATGATTTATCAGATGTACCATTCCCTAAAGAACGAAAGACGTATGGAATTATAATAGTCTCTAATAGAGGGTAGGGTCAAACCTCCTGCTCCACTTTTCCGTATGATCAAGTTGTGGGCTATTCGGGGCCAACTAGATTTCCAAAGGTATTTGTTTTGAATATTTTGTGCATTCTTAAAGAAGGATCCAGGTATAGGTATTGGAAGAGCTCTAAATATGTATATTAGCTTGGGTAATGTCATCATTTGAAACAAGGCTATTCTGCCCACCTATGAAATATCTTTCATCGCAAAGCTATTAAGGTCTTAAGTTAGAGATGAGGGGCTCATACTTGTACTGTTTATAGAGGAGAGAACTAGAGGAGGTGAGTTTGACTCCCAAGTAAGTTAGCTCTGAGGTTTGCCAGTCTAGGGGGTATTTATTCTTCAGATGTTTAATTTCGGAGAGAGGGATATTAATAGGAAGGATCTGAGATTTTGATTAATTGACCTTATAGTAGGACAGCGAGCCAAAGTGAGATATAATCTGCAATGCATTCCCGAAAGACTTGGTCTGATTTGTCAAGGTAAGTATAACGCCGTCTTCATAAAGTGAAAAAGTATTGATGGTGGAAGCTACTGCAAACCCCTCTATCTTGTCTGTGCTTCAAGATAAGGAAACCAATGGATAGACCCCGTTCACAAAAACCTTTGCGTTCAGGTTGGAGTATAAGCTAGATATAGCGCTTAGGATGGGACCATTAAAACCCATTGAGTCTAAAACCGAGAAGGCATATGGCCAGTGCAATTGGTCAAACGCCTTCTCGGTGTCCAGGGTTACCAGAAACATAGAAGAACCATGTACTTCCGCATGATTGAATAGATCCAACACTCTGCAAATATTATCAGACGCTAAACGTCCTTTTATGAAGCCTGATTGATCAGAGTTGATCAGTGATGGGAGAACTGGGGATAGTCTGGAAGCAACTAATTTTGCAAAGATCTTAATGTCTGAATTCAGCAGGGAGATAGGTCTAAAGTTTTGTCGGGTGTCATTGGACTTGCCCAGTTTAGGGAGAGTAATAATCAAGGCCTGTAGCATATTAGAGAGTGCCCGTCATACAATGTTGAAAAATAGACGTAAGTATGTAAGTGGTGGGATAACAAGGAATGAAACTGCTTGTAATATTCATTTGAAAGGCCATCAGGGCCAGGGGTTTTCCCTGAAGGGAAGGATGAAATCAATTTTTGGATCTCTGTTTAAGTAAGAGGGGCATTCAGATCCTCCAGCTAGGTGGGTGATAGGGAAGGGAGTGAGGCTTACACTAAGAATTCTGCAACTAAAGTGGTGTAGTTGTCAGGCAGAGTGATATTGTCTTTAAGTCTGTAGAGTTTCATGTAGTAGAGCCAAAATTGTTCAGCAATATCTCTCGGGTCTGTTAATTTTGCACTTGTTTGGGGTGAGTTATGTATGATATCCTGGATTTAGTTTGTTGAGCTTTAAGTTGTCTAGCCAGTAATCTTCCAGCCTTATTGCCTTTCGCATAGTATTTGAGTATTTTAGCCTAAGTAGTCCCCTACCGTATTCCTACATTAACACTGATCTCAGGTTATCTCTTTCTATCCTCAATTCTTCCCAGGGCGGAAAGTAACAACAAAATTGAATCTGGAGAAGAACAGAGACCATCTGGCCTGTCTCGGATTCATACGCCTGGCCGACTCCAAGTACGCCAGATTCTTATGGTCGGTAAAAACTGTGATAGGGTGCCTGGCCCCCTCCAACCAATGGCACCATTCCTCGAAAGCCAACTTGATGGCCAACAACTCCCTATCTCCCACATCATAGTTTCTCTCTGCCGGGGAGAGTTTTCTAGAGAAAAATGCACAAGGTCGCCATTTGGCAGGAGAGGGGCCCTGGGACAAAACTGCACCCACACCCACCTCGGAAGCATCCACCTCAACAATAAAAGGTAAGGAAACATCGGGATGCACCAAGATGGGAGCAGACGCAAAACTCTCTTTAATCTTAGAAAAGGCTGCAAGCGCCTCCTCCGACCAAGAGGAAAAATCTGTCCCCTTTTTTGTCATGTCAGTAAGGGGTTTGACAATAGAGGAATAATTCAAAATGAACTTTCTGTAGTAGTTAGCAAAACCCAGAAAGCGCATCAATGCCTTCTGATTTTCAGGAAGCTCCCACTCCAGCACAGCACGGACCTTCTCCGGATCCATGCGAAAACCAGAAGCAGAGAGGAGAAAACCCAGAAATTGAATCTCCGATACCATAAAAAGACATTTCTCCAGCTTGGCATACAGTTTATTCTGCCGCAGTATCTGCAGGACCTGAAAAAGATGATCCTGATGGGTCTGAACATCAGGGGAAAAAATCAAAATATCATCAAGATACACCAATACAAATTTCCCCATTAAATGATAGAAAATACTATTAACAAAATGCTGAAAGACGGCCGGAGCATTCATCAGGCCGAAAGGCATAACGAGATTCTCGAAATGCCCGTTAGGGGTATTAAAGGCCGTTTTCCATTCATCCCCCTCTCTGACCCTGACCAGGTTGTACGCGCCTCTCAGATCCAATTTGGAAAACACCTTGGCCCCAACAATTTGGTTGAAGAGGTCCGGGATCAGAGGAAGGGGATAGGGATCGCGAATCGTGATACGGTTCAGCTCCCTAAAATCTAAACAAGGTCTCAGAGAGCCATCTTTTTTTTTAACAAAAAAAAAACCAGCGGCAACAGGTGACTTTGAAGGATGAATATGCCCCTTCTCGAGACTCTCGGAGATATAGGTTCGCATTGCCTGAAACCTGAAAACCATGCAAGGCTACAAATTGAGTGTCAATAAGATTGACGGCCGCTCCACTATCGACAAAAATCTCACAAGGAATGACTTTGCTCTCTAGCGCCACCCTGGCAGACAGGAGAAAACGGGAACTGCAGGTCAGAGGAATAGCATCAATTCCCACATCAACTTTGCCCAAAGTAGCAGATGAAGCAGAACTTGATGATCTACCTCTTGAGGTTTTTCTCTTATTATCGCTCTTAGTACAGTTCAGGAATCTCCTAGACGGACAAACATTTGCCAAATGACCTATGCCCCCACAACAAAAACACACCATATTCTGAGGACTAAATCCTCTTTTATCAGGGGCAAGTCGGCCTAGCTGCATGGGCTCCTCCTCAGAGGGGAGCGAGACAGGATGAGACCCCTGCATACTGAATGAGTCCGCACCATTGCCCCTAGACTGACAATGGCTGGACGGAGAGGTCTTGTTTCTTTCCCTTAGACGCCTGTCAAGGCGTTCCACCAATGACATGGCAGACTCTAAGGACGTTGGTCTCTCATGGAAAGCAAAGGCATCTTTCAAACCCTCTGAGAGACCATGACAGAACTGACTTCGGAGTGCAGCATCATTCCAGCCTGAATCAGCTGCCCATCTCCGAAATTCAGAACAATAAAGCTCCGCAGACAGTTTGTTCTGGCATAAAACACGTAAGTTCGATTCTGCCAGAGCAACACGATCCGGGTCATTATATATCTGCCCCAGGGCCACAAAAAATCTTTCCACGGATCGAAGGGAGGGATCCCCTGATGACAGCGAAAAAGCCCAAGTCTGAGCATTACCCCTGAGCAGGGAGATGACAATCCTCACCCTCTGTTCCTCATTACCAGAGGAGTGGGGACACAAACAAAAATGGAGTTTACATGCCTCTCTGAAGCGAACAAAATTATCACTGCCCCCGGAGAACGTTTCCGGAAGTGAGACCTTTGGCTCGCAACAGACTCCATGAGCCGGAGCAGAGCCCAATGTTTGTAGCTGAGTCCCAGATTGACGGAGATCCGCTACTTCCAAAGAAAGACCCTGCATGCGGTCAACCAAGCCAGAAAGCGGATCCATGTCAACAAGGACGGTTTTGGTAGATTATAATGTCACGGCTGTTTAAGGGTAACCAGAGCATACACAGTAAGAAGAGCTACTGACCGGACCCAAACTAGGGAAGAGAAAGGGTGACCCCTGTCAGACTCTCAACACTCTCCCTATGCTGCTAAAGCACATGCCCGGATCCAAATGGTGGAACGAGGCATGCCCGCGTACCTTAGACTGATGAGCCCTGTAACCCCTACAATAGTGGAAGGGGCACGGCCACCGATGCCCTGCTCAGAATATGGAGGGAACCGTGGCCACCTCAGATCCAGTCAGGAAATCACCAGGTACACAACAAAGTCTGCACACTTAGCTGATGGAGCTGCAGCCGCAGAGAAGACGGATCCAAGGGCCGCTGACAATATCCGGAGTACTTGCAGCAGCAGAACACAGGTCCAGAGAACTAGTAGCTTAAGAAGTGAAGATACTCAAGGCAGAGCTACAACTGAAAAGAGAAATATAATCCACGCCCTGCAATAGGAGGAGGGGTGATTTAAAGGCAGGGAAATCAAACGCAGGAGAGACAGCTGGGAGTAAAGACCTCATCACAGGGGCGGAGAAACAGAACAGTGAGAACACCTCCAAACTCTAAGTGACATCATCACAGGGGTGGAGACACAGAGCTGTGAGAACGTCTCAAAGCTCTGGTAGTGACAATCAGCCCCTAGATTCAGGGCCTTCTTCCACACAAATGCCCTCTTTTGAGGGCAGATCAGCCCATTTACATTCAAAGACATTATTTTGATCCCCATTGTATAGGGTGGTACCAATTGATAGACATAAAGCACTGCTTGGGATAATTAACATAATGTGTCCCTACATAGTTTGAAAGGATAACATAAAGAAACATAACCAGTATGCAAACATGAAATAAACAACATGATAACAATGCAGGGTTACCCGTGGTAAGTTAGGGCAAAAGTTATTTCAGAGAAGCCGAGAGTAAAGAGGCCTTGACATAGCTCAGCCTCTTTCAGGTGAAGTGGAGATGTAATCTGCAATGCATTCCCAAAAGACTTGGTCTGATTTGTCAAGGTAAGTATAACGCCGTCTTCATAAAGTGAAAAAGTATTGATGGTGGAAGCTACTGCAAACCCCTCTATCTTGTCTGTGCTTCAAGATAAGGAAACCAATGGATAGACCCCGTTCACAAAAACCTTTGCGTTCAGGTTGGAGTATAAGCTAGATATAGCGCTTAGGATGGGACCATTAAAACCCATTGAGTCTAAAACCGAGAAGGTATATGGCCAGTGCAATTGGTCAAACGCCTTCTCGGTGTCCAGGGTTACCAGAAACATAGAAGAACCATGTACTTCCGCATGATTGAATAGATCCAACACTCTGCAAATATTATCAGATGCTAAACGTCCTTTTATGAAGCCTGATTGATCAGAGTTGATCAGTGATGGGAGAACTGGGGATAGTCTGGAAGCAACTAATTTTGCAAAGATCTTAATGTCTGAATTCAGCAGGGAGATGGGTCTAAAGTTTTGTCGGGTGTCATTGGACTTGCCCAGTTTAGGGAGAGTAATAATCAAGGCCTGTAGCATATTAGAGAGTGCTCGTCATACAATGTTGAAAAAATAGACGTAAGTATGTAAGTGGTGGGATAACAAGGAATGAAACTGCTTGTAATATTCATTTGAAAGGCCATCAGGGCCAGGGGTTTTCCCTGAAGGGAAGGATGAAATCAATTTTTGGATCTCTGTTTAAGTAAGAGGGGCATTCAGATCCTCCAGCTAGGTGGGTGATAGGGAAGGGAGTGAGGCTTACACTAAGAATTCCGCAACTAAAGTGGTGTAGTTGTCAGGCAGAGTGATATTGTCTTTAAGTCTGTAGAGTTTCATGTAGTAGAGCCAAAATTGTTCAGCAATATCTCTCGGGTCTGTTAATTTTGCACTTGTTTGGGGTGAGTTATGTATGATATCCTGGATTTAGTTTGTTGAGCTTTAAGTTGTCTAGCCAGTAATCTTCCAGCCTTATTGCCTTTCGCATAGTATTTGAGTATTTTAGCCTAAGTAGTCCCCTACCGTATTCCTACATTAACACTGATCTCAGGTTATCTCTTTCTATCCTCAATTCTTCCTAAGTTTGGGGGTCTGTTTTTTGTTTATTCACTTTTTCTACTTTAGAGATTTTGTCCACTATTATTTTGACTGCCAACTCACTTATTTTCTTTTCTTTGTGGTTAATTTTGATGTGCAGACCTCTAACAAAAGCTTTGTGTGCCTGCTAAACTATGAAGAGGTCTGATACTGAATTCACATTAAAGGTAAAGTATTCTTGTATACTGTAGCTTGAGAGATCTCTGCTTGGTAGGAGGGGAGGTTAGAGAGTGATTGCTCCACACCGGAGCTGTATGATGCTGGTATTGGTCCTCTAAGGTACTATATATAGGGGCAAGATCAGAACCAGTGATGCAACCTATTGTAGAGGCTTTTGTGTGGAATAGTGTTTTGGTCTACAAAGAATAAGTCTATACGGGAGTAAGATCTATGAATTGGGGAAAAGAAAGAGTAGTCTTTTCCTGGCTGTGTTGTGCAGGCCAGGGGTCAATGAGTCCTTCAGAGTGAATAAAGGAAGATAGGACACTAGTAGAACGTCTAGAAAGATTAGTGGAATCTAAAGTGGGGTCCACTATGGAATTAAAATCCCTGCACAAAATTAGCTTGCCTTTTTTCAGTTTGTGGACGTACCTCATCACTTTGTGCAGGAAAGAAACTTGGCGCTCATTTGGTGCATAAATGTTGACTAGGGTATATATAATATTATTGATAGAGCAAACCATAATGAGTTAACACCCTTTCTCATCTGTTTTATGTAAAATTATTGAGAGTGAGACTGAATTCTTGATGGCAATGAAACCCCCCTGGCTTTTTTGGAATGGCGTGAGTGGAGTGAGTACATTAGAGAATAAGCAGTGTTTAACTTGATGTGCGTCCTTATTTAAGAGGTGGGTTTCCTGAACACATAGTATATCAGCCCCTAGATTCAGGGCCTTCTTCCACACAAATGCCCTCTTTTGAGGGCAGATCAGCCATTTACATTCAAAGACATTATTTTGATCCCCATTGTATAGGGTGGTACCAATTGATAGACATAAAGCACTGCTTGGGATAATTAACATAATGTGTCCCTACATAGTTTGAAAGGATAACATAAAGAAACATAACCAGTATGCAAACATGAAATAAACAACATGATAACAATGCAGGGTTACCCCCATGTGGTAAGTTAGGGCAAAAGTTATTTCAGAGAAGCCGCGAGTAGAGAGGCCTTGACATAGCTCAGCCTCTTTCAGGTGAAGTGGAGATGCTGCACCTGTTAGGGAAAAAAAAAAAAAAAAGACCTCTAAAATACTGTGCCTGGAACCCACTAGGGACTACATCACTCCATCACAGAGGCCACCAGGCAGTACAACTTATGACATCAGGTTACCGAGATTAATCAATCAAGGCTGCAGTGTATCTTCAGGGCCTATGATTTTTCCTTAGGGGGACTTGCTTCCATTCTCGTGGGATGGGAGGGAGTGTGGCATAAGCGTTCCTTGATTCTGGATGAGTAACTGGGATTTTCCATTCTTGGAGTAGACTTTTGCCTTCCTCAAGGATATGGACTACACGGAAATGTCCGTCCTTAGATATTAGAAGATTTATGGGAAAACCCCAGCGATAGGCAATATTGCAATTGCATAATGACAGTGTAATTGGCAGGAGAGAGTGCCTTTGTTTTATAATAATTGCAGACAGGTCAGTAAATATTTTAACTGACTGGAAGCGGGGAGGCAGGGTACCACCCCTCCTAGCGGTTGACATTATAGCTTCTTTAATGTGAAAAAAGTGAATCCTCGCTAAAGTATCCCCTGGGATGCCTGGGCCTAGATGTTTTGGTCTTGGGACTCTGCCGGCCCTGTCTATTATGAGATCATGGTCAGTTAGCTCTGGTATAAGTTTTCTAAAGAGCTCCTTGATGTAGTTGAAAAGTCCTTAAGTCTGCACCTCCTCAGGTATGCCCCGAAATTTGATATTGTTCCTACAGGAACAATCTTCAAAGTCCGTCATTTTTCTTTTACTAGCTTCTACCCCCTCCGCTATGTCATTCTGGGCGTCTATCACTGTATTTTGTGAAGTGGCAAATTCGCCTATTTTGTTTTCTATGTATAAAACTCTGCTCTCCGTTTCCTGCATTTTAGCAGACATTGGGTGAATCAGTGAAACTATATTGTGTTAAAGTGAAGCCTTCAGCGCCATCAACTTCAGAGTTGCCTCTGTGGGAGGGTTATTTGAGGTAGGGAAGTTGAGAAATGCATTAGTGTGGTTTTCAGGGGTTGTAGAAGCCTCTGGTGAGGCACTGACCTGAGTAATATCTGAGTTGTCCATCCTAGGCCTCTGTTTCTTGGGGCTGGTGGATGGAGAAACTACAGGCCATTCCGTCTGGGCACCATCTTGGATTCTCATTCCTAGGCAGTGGCAGCAGTGGCGGAGGCCTAACATCCTCAGGCATTGGAGGAATCAAGGTTATGGAGGGCTCCAGAGATGAAGGACAGTCTCAGCATGGTATTGAGGATGCCGATCTTGGTGAAAGAGCTGGAGACATGCTGCATGTGGAAGCGGGAGACGAGGCCCTTTTGTGCGAACCGGCACCATCTTTGCCCTTCCCCTTCTCAAAATAAGAGTCCAGGTTTGCGCTGTTAATCCTCAGTAGGGTTCTTTTTTTCTTCCCCATAGTTTCAGGGGTAATGTTGGGGTGTAGTACCCTTAGAATAAGCCGTCTAGCTGGAGGATAAGCTGAGTGTTAGTCGCTGTCCTGCAGGAGCTCTTCACTCATGCGGCCATTTCTCTCGGCAGTGTTTCGGTGAAATATCTTTGAACTATGGGGAACATTTATTAAGACCATTTTATAATCTTAATAAGGCCCTGCACTGCATCGTGAAAGTTGTGTAGAGGTTCTGTATTCAACATAACTCCAGCAGATCCACTGCTGCTTCTAAATGTAAAATAGCATCCTAGCTGTCTTACATTTAGACCATTTTGTACACCTAAAACAGGTATAAAAAATGCTAAATGAGATGGGCCACACCACACCCACTATTTTTAGACCTGAAATGAACAGGGAAAAGTCTCAGATTGTGGCGCAAATTGCCTTTGTGCTGCAGTCTGCGCCAGAAATACGCCTAAAATAGGCATACTTCTGTTTATTAAATGACCCCCTATGTGTTTAATACTGGCTCAGCAATGACATTTCTGTAGTAAGTTTTCTTTGAAACATTGTCTGATGCAATTATGCATCTGCTAACACAGATATAAGAATGCAGTGTTTACGGTAAAATGTCTTTGAACTATGCATTTAATATCACTGGTTCAACATGAAAATGTTGTACTAAAAATGGCTGATGCAGTAATGCGCTTGCTAATATGGATATAACAATGCAGTGGTTACGGTAAAATGTCTGAAATATGGGTTCAATAACACAGTTCCAAAAATTTTGTTATTTCCGTTAAATACTTGTGCTAATGTAACATGTTTAATAATACAAATATAATGTGTAATTTGCACAATTTGCAGCAAAATGCTTTGGTTTTGTGCTTGCAATAAGCCTATATACAATGTGTAATTTGCACAATTTGCAGCAAAATGCTTTGGTTTTGTGCTTGCAATAAGCCTATATACAACCTCCTTTACCCTTTGGGATGCCATCTATGCTAAACGCCTTTTAGCGACCTCGGTAAGGGAGTGAGTATTATATACTGTTTATGTACTCTGTGTTTGGCATTCTAATGTAGATTGAGTTTGTGCTTCACTATATCTTTTTCTACAGACCTTTCCTGCTAAACCACACACAAGGGAGGCAGAAAGTGTCCAAGACACTTAATAAATATGGTGCACAGCATGTGCACGAGATCTCTGGCACATTTTCGCTAGTAAATGTTTTTATTTTCCTGACTCACAATCTGATCACTATTTTTACTCTTACTAGATTCTAGAAATCTCACCCATAGGCTAAATTGAAATGGTTGATTTGAATAACAGCACTTTGATTTGTCAAATTTTAATCATCTCTCAATTACAAGTAAATTTTGAAGGTTGTTTCATAGAAGCCCTATTGTGTACTTTGTATTAAACCGATTAAACTGAGTGGTGCAGCATTGATGTACTATTTAAATAATTTTTCTCCATGCCATAGTTCAAAAATATTCAAGAAACAGGAACTCAATGAATCACCCGACACAATGAGTCTTTAATTTGCTATTTTCATTTAATACATTTTCTTTTGAATAAAAATGTAATTGTCACAGTGAAATCAAACCAGAGCATCCTAACAAATGGGTGTTGACTTGTAATTAAACCAATAAAAGCTCTTATTGATGAGGCTGAGAGCTAAAATCAAATTTAAAAAGCAGAGCACTGAAAAACTAAAAAAAAAGATTATTTTGAGAAATACCAAAAAATAAAAAATCCAAGTCATGCTATTTAACATGAACACTATACCTACAGACTACAATTATTTAGGGCAGCTCTCACAGCAAGTTCCCAATCATGTTAAGAATGCCTTACAATGTAGGATTCTGAAACTGCAGTGAAACCTTAAAGGAAACCTGTCACCGGGATTTTGTGCATAAAGCTTAGGACTTGGGCTGCTTGATGGCCGCTAGCACATCCGCAATACCCAGTCCCCATAGCTCTGTGTGCTTTTATTGTGTGAAAAAACTGAATTGATACATATGCAAATTACCCTGAGATGAGTCCTGTCCCCGACTCCTCTCACATACAGGACTCATCTCAGGTTAATTTGCATATGTATCAAATCGTTGTTTTTTTACACAATAAAAGCACACAGAGCTATGGGGATTGGGTATTGCGGATGTGCTAGCGGCCATCTAGCAACCCATGTCCTCAGCTCTATGCACAAAATCCCGGTGACAGGTTCCCTTTAAGTGTCAATATTTGCATGAAACTTTAGGGTGCATCCCTAGAGTCACTTCTACTGGTAGGCCCTTGACACTCCAGTCCGACACAGACCAAGGACCTCTCATTTCACCATATGTGCTGTATCTACACAATTATCCAAAATAGAGACTACAAGTCACTATAACTAGAGAGAGCATATTAATTCTGAACAATTCTTCTTCAGTCTTTAGCTGAAGAAGAATTTGGGAATGTGTCCCTCATTTATTTGTCCCCCATGCCCATCATTTGAAGATCAGAAGACAGAGAAGGTGAGGAAGGTTCAAATGACCTTGTGTGGCAGCCCGGCGTGCTTACTCAATGCCTTGTAGGCAGCCTCAGCCAATCACAAGGGACTATAGGTGTCATAGCCTCTTTATAACATCACAACCAGGAAATGCAAGTGTTTTCTGGAGTTATGCATAAGAGTGTTTGGATGTCTGACAGAGTCATATTAGAACACAGAATATAGATTTGCATGAGAAAGGTTTAATGCAGGGGTGCGCGACCTGTGGCCCACAGGTCGCATGCGGCCCACATAGCCATGGTTTGTGGCCCCCGTCCTGCTGGAAAGAAACACAGATGATCGCGCGATCAGCTGTGTTTCTGCTCGGAGCGCCACACAATTGCGAGTTACAGCTCCTGCTCCCACACTGTAGAAGGAGCAGGACCATTCCCCGACTGTCAGAGACAGCTGGGGAGCCAAGGAGAAGGCAGAATCAGTGTATCAGCGCTTCTGCCCTCTCCTCACACAGGTGAGCTGCACGCTGCACAGTTTAGACCCGGCAATCATGTGATCTCTGGGTGTCAGGGGCAGAGGACCGCAGAGCCTCATCAGCTCTGCTCTGTACAAAGCCTCGCCAGGAGGCTGATTTTGCCCTGTAACTGGGGCTCCTTTGGATGTTCCAGTTACAGTGGAAACAGTGAAAAAAAAATAAGTATGTGTCCCCAAAGGTATTTTACGGACCTTTTGGGGACAAATTATGTGGCAAATACAGTGGATATAAAAAGTCTACACACCCCTGTTTCTTGCCCACTCTTCTTTGCAAAAACACTTCAAATCTGTCAGATTGTGAGGGCATCTCCTGTGCACATCCCTCTTCAGCTCACCCCACAGATTTTCAATCGGATTCAGGTCTGGGCTCTGGCTGGGCCATTCCAAAACTTTAATCTTCTTCTGGTGAAGCCATTCCTTTGTTAATTTGGATGTATGCTTTGGGTCGTTGTCATGCTGAAAGATGAAGTTCTTCTTCATGTTCAGCTTTCTAGCAGAAGCCTGAAGGTTTTGTGCCAATATTGACTGGTATTTGGAACTGTTCATAAATCCCTCTAGCTTAACTAAGATCCCAGTTCCAGCTAAAGAAAATCAGCCCCAAAGCATGATGCTGCCACCACCATGCTTCACTGTGGGTATGGTGTTCTTTTGGTGATGTGCAGTGTTGTTTTTGTGCCAAACATATCATTTGGAATTATGGCCAAAAAGTTTAACCTTGGTTTCATCAGACCATAGCACCTTTTCCCACATGCTTTTGGGAGACTTCAGATGTGTTTTTGCAAAATGTAGCCTGGCTTGGATGTTTTTCTGAGTAAGAAAAGGCTTTTGTCTTGCCACTCTATCCCATAGCCCAGACATATAAATAATACAGGAGATTGTTGTCACATGTACCACACAGCCAGTACTTGCCAGATATTCCTGCAGCTCCTTTAATGTTGCTGTAGGCCTCTTGGTTGCCTCCCAGACCAGTTTTCTTCTCGTCTTTTCATCAATTTTGTAGGGATATCCAGTTCTTGGTAATGTCACTGTTGTGCCATATTTTCTCCACTTGATGATGACTGTCTTCACTGTGTTTCATGGTATATCTAATGCCTTGGAAATTCTTTTGTACCCTTCTCCTGACTGATACCTTTTAACAGTGAGATCCCTCTGCTGCTTTGGAAGCTCTCTGTGGACCATGGCTTTTGCTGTGGGATGAAACTAAGAAAATTCCAGGAAAGACCAACTAGAGCAGCTGAACTTTATTTGGGGTTAATCAGAGGCACTTTAAATTATGGCAGGTGTATGCTGACTCCTATTCAACATGATTTTGAATGTGATTTCTTAATTCTGAACACAGCTACATCCCCACACTTATGCAACCACATTATTTTTTTATTTTTTTCTTCCCTCCACCTAAAATATTTCAGTTTGTTTTTCAATTGAGTGGTACAGTTTATAGGTCACATTAAAGGTGGAAAAAGTTCAGAAATGATTTTCTTTGTCTCATTTTTTTTACATCACATAAACCTGTCATTTTAACAGGGGTGTGTAGATTTTTTTATATCCACTGTATATATATTAAAAGTAAAAGAAAAAGTAAAACACAAAAAAATACAAATAAAAAGGAAAAAAAAAAAAAAAGTCAGTGTCCCACAGATGTCTTTAAAAGACATACAGTGCTGCAAAAATATATTGAAAGAAAAAAAGAAAAGAAAAGAAAATTTTAGCAAAAAGATGTAAAAGAAATAACTAAAATACAAGTAAGGGTGGGTTCACACTAGCGTTAGGGATTCCGTTATGGCTTTCCGTTATAACATGGTTATAACGGAAAATAACGGAATGCCCAGACAGAGAGCAAAACGGAAGCCTTTAAAAGGCATTCCGTTTGCTTTCCATCCTAATAGAAGTCTATGGAAAAGCATAAGGGATCCGTCTGGGCCCCGTTATGCAAGACGAAAAACAAAGTAGGACTTTGTTTTCCGTCTTGCATAACGGGACCCAGACGGATCCGTTTTGATTCCCATAGACTTCTATTAGGATGGAGAGCAAACGGAATGCCTTTTAAAGGCTTCCGTTTTGCATTCCGTCATAATACAAGTCTATGGGCATAAGAACGGATCCGTCCTTCCATCTTATGGATTCTGTTATTTCCTGTTATAACCATGGAAAGCCATAATGGAATCCCTAACGCTAGTGTGAACCCACCCTAAAAGAAAACTATAAAAAGGAAAAATTAAATTGTACACTGTCATATTATGTGGCAAAAATATATTTTAAAAATAAATAATAAAGTGATGATTAAAAAATAAAAAATACAAAATAAATAAAATACAAGTAAAAGTAAAAAAATGGAAAATGTGCAAAAAAAGTCAGTGTCCCCCAAAAGTCTTTTTGTTGCAGAAATATATTTAAAAAAAATAAGTTAAGAAACAGAATAAATAGTAAAATACATAAACGAAAGAAAACACCTACACCAACCAAAGCCATTACAATTATCACCCCATTCATGTAAAACTATACATATTGTATAATAAAATGATCCAACATATATAGGGAACTAATTTATAATAATTTTCATATTTAAATAATGAGCAATAGTTTGATTTGAAATTAGTTTAAAAAAAATGTACAGTTTCCCCATAATAAAACTAAAAAAAATATATTAAAAAACCCTGTGTTATGTAATAAAAAAATTGCAAAAGTTATTTGATAGTTCAATTGATAGTTAAAAAAAAAAAAGTACAAGTGCTTGAAACATATGTGCTAAATTGCAAAAATGTGACTGGTCATTAAGGCCTTTTCAGGGCTGGTCCTTAAAGGGTTAACCAATAAGTGCTAGTCAGCCATGTGTGTTCTGCATTTTGCAGAACGGAGTAACGGATGCGGACACATGTTGTGCTGTCATTATCTTTTGCGGCCACATTGAAGTGAATGAGTCCACATCCAAGCCACATAAAAAAAATGCAGCTCAGATGCGGACTAAAACAAAGGGCGTACCTGTAGGGGGTGCAGAGGTTGCAGTCGCTACCGGACCCAGAAGCATGAGGGGGCCCAAAGACCTTTGTACCACATAAGAAGACACCGGTATTATAGAAAGTGCTTGATGGTCAAATTACATCTCTGGCTGGAGGGAAGGGGTTAGGTCAAGAATTTGGCATGGGAGGGGGCGGTGCTATGTGCTTCCTGCCCCTGGATACAAACCACTGAGGGAAGGGGGTCCCAAGCTGAACTCTTGCACCAGGGCACATTAGCCTTTAGCTACACTCCTGAATAGCCGTGTGTAAGCCTTCAGGGAAAGTGCTTAGTGGTTATTGCAGGGTACCTACAGTATATCTGGGGGGTGCAGGAGGCGGTAATAACCAGTGAGCACCGTCCTCTGCAGTAAAGTAAAGCACTCATTTGTGAATAGGAGGCAGGAAGGACACGTCGCCAGTTAAAGGAGTTTCCTATTTAAAATGATTTATAACAAGTTCCTGCAGCATAGTCCCTGACACAGAAGATTCCTACTTTCCTGCTCCGTTCTGCTCTCGCTGTCTCCAACCTTCTGTCTCGGAGGACCTCTCCAGCAAATGACTGATTTTAGCCGTGAAACCCTGCTTGTGGCCACATCAAACAGGACCGCAACTGTTCCCCAGAGGACCCCCTTGCGACAATCTCCCTTGCCAAGGGGTAAATCTGGCACTTTTTTGAGGAAAGTGCAGACAATAAAAGAATTGTCATTTGAAACATGTGCCGTACCAAAATGAGCAAAGGGGGGGAACATTAGCAACTAGTGATGGCCGAACATCTGCCGGGACGGTTCGTGAATGCAATCACGTGTACGCAATCAAATGTTCGCGAACTGCAAGTTTGCGGCGGGTCCCATTAATTTTAATGGCAGGCGAACCTGAAAAACCTTCAGCTCACATTTTTAGCCAAGAAATAATAACTAGAAGTGCACAAATAGTCCCACAACATGGACAGTGACATACCAGATGTATTATTCGAAGTTGCGATCTATATTCATTATTTTTTTCAATGCAAAATATCGGCAATATAATTTTTGTTTACGCACATGCACAAAATAGACTGCAGATGGCAACACTATTGTCAGCAGAGGACACGTTAAAAAAAAGCCCACACTGCGTAGCCATGTGCCGGAGTCCTGGGAGCGCCAGATATGACCGTGCGTGCATGGTAGATGTTTAGTTCCAGATACATTTGCAGTCTGCTTTTTGCCTCCTGTGCACTGTAAGTTCTGCCTGCTTCTCCTCCCTATCTGCTGCTACGTCTCTCCCTCTGAACTCCCCTCTTCTTCCTCTCTCGTGGGCACCCACGTGACGTCCATTGACATGTCATCATCATCACCTTTCCCACCACTAACATTAGAGATGTCGGAGTAGGCAGAAACAGCGGGGATCACCCTCCTTGGGCTGATCTGGGTACTGTCATCAGACTGGTGGGTGGCGACCATTGATACCTCCTGTTCCTGATCCGATGCCAAGAATGGCTGCGCATTGAAAGGTCTTATAATGAATAGGAAAATAATTCCTCTTACTCGAGCGGAGGGGATATGGTGGTGGTGTTGGTATCTTTGCGGGTGCACACAGCAGAGAGTGAAGAGGGTGCAGATAGAGAGGATGAGAAGGGTGCATAAGCGGAAGGATGAGTGAGCCACTCAACCAAGTCTGGTGCGTCCTTGGAAAGGATATACGGGAGGTTGCATCAACTGTTTCATTCTCTGCAGTTTTGCCTATGCATAACCTTCAGCATGACAGGAAGATGCACATTAAGGAATTCAATGTATGGCTTGGTGAATGGTGTCTGAGCCAAGGGTTTGGCTTTGTGTCTCATGTTAGCTCTTGTTGGAATGGAAAAGAACTGTACAAGAAAGATGGTTTGCATCTTTCTCTCAAGGGAACAAATGTCCTCGGTGAACAGTTCCAAGTATTTGCTAAGGAGCATTTAAACTAGGAAAGGGGGGAAAAGAGTGATAATCCAGCAGTCCAACTTCCCCCTGGAACAATGCCAGAAGATGCCAGTAGCACAAAGGTTAAGAAATGACAAGCTCAGATTCTTGTCTACAAATGCTTGCAGTTTAGGGAATAAGATCAATGAACTTGAGGCTATAATGGCATCTGAGAATATAGATGTTGTGGCTGTTACTGAGACGTTGTTCAAGGGGAGTAATGACTGGGATATAACAATACCAGGGTTCTCTCTATACAGGAAAGACAGAGAAGGCAAGAAGGCGGGAGGGGTGGCCCTGTATGTGAAAGATAGCATAAAATCTAATTTGATACAAGTTAGCAAGAACAATTTAGAGTCAGTTTGGGTTACCTTGCAGCTTGATAATCATAAGGTAACTTGTGTAGGTGTGATATATAGACCACCTAGCCAAGTCAAAGAATTAGATGATCTACTAGTTGAGGAATTAGCTAAAATGACATTGAAGGGGGAAGTTATCATTACGGGAGACTTCAATCTTCCTGATGTAAACTGGAAAACCAAAATAGCTAGTTCTGCTAGGAGTACAGATATTCTAAATTCCCTACTGGATTATCTCTACAGCAAGTAGTTGAGGAGCCAACCCGGAAGGAGGCGATTTTAGATTTAGCATTCACAAATGGGAATTTGGTATATGATTTTACTGTAGGGGAAAGCTTGGGATCTAGTGATCACCAGTCAGTGTGCTTTACTATAAGTACACACCATGCAAAAGCAAAAGTTTAAGATTTTAGAAAAATTTAATTTTCTAAAATTAGATTAGTAGTATGCGAGTCCCTATCAGATTGGAACAGTTTCATTGGAGTCCATAAGAAATGAGACTACTTAAAAGTGTCACTATTGAAGGCAACAGAAAATTGCATTAGGCTTGTCAGTAAAAGCAAAAAAAAGGAAGAGACCACTGTGGTACTCAGCAGGAGTGGACAAAATCATTAAAAACAAAAAGATATCATTTAGGAATTATAAAAAAAAAAAAAAAAGAGGCAAATTTATAAGATTAGGCAGAGAGAGGCCAAACAAGTTATAAGAGCTTCTAAAGCACAGGGAGAAGAGAAATTAGGTCAGTCAGGGAAAAAAGGCAATAAGGCATGCTTCAGATACATAAATGAAAAAAGGAAACTAAAACAAGGAATTACCAAATAAAAAAAAAAGAAGGAAGGTATATGGAAGAAGATAAAGAACTAGCTGACTGCCTCAATGAATACTTCTGTTCAGTTTTACAAAGGAAAATGAAGGAAAAGGCCCCCAGCTAGGAAAGAAGACAAATTAATCTTTTGATGCATGTGTCTTTACAGAGGAAGAGGTTCTAAGTCAGCTGTCTAAAATTAATAAAAATAAGTCACAGGGGCCTGATGGGATACACCCAAAGCTAGTAAGAGAGCTCAGCGGTGACATTAACAGATTTATTTAACCAATCACTGGCAACAGGAGTCGTCCCAGAAGATTGGAAATTAGCAAATGTTGTGCCCATTCACAAGAAAGGTATTAGGAAGGAATCGGGAAACTATAGGCCAGTAAGCCTGACATCAATAGTGGGGAAATTAATGGAAACCATACTTAAGGAGAGGATTGTGGAACATCTAAAATCCCATGGATTGAAAGATGAAAAACAGCATGGGTTTACTTCAGGGAGATCATGTCAAACTAATCTTATTGATTTTTTTGATTCGGTGACTAAAATAATAGATGGAGGAGGTGCAGTAGACATCGCTTATCTAGACTTTAGTAAGGCTTTTGATACTGTTCCACATAGAAGGCTTATCAATAAATTGCAGCCTTTGGACTTGGACTCCCATATTGTTGAACGGATTAGGCAGTGGCTGAGGGACAGGCAACAGAGGGTTGTACTCAATGGAGTATATTCAGACCAAGGTCTTGTTAACAGTGGGGTACCTCAGGGATCTGTTCTGGGACCCATATTGTTTAATATCTTTTTCAGCGAAATTGCAGAAGGCCTCGATGGTAAGGTAAGTGTCTTTTTGCTGATGACACAAAGATTTGTAACAGGGTTGATGTTCCAGGGATACGCCAAATGGAAAAGGATTTAGAAAAACAAGAGGAATGGTCAAAAATCTGGCAACTAAAATTTAATGTTGATAAGTGCAAGATAATGCACCTGGGGCGTAAAAATCTAAGAGCAGAATATAAAATCAGTGATACAGTACTAAACTCAGTATCTGAGGAAAAAGATTTAGGGGTCATTATTTCAGAAGACTTAAAGGTAGGCAGACAATGTCATAGAGCAGCAGGAAATGCTAGCAAAATGCTTGGGTGTATAGGGAGACTCATTACCAGTAGAAAGAGGGAGGTGTTCATGCCGCTCTACAGAGCACTAGTGAGACCTCATTTGGAATATTGTGCTCAGTACTGGAGACCATATCTCCAGAAGGATATTGGTACTTTGGAGAGAGTTCAGAGAAGAGCTACTAAAGAAAGATGAGACAGAGGGGATATGATGGAAACTTTTGAATACATAAAGGGAATCAACAAGGTAAAAGAGGAGATAATATTTAAAAGAAGAAAAACTGCTACAAGAGGACATAGTTTTAAATTAGAGGGGCAAAGGTTTAAAAGTAATATCAGGAAGTATTACTTTACTGAGAGAGTAGTGGATGCATGGAATAGCCTTCCTGGAGAAGTGGTAGCTGCAAATACAGTGAAGGAGTTTAAGCATGCATGGGATAGGCATAAGGCCATCTTTCATATAAGATAGAGCCAGGGGCTATCCATAGTATTCAGTATATTGGGCAGACTAGATGGGCCAAATGGTTCTTATCTGCCGACACATTCTATGTTTGATAGAGTTTTTGTTCCTAACAGTCTGTCCCTGCTCCACACAGTAACCTTTCCCTACACTGACAAAACACTGAATGTAAAATGGCGGCCAGATCAGGTTTATTTATAAGGTAGGGGGTATGTCCATGGACTGAAACATCTCAATTGGCTGTCCTGTACCACCTGATGGATTTGTCATGGGTCAAAGTTCTTCACAATGTAAAAGAATATGGCGGACACAAATATTTCCATATGTTTGCATGTTTGGTGACTCGCAAACGGGCAAAGTTTGCCGCGAACTGACCGCTGGGTGAACCGCAAGGCCATCTCTATTAGCAACCTCACCACCACCAGCATGATCCGCCACATGGCATCAAAGCACCCTAATAGGTGGGCTGAATGCCTGGGTCCACCATCTGTGTCTGCGGGTCACACCACTGCCTCCTATTCACCTGTTTTACATGCTGGCCAATCCCCTGTCCAAAACGCAAGTTCAGATGCCTCCTTCCCTGCACCTGAACCTTCGCAAGCACCATCAGCTAGCACATCTACTTCTGTGTACCAACGCAGAGTATAGAAGTCTATACTACAGGCCTTTGAATGAAAGCGCAAATACCCAGCCTCCCACCCACAGACCATAGCACTAAATGCACACCTTACAAATTTGCGGGCCCTGGAAATGTTGCCATTTAGACTTGTGGACACTGAGGCTTTCTGCAGCCTGATGGCGGTGGCCAGCTCTAGTTACTCAGTCCCCAGCCGCCACTATTTTTTTCGGTTTGCCGTCCACGCCTTACACATGTGCCCTGTAACATCACGCGTGCCCTGACCAATGCAGTTATTGGAAGGTCCACTTAACGACTGACACATGGACCAGTGCTTTTGGCCAGGGACGCTACATTTCCTTGATGGCACATTGGGCGAACGTTATGGAGGCCGAGAGCGAGTCATACCCTGGGATGGCACAGGTACTACCGACGCCAAGGATTAAGGATGGTGGGCCCTACTTCCATCAGGATTTGCGCCACCACCTACATTGGTGGCTGCATCCCCACCTTCTCCTTCTCCATCTCCTCCTCCACTTCCACCTCTGAATTATCATCTTGCTGCACCAGTCAGACATAAGTCAGTAGCTGGAAGCAGTGTAGCACTGCAGTGGGGAAGCGGCAACAGGCCCCGCTGAAACCAATTTGCTTAGGTGACAAACAGCACACCACCGCAGAGCTGTGGCAGGGTATAAGGGATAAGACTGAGCTGTGGCTCTTGCCATTCAACCTTCAACCAGGCATGGTTGTGTCTGATAATGGCCGTAGCTTGATGGCAGCTTTGTAGCTCGGCAAGCTCACACACATACCATGCTTAGCCCACGGGTTCAACTTAGTGGTTCAGCGGATTCTCAAAACCTACCCCAATTTGCCTGAACTACTGGTGAAGGTGCGCCGTGTGTGTGCCCATTTCCAAAAGTCATCTAAAGCTGCCGCCAGTCTGGCAAAACTGCAGCAGCCCTTGCAATTGCCAGCTCACCGACTGTTCTGCGATGTGAGCACGCGCTGGAACTCCACGTTCCACATGTTGGCCAGGCTTTGTGAGCAGCAAAGGGCAGTAGTGGAATACCAGCTACAACATGGTCGTCGCCTTTCCAGTCAGCTTCCACTCTTCACAAGCAAGGAGTGGGAATGGATGTCTGACCTCTGTGAGGTTTTACGCAACTTTGAGGAATCAACACAGATGTTGAGCGGCAATGCCGCTATTATCAGCATAACCATCCCACTTCTGTGTCTACTGAAATGCTCACAATGAAGGTGGACGCTTTGCATGTGGAAGAGTTTGAAATGGGGGAATACAGTACACAGGGTGATAGCCGGACCACCCTCCGTTCATCTTCTCAACTCAAATTGGATGATGATGATGAGGAGGAGGAACAGGAGACGGTTGCCTCCGCTACAGAAGGTAGTCCCCATAGCAGGTTTATTCCATCTGTTCAGCATGGATGGGCTGAAGAGGAGGAAGAGGGTGAGGAGATTGAGAGTCATCCTCCTGATGAGGACAGCAAAGTCTTGTCTGTTGGGACTCTGGCACACATGGCTGACTTTATGTTGGGCTGCCTTTTCCCTGGCCCCCGAGTTATACGCATTTTGGCCAACACTGATTACTGGTTGGTCACCCTTCTTGACCCCCACTACAAAGAGAACTTCTTATCTCTCATTCCTGTGGTGGAGAGTATTAGCAAAATGGTGGAATACCAGAAGGTTCTTGTGGAAAAATTGCTCCAAAAATTTCCAGCTGACAACGCTGGCAGCAGAGTAAGTAGTTCCTTGGGCAACCAAGGAGGGGAGATAAGGGGAACACATGGCAGTTCCAACAGAGGCAGGGAAACACTCTCCAAGGCCTGGGACAGTTTCATGACACCCCGACAGCACCATCACCCTGATGCACAGCCTAGTGTCACAAGGAGGGAAAAGATTTGGAAGATGGTGAAGGAGTACGTAGCAGACCATGTCAGCGTCCTCAGTGATCCCTCTGTGCCTTACAACTATTGGGTGTCCAAGCTGGACATGTGGCACGAACTGGCGCTCTACTCCTTGGAGGTGCTGGGCTGCCCTGCCGCCAGAGTTTTGTCAGAGCGGGTATTTAGTGCTACTGGGGGCATAATAACTAATAAGTGCAGCTGCCTGTCAACTGAAAATGCTGACAGGTTGACTTTTATCAAAATGAACAAGGCCTGGATTGCCCCTGACTTCTCTACTCCATCAGAGGAAAGTGGCTGAACATAAAGGCACTTTAAATGTGGCTTTTACAATGTATTGAATACATTGTATTCCCATGCACCTCTTCCACCACAAAAAAGGGTATATGGTTCAATCTTCCTTTTCTCGTCCTCCTCCTCCTCCTCCATCATATCAACATGCTTATTAGGCTGCCCTCGTTCCTAATATTTTAAAGGGTCAGCTCAGCAGCAGATCCTTACCCTTAACGATTTAGAGCAGGCATGCTCAACCTGCGGCTCTCCAGCTCTTGCAAAACTACAACTCCCAGCATGCCCAAACAGCATACATCTATTAGCCACCAGCAGGGCATTGTGGGAGTTGTAGTTTTACAACAGCTGGAGGGCCGCAGGTTGAGCATGCCTGATTTAGAGGGTCATCTTAGCAGCAGACCCTCGCCCCTAATGTTTTAGATGGCCAGATCAGCAGCAGGCCCTCACCCCTAATGTTTTAGAGGGTCAATTCAGCAGCAGACCCTCACCCCTAATGTTTTAGATGGTCAGATCAGCAGCAGGCCCTCGCCCTTATTGTTTTAGAGGGTCAGGTAAGCAGCAGACCCTCACCCCTAATGTTTTAGAGCAGGCATCCTCAAACTGCGGCCCTCCAGCTGTTGCAAAACTACAACTCCCAGCATGCCCAAACAGCCTACAGGTATCAGCCTACAGCAGGGCATTGTGGGAGTTGTAGTTTTACAACAGCTGGAGGGCCGCAGTTTGATGATGCCTGTTTTAGATGGGCAGATCAGCAGCAGGCTCCCGACCCTATTGTTTTAAAAGGTCAGATCGGCAGCAGACACTCACTCCTAATGTTTTAGAGGGTCACCAGCAGGCCCTCACCCATAATGATTTAGATGGTCAGCTCAGCAACAGACCCTCACTCCTAATGTTTTAGATGGTCAGATCAGCAGCAGGCCCTCGCCCTTATTGTTTTAGAGGGTCAGGTAAGCAGCAGACCCTCACCCCTAATGTTTTAGAGCAGGCATCCTCAAACTGCGGCCCTCCAGCTGTTGCAAAACTACAACTCCCAGCATGCCCGAACAGCCTACAGGTATCAGTCTACAGCAGGGAATTGTGGGAGTTGTAGTTTTACAACAGCTGGAGGGCCGCAGTTTGATGATGCTTGTTTTAGATGATTAGATCAGCAGCAGGCCCCCGACCCTATTGTTTTAAAAGGTCAGATCGGCAGCAGACACTCACTCCTAATGTTTTAGAGGGTCACCAGCAGGCCTTCGCCCATAATGATTTAGATGGTCAGCTCAGCAACAGACCCTCACTCCTAATGTTTTAGATGGTCAGATCAGCAGCAGGCCCTTTCCCCTAATGCTTTAGAGGGTCACCAGCAGGCCCTTGCACCTATTGTTTTTGAGGGTCACCAGAAGGCCATCAATCATAATTTTTCAAGGCTGTGTATGATGCTCTCCTTTATGTGTAATAAAGGGTGTATTGTAGTGCCGGTTTCTTGACATTTTTGGCAGCCCTTTCACTTAGTGCATAGGCTTTATGAGTGTAGGAGTCCCACTACCTGAACAATTGTACCACAATGTGAATAAGGCCCTCCTTTATGTAATATACAGGTTGTATCAGAGTGCCTCTTCCTTGTAATTTTTGGCAGCACTTGAACATATACTGTATATATATATATATATATATATATATATATATATATATATATATGTATTAAGGCATTTGCCTGGATTTGTGGGAGGGGCTGAGGTCCGCCTCCAGCCTATTTAGGGCACCCCCCTTACCTGGCTCCTGCACCGTCTGAGGTCTGAGCTTGGTGAGAGGAAGTCGCTTGTTGGAGTTCTGAGGAATTTACCTACGAGCCGCTGATTTTCTGGGAGCTTTTTGCGTCGCCGTCTGGGTCTGGTTTTGGAGCCTTGCCGTTCAGCTTCACTCGGTGTCACTGTGGGTCGCGTTTGCCCGTCAAACTGTGAGTTATTCGTACGGGTCAGCAGGGCCTCACGGTTGCCCCAGTACCGGTTCAGCTCTTCTCATCATGACGCACCAATGTCACAGTTTCAATACAAGTCACTAAAGCATTTCTGTCTCACCTGGGCATGCATTCTATGTCACATCTGCACCACCTCCGGTCTCACACTCTGATGGCATGCGGCATGGTCCCCCCTTTTTCTGTTGCTTCACACACGCTGCACCCAGGTCACGGCTTCTCACAGCGGTCACCGCCAGCGCATTTCTCAGGCATTTCTCACATCTCCCCAGCAGATTCCGGTCAGCCCCGGTCGGTCCCAGCCCCATTCCCCGGTGGGTTCACCCCCCCCATCCTCCATCATTTCAGGCCCCCACTTTCCTCCCCCGTTCATGTCCACTTCACCAGGCTGGCGCTCTTACATACAGATAGTATGGCCCCATGCTGATGGCAGAATCCTGCATAGAAGACATCACCAAGGTAAACAACAGCCAAACTTTCCTTTGCTTGTTGCGGCCTCCTCTCCACTCATTGTCTCACTCACGTGGGAAGACTCCCACCTCCTGACCCGCAGCCTCCTGCCTGTTGCCGCTCCGCTTGCGCGCGGCCAATGGCGCCCGGCCGCGTCCTGGGGGCGGTTCTGCGCATGCGCGGCGATTTTCCGCGCGGCGATTTTTCCGCGCATGCGCATGGGTTCGCCGCCAGGGGGTAGTCACCGATGTCGCTCCATGCGGCCACCATCAGTCAGGCCCCCCCTTCCTCCCCCGTGCATGTCATCATCAGGCTGGCGCTCCCCACCGCCTCCTGCGCACACCACACCCGCACACACTCATCCCCCCCCCCCCCGGCCTACGGGCGGCTCATTTCACCTTCACAGGGCTCACCGCGGCCCTGTCGTCCCCTCCCCGCTACCTCCTGCTGGATCACCACTCCTCCCGCCGCGCGGCCGGTGGCGCCCGCCCGCGTCCTGGTGCCTGGTCTGCGCATGCGCGGCCGGGATTCGGCACATGCGCGGCGATTCCGTTGCCGTGTGCGCGGTGTCCCGGCGGCCGTGCGGGCCGCATCTGGTGCGGGGGGCACGCCGGCGGACGACGAGAGAACCTCCCAGCAGCCCCCCCCGTTCTCCATCATGGGCACTACCATCATCATGCAGCAGCAATTTGCATATTCACAATCATCCGCCTTAACGGTGTTCACCAGGGATTCAGCAGGTCCCACGGATTGCAATGGATTTCAGTGCCAAATGTGAATCTCATCAGTTGAACCGGCAGTGTGATGCATGTTTTATTCCCCTTTTGATAAGCAGATCATCAGGGGACGAGAAAAAAAAAATAAAAAAAAAAATGGACAGGTGGAATGGCTGGTGCACGGTCCCTATGCGCCATCCAATTGCAGACACGCACTTTCACCTGGGCATGGCCACACGGCACGCACCGGCCCCCCCCTTTCATACCAGGCGCAAGCTGTCATTTCACGGACAACCGCCATGATCCTCCCGGTCATGCACATGTACCACATGCTTTACACTTTTCTCACACTTTGTCATGTCTACCCCCCCCCCCCCCCCTTTGTGTTTTAGGCGGTTAACCCATACTGTTTACACTACCGTGTAGCCGGAGTATTTTTCTTGGTACCAGGTACGTTCACCTGCTCATTTCACCAAAATCTTCCTCTCATTTCGGACGGTCCCGTTAGGGTCAGCGTGCTGGCTTAAGGGGCACCATCATCCCACTAGGTACCCCCCCTTCTTTGGCTTCGCCAGCAGTTAGTGGTCCCGCGAGGCCGACACCCCGCCTCAAACGTACGGAGGCACCTGCCCAACGCGCCATCTCGTTAGTAAGCCGCCTCGCATGTTGCATAGAGAGGGCCTCACCTGTCACTCCCTTCCCCTAGTCCTGTCTTACAGTCACCGAGAGGCCAACGATCCTGCCGCTACCACGAGTGGCCTCATTGTCCCCTCGCGCCAAATCATAGGTAGAGCCTCTCAAAGCCGCTTGGCAACTAGCAGGGCCTCATCTGTCACCATGCAAATGTAATTTTTTCGCCGGTTCGGCCTAGCTAGCCAGCACGTTGCTGCGTGGCCTCAAATTAATCAACTTTTTTATTGTAGTATGTCACTGGATGGGTTAGAAAACTTCTCCCTACCTGGTACCCCGGCTAGATCTGTCACTGCTACTCCGGGAGACGATCTAGCCAGTCCTGCGTCCATCCGGTCCTGGACGGTTCCACGCATCACGGCGGAGTTAAGGAAACGTCACGTTCCCTTCCCTGCCACGGCGAGAAAGGCGGAGCTGTTCCGGCTGCTGCGCGCATCATCCAATCCTGGGGTTGCGGGGGAAGGACCCAGCCAGTCCGGCACCGGGGACATCCACGCCATGCTGGCCTCTCTGATGACATCCATGTCAACAGTCAATGCCAGGCTGGAAAGGCTAGAAGCAGTCACCACGACCCTCTCCTTGGCGGGTCCACCACCTGCAGCATCTCCAGCACCGGCCGGTTTACCGGTGATCACTCCATCCACTAGCATGGAGGACCGGGAAGTCAACCCGGCGCATATGATTCCTGAGCACTTGAAACGGGATATCCTGGAAGGTAAGGATGTAAACCTGGCCTCCCTTCTGATTGCCTCCCAGGACGTGGTCGAAAACACGACGTACGCCTATGACGAGGTGTCAGTTGTAGTCAAGTCCAGGGATGCCCGGCTCAATAGGAAATTGACCATTCCCGAATTCGTTTTGGCCTTCGGAATCTACAGAGAGGTCATCTGTGCGGTCCACCCCGACAGAAGGGAGGAACTCGACCTCTACTTGCACAAACTGGTGGACTTGGGCAACAAATACGGAGGATCAGCATTTTATGACTATCACAGGTCTTTTTCGGCGAAAGTGGCGGGGGCTTTCTCCCAGTACGGAGTCCGCTCCAACTGGGCAAGAATTGACACGGTCATATTTTGCCGCCACTTCGCAGGCCTTAGGACCCCAGCCTGTGCGCACTGCTCCTCCACGGCCCACACCACCAATTTCTGCCCGAACACGTCGGTCAGACAGGGCCCCTCCCAGTCAGCTGGGCCCTCCGGGGTCCCGGAGAGACTGGCCCGGGACAAAGTGGGCCGGCCGATCAAATTTCTAGGCAAATCTATGATTTGCAACAATTTCAATGAGGGGTCCTGTAATTATAATGGATGTAAATTGTTACATATATGCACCAAATGCTTCCGGGCACATGCCAAATCCATGTGTCCGAATAAAATGTTCACCAAACCGTATCTATCAACCATCAACGTGCCAGTCTTTACCGCGCTCATGTCGCAGCACCCCTCCAGGCATCTCTCAGATTTTCTCATCTCAGGGTTGACAGAAGGATTTCACACGGGCATCCTGTACATGCCAACAGGCACCCTGGAGTGTCCCAATCTTTTATCCGCTCTGCACAACCCTACCGCCATTGACGCCCTCATAGCCCAGGAGGTAACAGAGGGATTTGTGCTAGGTCCTTTCAAAACTCCCCCGTTCGCCACATGGCGCACCAACCCCATTGGCATCGTCACTGGGAAATCTTCCCAGAAACAGAGGCTCATCGTCGACCTATCGGCGCCTCACGGGACGGGCAACCCCAGTCTCAACTCCCTCATTCCCTCGGAGGAATTCTCTCTACAGTACACCACCATTGACCACGCCATCACGGCCATCAGACAAGCGGGGGTGGGGGCATGGCTCAGCAAAACCGACATCGCCAACGCCTTCAAACTACTGCCGATTCACCCTACCCTGTGGCACCTGCACGGCATCAAGTGGTCAGGGAAGTACTATTTTTTCTCCCGATTGACCTTCGGGTCCAAAAGCAGCCCGGCCATCTTCGACGTGTTTGCGGAGGCGTTATGCTGGTTGCTATTGAACATAGCGAGATGCCCGCTGGTTTTGCATTACCTTGATGACTTCCTATTGGTGGAAGAAAACACTTCCCCTCCTTCCAGCCTCAGAGCCACCATCAAGCTGTTCAAGGAACTGGGGGTCCCCCTCTCCACCAAGAAGACAGAGGGGCCGGACACGATCATCACCTTCCTGGGTATCCAGTTGGATTCAGCTTTGATGCAAGCCAGCTTACCTTCTGGGAAGATCCAGGACATTCTCACCCACATAGACGGCTATCTTCAACTCGGCACCTGCAACCGCAGAGAACTACAGTCCCTGCTGGGCTCCCTGAACTTTGCCATGCGCATCATACCCCAGGGTCGCTCGTTTATTTCACGGCTGCTGCACCTCTTCCCCTTGTTCCGACACGACTCACACAGATTGTCCCTGGATGCCCACGCGGCGGATCTAGGTATGTGGAGGAGATTTCTGTCCACCTGGAATGGCAGGAGCTTGTTTCTCCCTCAGCTGTCGGACTCTTCCCCCTCCATCTGGTCAGATGCAGCATCTACCACAGGCTTTGCGGCCATATTTGGGGACGACTGGCTGTGGGGCGGCTGGCCTCCTGAGGTCCAGGGTTTGGAAGGATTCTCCACTACCTCAGCACTTTTTGAGATCTATCCCATCGTAGCAGCTGCCGTGGCGTGGGGTCATTTATGGGCAAATCTGGCGGTCCGCTGCTACTCGGACAACCAAGCAACCTGCCAGATCATAAACAAGGGTCGTTCTAAATCCCTCACAATCATGAGGTTCATGCGAAGACTCACTTGGCTGGCCGCCGGCAATAATTTTTTCTTGCATTGTTTCCATGTCCCGGGGGTGTGCAATTCGGCTGCTGACAATTTGTCTCGCTTCAAATTCCAGGCATTTCATCAGGATCTCCCGTCAGCATCACCCACTGCCTCCAGCACCCCATTATTTCAGCAACTCATTCTGGACTAGAGGCCATCATGCGGCATAGCCAGTCTTTGGCCCACCTTTCACTATCAGTCAATACACATAGGACATACAACAGAGCGTTCACGCTTTTCAACAGATTCCTGGTAGAACACAACATCACGCACCCTTTCATCATGTCGTCTGTTTTGGGATTTGCTTCCTTTTGCCACCTCAAACTCAAAATGTCATACAACACCATCAAACTATATCTCACTGGCATCCAACATCACATGCTAATCTTGCACCCTAACTACACCAGCTTCATGGCCTCCCACCAAATCAAAACAATACTCAGAGGCATTCAGAAGACGGAACCCGCGCGTCCAGCCCAAAGGCTGCCCATCGACAGTCATGTCTTCAAGGCGTTATCCGACCTGCTGGACGCCACGCCTTTTGATTCAAATACCAACGCTGTCATCAAAACCGCAATTTACTTAGCCTTCTACGGGTTCCTGAGGCCCGGGGAATTCACTACCACCTCCACGTCCCAAACCTCACCTTGTCTCCTCGTCTCCCACTTATCCAAACACCTGGATCACTACATCCTGACCCTACCTCAGTCCAAAAGTAGTCAGCATTCACCCGTCAACATCTCATATTACCCCACGCACAACAAATGGTGCCCGGTGAGGGTACTGGACACCTACAGTCAGCTTCACAGGTTCCTACCCTCTCAACCGCTACTCCAAGTGCATGGATCGGTGCTCACCACGACCACCTTCATGATCCATGTCAGGTCTTTTTTCACCCAACTGGGCCTAAACGCTGGCAGCTACTCGGGGCACTCCTTTCGCATTGGAGCGGCATCCACGGCCTCCAGTGCCAACATCCCTACCCATGTTATCAAGAAATTGGGACGCTGGAAGTCGTCCGCATATGCGCGGTACATTCCCAATCCGGCGCATGAGTTAAGAGTGGCTTTCCAAAGCTTGTCGGGTTGAGCTGTGTACATGTTTTATTGGTTACAAATAAACTGGTTATTTCCATTTTTGCCCTCTTCTTTCTTAGGCCTACCTCATCCTCGGTTTCGGCACACCACAACCGACTGCATTTCTTTCCCTGCATTCCAGGGCTCTTCTCTGTACTACCGTAAGCACCTAACACAAGTATTAAGGCATTTGCCTGGATTTGTGGGAGGGGCTGAGGTCCGCCTCCAGCCTATTTAGGGCACCCCCTTTACCTGGCTCCTGCACCGTCTGAGGTCTGAGCTTTGTCCCTCCCACCACTCCACTCATTTACAACTCATTTCTCTTATGTCTTTTCCTTGGGTGGGCCCTCTTCTTTCTTAGGCCTACCTCATCCTCGGTTTCGGCACACCACAACCGACTGCATTTCTTTCCCTGCATTCCAGGGCTCTTCTCTGTACTACCGTAAGCACCTAACACAAATATATATACACACACAAGTAAATATACAGGAAAGAATGCTTCTTAGCAATTTTTCCTCTAAAATCGATTTTATCTTCGGTTTTGTGCATATTATTGTCGGTCTGTAAAAGTGGCGTTCTACTCGGACAACATCATTCCCAATAGCGACCTGGGAGTCTAAGATGCATCCAGACATCCTCCCCTTGCTACTCCCGAACCATTTCGGTGGTGTTTCCATCAATTTCTGACCTTTTCCTGTGAACCAGACACACTCCCCTCTTCATTGCAGGGGGTGCTTGGTTTAATGCTCGGGTTCTCCCATTGACTTCCATTGTGCTCGGGTGCTCTGTAGAGCACACGAGCATCCCAAATTGTTCTTTTCAAGCACTCGAGCAATTTGGTGCTTAATGAACACTACAAGGAATCACTCATTTGTTGGCTGATTTGCATATCTTTTTAGGATGAAAGATGTACAATAATCGTCACCACATTTCACTATGTAATCAGGGATTGGCTACCGATAATCAATAGAAGTGAATGAGAGAGAAATGACTGTGGTAGTGATCATTCCTCACCAATCACTTTGAATTAGCCTGTGTAATAGGCTGATGCAAACAAGCGCTGAGTAACTTCTTTTTGCGTCCCCTTGAAATAGTGCTATGTGACAATGTGGCCCCCAGAGGGAAAAAGGTTGTGCACCCCTGGTTTAATTGCACTCTATACTAAATTGTTTTTCATTACCCCTTTTAGTATCTTATGAAGGCTGTGGCTTTGGGAATACTGGGAAATAAATCTATCATAACTTAAAAATAAGTTCTCAAAGTCCTGAGTCTCAATTTTACGATGGATTTGTGGCACTGAGCATGTTGCACAGCAAGGATAATACAATAGCTGGATTAACAATTCATCGATAGAGATTTTAGATAGGAGTCAGTCAGTCATGGTGTGATTGTGTCCACATGCTCAGGTAGTCTGGCATTCATTGTTGCTAATCACTGCTAATGCTGTTTGTGTGAATCACCTCAATCTTCATCACAACATTGAAAATCACAAATCGTCTACCATATATTAATTCTGGTGCTGATAGGGTGCTTTACATATTGTTCTGTGTTACAGATATACAGGAATTATGCTGGACTCTATAAAAGTGAAAAAAAAAAATCTCCAAAAATGTTTCAAATGTATTTAAACCAATCATGTTGCTCATAGTGTGCCTGAAATATTGTTCTGGCTCACAGTTATATGGCAATTATACTTAACTTTTTTTTTTTTTTTATATTGAAATTGAATTAATATATTGTGTTGTTCGCAGTGTGCCTGACATATTGTTTGCAGTGTCCCTAGGCAATGAGCACGTGGAAAACTGAGCGCTGATATTGATGAGTCGGCTGTTCTGAGTTGTGGGGGACGGGTCATGTGATGCTGGCGACGTCACATGACCTATCAGGAGGACCTATTTAAACAGGTAATCTGCTGGCCACAGGTTGCCTGTAATTAGTATTGCTACCCTCACCAGCATTTTCATATTGTGCCTTCTGTGTGTTTTTGACCTCAGCTCTGTTTTTTACCTCGACCTCTTGGCTTCAGACTCTGGATTGTGTTTTGATTTCATTATCAGATTTCTCCCTGTGTACCTGTGTGACTTCCAGTTACAGTACTTTTGTTATCTTTTTAGACCCCTGCACATATCTAAGCGAGGGACTGCTGCCAAGTTGTACGCTGTCGGTTAGGACGAGCCGTGCAAATAGGCAGGGACAGAGGTGGGGCGGCGTTTAGGGCTGCACTTATCCCTACCCTCTGTCGTGACAGAATCACAGGCCTTACCTAAAACCATGAACCCTATACGAGTCCTAAAGGATCAGGTACATAGTCTCGCTCAAATGGTACAGGATTTGGCAAAGAAGCTACAGCAGCAGGATTTGCATCAACCCCCACCTGTAGCAATTTCCTCTGCTCAAAATCTTGAACCTCATGTCAAACTGCCTGACCATTTTTCAGTGGATAAAAAGTATTTCCTGACATTTAAAGAAAGCTGCAAGCTTTATTTTAGTTTACGTCCACATTCTTCGGGCTCTGAACAACAAAGGGTAGGCATTGTTATCTCTTTGTTGCAAGGAGACCCGCAAGAATGGGCTCTCTCCCCACGGATTCCCCTTATCTAGCTAATATTGATGCGTTTTTTCAGGCCTTAAGTGTACTGTACTATGGACCTGATAAGGCAGCCATAGCTGAGAGTCAATTAAGTTGTCTTAGTGAGGGAGACAGACCCGTGGAGGAATATTGCACCAAATTCCAGAAATGGTGAATTTCCTCTGGTTGGAATGATCCAGTGCTTAGATGTCAGTTTCGGTTGGGGCTCTCAGTAGACTTGAAAGATATATTGGTCAGTTACCCCCTCCCTGACATGTTAGAACATACTATGACTCTAGCTGTTAGACTAGACCGACAAATTAGGGAAAGACAAAGAACAACTGACATTTCCACTGATGGTGGTCTCACCCGACCCCTTACGCTCAAGAGTCCCATTGTAGAAACCTCCAGAATAGCCCATGCAGCTCGGAATGACCAGGAGGGATCTGAGATGTCAAAAGGGTTCATGCTTCTACTGAGAATCGGATCACTGGTTACGACAATGTCCTAAAGTTCCTCTGTCTGGGAGATCTCCACATCCTAACGCCCACAATGGAAAGGTATTTCCCAAGGTGGTTAAAGAGAAAGTGTTGTTGTCTGTGTTTTTTTCTTTTGGCTCCGGTAAGGGCTTTGGGAAGGCATTTGTGGATTCTGAGTCTTACGCTAATTTTATTGACCATAACTTTGCTCTTTCCCTTGGTGTGCCCATGTTGTCTATTGCTAACCCTATTCATATCATTACTATCAATTACACGCCATTAGTGGGCGGGACGGTAGAATATTGTACTCCGGTAGTAACCTTGATTGTGGGGGTCTGTCATATGGAGTGTACTTCTTGTTTGATTCTAAAAAATGTACCCGTGGAGGTAGTTCTGAGAATACCTTGGCTCCAGGTTCATAATCCAGTCATCAACTGGTCCACAGGTGAATTAGAGAAGTGGGGAGTGAAATGTGATTCATGTTGTCTACCTGTTATTCAGGCTGGAGTCTATGCAGAGTGAAACTCTCTTCCCACTTACATTAGTGACTTTGCTGATGTTTTTTCTATGTCCGAGGCTGATTTCCTTCCCCCTCATAGACCTTATGACCGTGCCTTTCAGTCTCCTGATACTCCACTAGAGCCTATTTTGCCGGCAGGTATCATTGTGGCTTCGGTCTCCTCCGAATTGATGACCGAGATCACTGTGGGACAACAATTGGCTCCAGTACAATCCCCTAAAGATAAGTTGTTTATCCCTGGTCATTTGCGTCTCCGGCTGCTAGGTGAGTGTCACAATTCTGTTTTCAGTGGGCATCCAGGTATTAATGCCACCAAGGAACTTGTGTCCACGTTTTACTGGTGGCCCTCTATGTCTAGAGATATCCAGTTATATGTATCCTCCTCTGAAGTTTGTGTCAGGTCCAAGACTCCTAGGTCCTGTCCGATGGGTGAGTTACGACCACTGCCCATCCCTAGTAGACCATGGTCTCATATTTCTATAGATTTTGTCACCAACCTACCAGTTTCGGAGGGTAAATCAGTTGTGTGGGTAATCATTGACAAATTTAGCAAAATGGTTCATTTAGTTTCTCTGGCAAAATTACCTAATGCTAAGACTCTAGCTTCCCTGTTTGTGGATCATGTAATACGTTTACATGGAATTCAAAAGAATGTAGTTTCAGACAGAGGCGTTCAATTCGTCTCAAAGTTTTGGAGGGACTTTTGTCATAAATTTAATATCTCTCTCTGTCTTTTTCTTTGGCCTTTCACCCGGAAACCAACGGTCAGACTGAACTTCTAAATCAGTCTTTTGAACAGTATTTGAGGTGTTACATCTCCGACAACATCATCTTTGGATTAAACATTTGTCCTTAGCTGAATTTGCCATTAATAATCAGGTGAACTCGTCTACTGGTAGGTCTCCTTTCTTTTGCAATCTTGGGTTTGCATTTTAACTCATTTTTGCCGTCTTCCTCTCAGATTCTGCAAGCCGATCTAGAGGGTAAGGAACTGTGCACAATCTGAGCCCGGGTTCAGTCGAACCTGAAAAAAGCCCAGGAGGTTCCAAAAATTTATGCTGACAAGAGGCGCTCTCGAGGGGTAGATTTCGGGTTGGGAGATAAGGTGTGGTTATCTGCCAGAAATTTATCTCTGAAAGTACCTTAGGGTAAATTTGCATCTCTATTTATTGGTCCTTATGAAATCATAGGGATTAAGTGTCTTTTAAGTTACGGTTACCTGACTCATTTAGCATCCATAATGTTTTTCACAAAGCCTTACTCAAGAAGTATGAGTCTCCTGTATCAACTGCACAGGAACCTCTGCCGCCAGTGCAGGTTGCCAGTCAACTAGAATTCAAGGTTTCTAGGATTATTCATCTGAGAAAGATTTGCAATTCTTTGCAATATTTAATTCACTGGAAGGGTTTTGGTCCCGAGGAAAGCTCTTGGGTACCAGCGAGTAAAATGCATGCTACAAGGTTGGTGAGGAGATTCCATTTAGCTCACCCAGAAAAACCGTCTCCAGTGAATATGGGTCCAGTGGCCCCTCGTGGAAGGAATGGTACTGTAACGGGGAGCCAGTGACGCGCTTCCCCTCTGCAGCGCCACCGGCATTCCGCTAGTGAAGAGGAGTGAGGCCGCAACAGGCTTCCTCATCTCCATAGCAACCAGAGGGCGGAGAGGACCCGGCGGCACATGCTTCCTCAGTGTGGCCGGCGTCCTCCAACCCCTAGGCAACGAGCACGTGGGGAACTGAGCGCCGATATTGATGGGTCGGCGCTCAACTGTTCTGAGTTGCGTGGGACGGGTCACCAGGAGGACCTATTTAACCTGTTGGGGACACATGACGTACCGGTACGTCATAATGCCCTGGTACTTAAGGACACATGACGTACCGGTACGTCATGTGTATTTCCGATCATCTGGCACCCTGGATCAATGCCGAGGGGGGTCCTGTGACCCCTCTTATTGGTGATCACTGCAAATTAACCCCTTCTATGCCGCTGACCACGGCATAGAAGGGGTTTGTGTTTGAGTGAGCTGCTGTGGCGGGGATTCGATGTCTCAGAAGGCAGTCTGATGCCGTGCAGAGGCTGCCCAATGCCTGGCGCGGCATCGGAATCTGCCTTCTACGGGAGTCGAAGAGATCCAGCCTCAAGCTGGGTCTCCTAGGCAACCTGTTTGTGTACTACTAACTGTAGTACAGGAACAGGGAATGCATTTCAATATAGATCTATTGTAATGCATTCCAGAGGGGATCAGACCCCCAAAAGAGAATATTATAAATAACGTAAAGAAAAAAAGTTTATAAAAAGTGTTTTTAATAAAATTAATAAAGTAAAGAAAGAAAAAAAATGCCACTTTCCCCTTATTTTATAATAAAAAACAGAACCCCCACACACACGCGTCCGTAATTACCGGCTCTAAAATATATCACATGATCCACATCACATGATCCATACCATAAAAAAATCTAAATAAAAACTATGTAAAAAAAGCAATTTGTCACCTTACATCACAAAAAGTGCAACATCAAGTGATCAAAAAGGTGTATGCCCCTCAAAATAGTACCAATCTAACCGTCACCTTATCCCGCAAAAAAGGAGCCCCTAGTGGGGGAGTGGTCGTGAAGCCAAGGAGAATGGCCGCTTGATTCAAGAGCTCCTGCTCCAACATAGCGTTCCAGTCTAGCAAGACCTTATTTTCGCTTCCTGACTTCTCCCTTCGGTGCCGGCGGGTATCGGAACCTTCCCTGATGATGACCAGGGGAAAAAGAAGTATCCAGGAGCAGGGGAAATTTGAGTTTTTCTTCAATCACGATTGTGACAAAGATTGCGCCGGCACACGAGACCTGCAGGCAGAGTCAAGCTCCAGCCCGATGTCCACCGCGAGCGTTTGATCTCCCCCAGTTTTGGTTTACACTGTTAATGTTCTTATATGCTTGCTTTTGTTTTTTTCTTTGAGCCGTGTTTGTATATCACTATGCATTTGATTATACTGCATTGTTCTGTGGTGTGCCTCCCTCCAAATAGTCTGAGCGATCTCCATCTAGCTGTTTTATAATGGTTAAATGGTGTTAACAATTGGATCTTTACATGTAAGAGGCTTGAATAGCCCTTTTAAGAGGCAGATGATGTGGAGGGAGGCACTCTTGATTAAATGTGATGTCTTTTGTTCACAAGAGACGCATATAGTGGAAGCTGATGTAAGGAGGTTAAAGCATCCTTCTTTCCCAACCTTGATCCACTCCCATTGTATAGGTAAAAAGAGGGGGGTACTCTTAGCAATACAAAACTCAGTGGCGCACATGGTAAAGAATACAGTAATTGACTCAGGGGGACGTTACATCATTCATGTGTGTTCTATAAATAATGTTGTCTATACTCTGGTCGGTGTGCCCCGAACATCCATCCTTTGCGTTTTCTCAACAAACTCTTCAAAAAAATACCGTCCCTGAAGGAAGGCAGAGTAATTATCTGCGGTGATTTCAATATAGCTCCTGACCCATCCCATGACTCCTCCTCTATTTACAGAGCTTGCACACCCTCCCTTATGCCGTCATTGCTTGTTAACTCCCTATTTTATGTATGGCATATTCTGGAGGATTAGCCCAATCGGGTTAGTCTCAAAGCAGTCATCTAATAAAAAAAGGTTAATTTACAACCTGTCTGCGCCCCATATGTCCTCTACACCCAGCTTGAATTCCTTGATTCCATCGGAGGAGTTTGCCATGTCTTACTCCACCATAGAGGAAGCAATTAAGTTTATTTGGCAGTCAGGGAGAGGGGCCCTACTTGCCAAAGCCGATATAGCGGACACCTTTAAGCTGCTTCCCATTGCACCTCAACTCTGGAGATTTTATGGCATCAAGTGGGCTCATAGGTATTATTTTGCCAATAGACTCACCTTTAGCTCCAAGAGCAGCCCTTGGTTGTTCGACCAGTTTGCGGGCGCCCTGCACTGGATCTTGGGTCATCACAGGGGTTTGGATATGGTCATTCACTATCTTGACGACTACTTAATCATCCAAAGCCCCCGGGATGATTCCTCCGGGCTGGACATCCTACTCCAGCTGTTTTCCAGTCTCCAGGTCCCAGTCGCTACCACCAAGACTGAGGGCCCTAGCACAAGGGTCACCTTCCTAGGTATCGTCTTAGATACCATCCGCATGGAGGCAAGCCTGCCGGAGGCGAAGTTATCCAGGATCCGGACTGCAGTCTCTGCCGATGCTTCATCCAGGGTTCTTGCCAAACTGGAGTTGCAGTCCCTCCTGGGTTCTTTAAATTTCGCCTCCCGGATCATGCCCCAGGGTAGATCCTTCGTGTCTAGGCTCCTCAATCTTCTCCCCTCGGCTTAAGACCAAGATTCCTCCATCCATCTTGGCAACCAAGCTGTTGCGGATTTGCTCATGTGGCACTCCTTCCTGACTATCTGGAACGGCATATCCCTTTTTCGTGCCCACCCCGGATGCCTCTTCACCGAGGATCCATTCCGATGCTGCCGCCTCCCGAGGGTTCGCTGCCATTTTTCATCTGCACTGGCTGGTTGGCGATTGGCTGGTGGAATTATTCCCTGATAGCGAGTCCCTCAAATCTTCCCCTCTCCTGGAACTGTATCCTCTGGTGGCAACCGCCCAGGTTTGGGGCCCCCTCTGGGCCAACAAACCCGTGATGTTTGTTACGGATAGTCTAGTTTTGGTGGAAGTGCTCTCCAAGGGCAGGGCCAAATCACCAAGGATTATATCCCTCCTTCGTAGGTTGGTTTGACTTTCTCTATGGCACAACTTCCATATCTTCCCTTCCCACATTGCAGGGGCTGAGAATGTGGCGGCTGACGCCTTGTCCCGCTTTAACTTCACCATCTTCTTCCAGGCAATGCCAGGAGCAGACCTGATGGGTACGCCCATTCTCCCTTTCAGCCTCCTGACCATGGACTAGGGCAGCTGGTGGCATCCGCGAAGAAATTAGTACAAGGATCGTTAGCTAAGAACACCGCCAGGAACTATCTTACGAGATACGAGGTGTTCCGGCGCTTTATGCTCAGCCACCCGCAGAACGGCCAAGACGATGTTACCTTTCTCATGGCGTTCATCGCCCACTGCCATTTCCACTTGCACCTGTCATATAACACTATTAAGGGGTATTTAGCAGGGATTCAGCATTACAGATTACTTGATGATCCTTCCTGCCAATCCATCATGTCCAACCAAGCTGTCAGGGCCACCCTTAGTGGCATACAAAAAAACAGTGCAAGCCCAGTGGCGCGCAGACAGACAGTTTCTGGTGAGTTATTTCGGGGTTAGTCCCTAGCTCTAGATGTTTTCCACTTTTGGCACCCAGCAAGCCTCATCATCAAGGCTGCAATATATCTTGGGTTTTATGGGTTCCTAAGGCCGGGGGAGTTTACTTGTAGTGCTATAACGCGCTCCATCCTCCTTAAACGCCATCTCGTTCGGCAGGGTGGCCAATTTTCTTTATTTCTCCCATCTTCCAAAACTAGTCAGGTAGATCCTCCCGTCGAGATCAAGTTCTTCCCCACGTCAAACACTTGGTGTCCTGTCAAGGTGTTGGGAGACCTTGCCGAGTTTCTACTTCCTCTTTCTCCAGAGGACCCGCTTCTTCCCCTCCAGGGCAGGCCCCTCTCCGCGGCTCAGTTCATTTCTCACATCGGCACGTTAACAGCAAGTTTGGGGTATAATCCAGATACAATTTCAGGGCACTCGTTCCGCATAGGAGTCGCCTCCTCGGCCTCCAAGCACCAGGTGCCTGCGCATATTATCCGCAAGATGGGGCGCTGGAAGTCCTCGTGCTTTGCTAGGTATATTCCCAATCCGCAGGTCGAGATCTCCAGGGCTTTTTGTTCGTTGGCATTGTGACCTGTGCGGTTTCAAATAAATATTTCACACCTACCAGTGTTGGCAGCCTTTTTGCCCACATATTCAGGCCTACCCCGCACTGGCTCCGGGACAGTTCAGCCAGATAGATCATGGAGGGCTGGTAGGCATCCCTCCCAACTCCACGTTCATGCACACCTCAGCCCATACCACAAATATGAGTTATCGCTCAAGAAAACTAAAACTACATACTACTCGCAAGCTAATAGAGCAGGGAGGTTGCTAGCAAGCCGGGTAAAAGCAAGAGCCTTAAAATCAAAGATAGCCTTTCTCTGGGACCCTTCCAAATCCTACAAACTGTTTGATCCGAAAGCTATAGCTAATAGATTTAGGTCTTATTTCTCTTAACTGTATAACTTGAAGGACGAAACTGGATTCATCCCTGCCTCCCCTGGAGATATAGAAGATTTCCTGGGATCCTTTACGATGCCCTCTTTAGATAAAGGGCAAAGTGAAGCCCTTTGTGCTCCCGTCTCCCAGGCCGAAATACTTAAGGTTATAAAAGGTTTGCCGCATAATAAAAGTCCAGGCCCAGATGGGCTTCCAAACTCTTATTACAAGACCTTCTCTGACCATTTGTTACCACATCTCCACGCATCTCTGTCTCGTGCCATGGAAACGGGTAAAATGCCCAAAGAAATGATGAAAGCGGTTATCGTGACTCTACCCAAATCTGGTAAGGATCCTTCCACCCCTCAAAATTTCCGCCCCATCTCCTTACTTAATACAGATCTTAAAATTTACGCAAAGATCTTAGCATCCCGTCTAGCAGCTATCATCCCAACCCTAGTGGCCCCAGATCAGGTAGGTTTTGTACAAGGGCGTCAGATTGCAGACAACTCAAGGAGAGTATTGAACTTGGTTGATTTTGTGAACAGAGCTCGAATACCAACGGTTATGGTCACCCTGGATGCTGAGAAGGCTTTTAACTGAGTTAACTGGTCGTTTGACTTCTCTGTACTCCATAGAATGGGTTTCCCAGAGTCCACAATACAAGCTATACGGGTTCTTTATTCTAGCCCTTCAGCCCGTGTTTTAGCGAATGGAGTATTGTCCGACGATTACATTATCTAATGGCACGAGACAGGGATGCCCACTATCTCCTTTGATATTTATCTTATCATTAGAGCTGTTTGCACAAGTGATCCGTCAGGCAACTGATGTGACGGGAGTACAAATTGGAAATAGACAACATTGCATATCGATGTATGCAGACGATATTATTCTGTCCCTAACGAACCCTCGGAAATCATTGAGGGCGGTGATGGATATCATTCATTCTTACGGGGCCATATCATACTATAAGATTAACAAAAGCAAATCCAAAGCTCTTTCGTTGGGGATCCCAGGAAAGATATTGTCCCAGTTGAAGGCAGAATTTTCCTTAGACTGGCAGGAGTCTTCGGTCCAGTATCTGGGTTTTAAAGTAACAGTTACCCTGCAGGAACTGTATAGAGCCAATTTTCCCCCTCTCCTACATTCACTTCAACCAGAGTTTAGTAATATGGCTAAATCGGAGCTATCTTGGTTGGGTCGTATTGCTGCTTTTCAACAGCATATACTTCCCAAACTTTTATACTTATTCCGCACTATCCCTATTCCGGTACCAATGTCCTTTTTTAATCTAGCTAACAGAATGCTAAGCTCTTTCATTTGGAATAAAGCCAAACCTAGATTAGCTAGAAGCATTATGTGCAGGCATAAAAGATGCGGGGGTCTAGGTATTCCTAACCTGTATGACTATTATCTAGCCTCCAGGATTAATCAGCTCAAAGAGTGGTGGAGAGGAGAAACAGGAAAGAAATGGGTACATATTGAGCAATCACAAATCCCAGGTCTAAACCTACGTGCTCTTCTCATGGCTGCGTTGCACAATGAATATTCGGGCCTCCAACCCGCATTTTATGTCTCTACATCAATAGCTTTGTGGAAAGTGTACCACGGAAGGAGTCGAGTGGCCCCAGTATCAGTGGTACACTTAACCCCTATAGAATCTTTCCAATATCTGATCCCAGATCAGGTGGTACTATACCCCAGTCAGATTACATGCATTCTTTCCAAATACTAGCATAGAATGTTGGAGGGGGTGTGGGCATGAAGGTACATTATTGTGCACATACTCTGGACATGTCCAGGAATTTACTCTCTTTGGTCTCAAGTGTTTAAAAAAAAAATCCGGAATCGCTGGATATCAAATCCCTCTGGATCCAGCTTTAGCCCAGCTACTGATAGATCTAGATAAAATTCCTTTCAAATCTAGGACCATCGTTTTACATTTATGACTTGCCACCAAACTGGCAATCACGAGGAATTGGAAAAGCACTACCATTCCTGATATTCATGAGATCATTAACGCAGTTAATACCACCAAATCATATGAATATATATTAGCTCTTCGTACCTTTCAGGTTGCCCGACATGATCTGATTTGGAAATCCTGGGGAGATGCGTGTCCAGCGGTTCCGGAAAACGTGGGGCAATGTCAATAGGTGTAGTGGGGAGGAGTTGGGAAACTGTAATGGAAAATCAATGTTTTTTGTATACAGATATTCTTGAATGTCTCTAACACAGAATGCATTTGTACCTTAAACTGAGTGAAGACACGGCCCTGTTTATTGTCTGGAATTATGTTTGTTTGTTATGCTTTACATGACATAATTTTGCTATGGAGATTTATACTTTTTGTATATTTCTATTTGTACTTAAAGGAAAAATGGAGTATTGTGCTCAATGTTTTATATTACTGCATGTACTCAGTATGCTGTATTTCTTGTGACATGAGCTACCACTCTGACAATAAAAAACTATTAAAAATAAAAAAGGAGCCCCTAGCTAAGACAATCGCACAATAAATAAGAAAACTATGGCTCAGAATATGGAGACACTAAAACATCATATTTTTTTGTTTAAAAAATGCTGGTATTGTGTAAAACTTAAGTAAATAGAAAAAAAGTATACATATTAGGTATCACCGCGTCCGTAAGAACCTGCTCTATAATAATGTCACATGACCTAACCCCTCAGGTGAACACCGTAAAAAAAAAAAAATTGTAATAAAAACTATTTTTTGTCACCTTACATCACAAAAAGTGTAATAGCAAGTGATCAAAAAGTCACATACACCCCAAAATAGTGCCACTTAAACCATAGTCTCATCCCGCAAAATTCACACCCTAACAAAGATAATCGCTCAAAAACTGAAAAAACTATGGCTCTCAGACTATGGAAACATGATTTTTTATTTTATTTTTCAAAAATGAAATCATTGTGTAAAACTTACATTTAAAAAAAAAGTAGACATATTAGGTATCGCCATGTCCGTAATAACCTGCTCTATAAAAATATCACATGACCTAACCCCTCAGGTGAACAACGTAAAGAAAAAAAAAGAAAAAAGCGTTGTAAAAAAAGCCATTTTTTTGTCACCTTACATCACAGATAATGTAATAGCAAGCGATCAAAAAGACATACTGTGGCAAAACCAACCTCACCACTGGGTGCTGGAGAAGCCTGGTTGCCAGCCTCTTGCCCCAGGATTATGGGCCCTCTCATCAGCCCATGCTAAACTTAAACCACATAGCGATTTGACTTTGTTTGTGGCATCTGAGCGCTGTTTGGATATATTGAGCGCTCAGATGCAAGCCATCTGGAGATATGTTAAATGTCTAAGTTTACTGTAATGGTTAAGACATTGTATATTTGAGTAGTGATGTCTGTCCTATTGTCCCCACTTGTGTATTGGTGATTTACCTTTGTCCTGAGAGATAATTGAATTACTCCTTGGTTGTCTCCAGGACAGAAGACATTGTGTATTCTCCTGCCTGTGATGATTGCATTAACCCATTGTGTAAAGTAATTGTATCACAGGCAGAGGGGAGGATTTTGTATGGGAGTGTTTTACTGTATTGTACGTGTTTATTGGTTGTTTTACAAAACCCTGTGGGTGGTAACCTTGTTTGAAAATGTGTATATAAGTCAATGCTTGTGTGTTCAATAAAGAGTTCCTGTTTTACCCTTCATCATGTTGAGGCTGGTGTTTGGGCAACTGATCGACACTGGGGATTGCTATAGGCGGAAGATTTGCTATACTCCCCTGGCTGTACTATTAGCTCTTGTAAGAGCTGTTCCTGTTCCTGTTTCCTTTGGTGGTTTTGGTGTAGAGCAGAGTGCTTGGAATCCTCGGGAAGCACTAGGAGCATCTTTCAATGGAGGTACCCGGTCGGGGTGCCAGGAGATCCATTACACATATGCACCCCAAAATAGTGCCAATCAAACCGTCATCTCATCCTGAAAAAGAAGAGCCCCTACATACGACATTCGCCCAAAAAGTAAATAAATGGCTATGGCTTTCAGAATGAGGAGACACAAAATTATATATATATATATATATATATATATATATATATATATATATATTTTTTTTTTTTTTTTTTTTTTTTAAATGCTTTGTTATGTAAAAATGAAACAAAGAACCAAAAAATTTGGTATTGTCGCCCGTGACAAACTGCTCTATAAAAATACCACATGATCTAACCTGTAAGATGAATGTTGTAAATAACAAAAAATAAAAACTGTGCCAAAACAGCTATTTCTTGTTACCTTGCCTCACTAAAAGTTTACTATAGAGCAACCAAAAATGATATGTATCCTAAATTAGTACCAACAAAACTGCCACCCTATCCGTTAGTTCCCAAAATGGGGTCACTTTTTCCGAGTTTCTACTCTAGGGGTGCATCAAGGGGGCTTCAAATGGGACATGGTGTCAAAAAACCCAGTCCAACAAAATTTGACTTCCAAAAACTGTATGGCATTCCTTTCCTTCTGCGCCCTGCCTTGTGACCGTACAGCAGTTTACAACCACATATGGGGTGTTTCTGTAAAATCAGTTTTGAATACCTTGAGGGGTGTAGTTTCTAAAATGGGGTCACTTTTAGGTAGTTTCTACTCTAGGAGTGCATCGGGGAGCTTCAAATGGGACATGGCAGCTTAAAATTATCCCAATGAAATCTGCTTTCCAAAAAAACATTGCATTCCTTTCCTTCTGCGCAATGCTGTGTGCCCGTACAGCAGTTTACTACCACATATGGGGTGTTTCTGTAAACTTCAGAATCAGGGCCATGGATATTGAGTTTTGTTTGGCTGTTAACCCTTGCTTTGTAACTGAAAAAAAAAAAATGATTCAAATGGAAAATCTGCCAAAAATGTGAAATTTTGAAATTTCATCTCTATTTTCCATTAATTCTTGTGGAACACCTAAAGGGTTAACAACGTTTGTAAAATCAGTTTCGAATACCCTGAGGGGTGTAGTTCCTGGTTCCTGGTAAAATAGAAACATAGAAACATAGAATGTGTCGGCAGATAAGAACCATTTGGCCCATCTAGTCTGCCCAATATACTGAATACTATGAATAGCCCTTGGCCCTATCTTATATGAAGGATGCCCTTATGCCTATCCCATGTATGCGTAAACTCCTTCACTGTATTTGCAGCTACCACTTCTGCAGGAAGGCTATTCCATGCATCCACTACTCTCTCAGTAAAGTAATACTTCATGATATTACTTTTAAACCTTTGCCCCTTTAATTTAAAACTATGTCCTCTTATAGCAGTTTTTATTCTTTTAAGTATTCTCTCCTCTTTTACCTTGTTGATTCCCTTTATGTATTTAAAAGTTTCCATCATATCTTCTCTGTCTCGTTTTTCTTCCAAGCTATACATGTTAAGGTCCTTTAACCTTTCCTGGTAAGTTTTATCCTGCAATCCATGTACTAGTTTAGTAGCTCTTCTCTGAACTCTCTCCAAAGTAACAATATCCTTCTGGAGATATGGTCTCCAGTACTGCGCACAATACTGTAAATGAGGTCTTACTAGTGCTCTGTAGAGCGGCATGAGCACCTCCCTCTTTCTACTGGTAATGACCCTCCCTATACACCCAAGCATTCTGCTAGCATTTCCTGCTGCTCTATGACATTCTTCTGAAATAATGATCCCTAAATCCCTTTTCTTCAGATGAGGTTAGGACCATTTTTGGGTGGTTTCTATTATGTAAGCCTCACAAAGTGACTTCAGATCTGAACTGGTCCTGAAAATGTGGGTTTTAGAAATTTTCGGAAAAATGTCAAGATTTGCTTCTAAATTTCTAAGTATTGTAAAGGCCCCCAAAAATAAAATGGCATTCCCAAAATGATCCAAACATGAAGTAGACATATGGGGAATGTAAAATAATAACTATTTTTGGAGGTATTACTATATTATAAAAGTAGAGAAACAGAAATGTGGAAATGTGCAACATTTTTGGTAAATTAGTATATTTTTTTATACAGTCAGGTCCATAAATAATGGAACATTGACATAATTCTAAGTTGAAGTCTGGAACGCATAGACATCACCAGATGCTGGGTTTCATCCCTGCTGATGCTCTGCCAGGCCTCTACTGCATCTATCTTCAGTTCCTGCTTATTCTTGGGGCATTTTCCCTTCAGTTTTGTCTTCAGCAAGTGAAATGCATGCTGAATCGGATTCAGGTCAGGTGATTGACTTGGCCATTGCATAACATTCCACTTCTTTCTCTTAAAAAAAACCTCTTTGGTTGCTTTTACAGTATGCTTTGGGTCATTGTCCATCTCCACTGTGAAGCACCGTCCAATGAGTTCTGAAGCATTTGGCTGAATATGAGCAGATAATATTGCCCGAAACACTTCAGAATTCATCCTGCTGCTTTTGTCAGCAGTCACATCATTAATAAATACAAGAGAACCTGTTCCATTGGCAGTCATACATGCCCACACCATGACACTACCACCACCATGCTTCACTGATGAGGTGGTATGTTTAGGATAATGAGCAGTTCATTAGGGTGTTTTCTTCACCAGGGAAATAATTCTTCGGTCATCCACCACAGTTGTTTTCCGTGGTCTTCCGGGTCTTTTGGTGTTGCTGAGCTCACCGTAGCGTTCTTATTTAAGAATGCTCCAAACAGTTGTTTTGGCCACGCCTAATGTTTTTGCTATCTCTCTGATGGGTTTGCTTTGTTTTTTCAGCCTAATGATGGCTTGCTTCACTGATAGTGACAGCTCTTTGGATCTCATCTTGAGAGTTGTCAGCAACAGATTCCAAATGCAAATAGCACACTTGAAATGAACTCTGGACCTTTTATCTGCTCATTGTAATTGGGATAATGAGAGACTAACACACACTTGGCCATGGAACAGCTGAGAAGCCAATTGTCCCATTACTTTTGGTTCCTTAACAAGTGGGAGGCACATATGCAAACTGTTGTAATTCCTACACCGTTCACCCGATTTGGATGTAAAAACCCTCAAATTAAAGCTGACAGTCTGCAGCTAAAGCACATCTTATTAATTTCATTTCAAATCCATATAGTTATAGAGCCAAAAATGTTAGAATTGTGTCGGTGTCCCAATGTTTATGGACCTGACTGTAAATAAAAATGAATTTTTTTGACTCCAATAAGTAAAAGTGTTTAAAAGTTATTCACACATAAAGTGACACATGTCAGATTTGCAAAACATTGCCTGGTCCTTAAGTTGAAATATGGTCGTGTCGTTAAGGGGTTAAGCAGGTAATCTGCTGGCCACAGGTTGACTGTGATTGGTCTTGCTACCCTGACCAGCATTTTCATATTGTGCCTTCTGTGTGTTTTTGACCTCAGCTCTGTTTTTGACCTCGACCTTGTGACCTCCCTTGAATTCACGTGACCTCTTGGCTTCAGACTCCGGATTGTGTTTTGACTTCGTTATCGGATTGCTCCCTGTGTACCTGAGTGACCTCCTGGCCTTGACGTTGGCTTGTCTGACTCTGTTACGGTACGTCTTTTATCTTCTTAGGCCCCTGCACATATCTAAGCAAGTTGTATGCCATCGGTTAGGACGGGCCATGCAAGTAGGCAGGGACAGAGGTGGGGTGGATTTTAGGGCTGCACTTATCCCTATCCTCTGTCGTGACAAACAGGCTGTTTGTTACCACCAGCTATCATCCATTTACCATACCATAGCAATATATTTCACTGTCGATTTCACATTAGAAGAAAGGAATGCAAATGAGCTCTTAACAAGCTCTGCCTCTAATGCCACCAGATGTAAGGCAGCTATCCTATAAGTCAAAAAAGTGTCACACATGTGATATCACCGTACTCAGGAGAAGTAGGGCAATGTGTTTTGGGGTGTATTTTTACATATACCCATGCTGGGTGAGAGAAATATCTCTCTAAAAGACAACTTTTCCCATTTTTTTTATACAAAGTTGTCATTTGACAGAGATATTTCTCTCACCCAGCATGGGTATATGTAAAAAGACACCCCAAAACACATTGCCCTACTTCTCCTGAGTATTGCGATACCACATGTGTGACATTTTTTTTCTGCAGCCTAGCTGCGCAAAGGGGCCCAAATTCCAATGAGTACCTTTTAGGAGGGCATTTTTAGACATTTGGATTCCAGACTTCTTCTCACACTTTAGGGCCCCTAAAATGCCAGGGCAGTATAAATAGCCCACATGTGACCCCATTTTGGAAAGAATACACCCCATGGTATTCCGTGAGGGGCATGGTGAGTTCATAGAAGAATATTTTTTTTTGGCACAAGTTACCGGAAATAGATTTTTTTTTCTCACAAAGTCTCCCTTTCCGCTAACTTGGGACAAAAAGTTCAATCTTTTATGGACTCAATATGCCCCTCAGCGAATACCTTGGGGTGTCTTCTTTCCAAAATGGGGTCATTTGTGGGGTGTTTGTACTGCCCTGGCATTTGAGGGTCTCCACAATCATTACATGTATGTCCAGCATTAGGAGTTTCTGCTATTCTCCTTATATTGAGCATACGGGTAATGAGATTTTTTTTTTCCGTTCAGCACTGGGCTGAAAGAAAAAATGAACGGCACAGATTTCTTCATTCGCATCGATCAATGTGGATGAAAAAATCTCTGCCAAAAAATGTGCAAAAAAATAAAACGAGTGGAAAGGCATCTGCCAGGACATAGGAGGTCCGCCCAACATCCAAACCCACTTAGCCTGTATGCCCTGGCAGACCCAATTTCTCCATTCACATCAATCGATGTGGATGAATAAATCATTGCCAGAATTTTTTTTTTTTTTTTTTTTTTTATATACAAAGTGTTTGACTTCCATGCATTTCCAAATGCCTGCCATTGGGAATAATGATTTCACCTTTGGCATGTACAGTAGACACCAAGGGAAAGGTTGCACAATAAATACACATGAGGATAATAGATATAGATTCCTGATTTCCTAATGTTTCATATTCTGCTATAGCCAATATTTAGTAGAATAAATTAGAAGAGAGTAGGGTTGAGCGAACCCGAACTGTAAAGTTTTGTACCAAACTTTATGATTTTTTGATCCCGGACCCAAACATTTCAGTAAAAGTTTGGGTTTGAGTTCGGTGTTCGGCGATTTAATACAGCTTTATTTTATTTTTTTCTGTATTTATTAGGCTGCTTTGCTATTATTTCCTGCTTTTTTTTTTTTTTTATACATTTTTATTGAATAAATCAATACAAATACAGAAATAGAGCGGAAGAGAAGAAACATACTCCTCTGCTCTTAATACAAAGAAACATAGTACAGGTCTGTCAGGTACTAAATATATGTCAGACAGGATAATACATAATCTCAATGGCTAACCAGCAGTGCAAGACCTCCAAAATTGAATATACTGAGAATAATCATGCTTAATGACCAGGTGGCACTTAATGTCATAGACATATCTAAGAAGCATCTTAAATCTGAGTGTTTTGATCCATCCGGGACAGCCAAAAATCTAAGTAACATTACCATCTGAGCAGCTCTACGTCAAACAATGTAAGGGAATTTAGAAGGTGAGTGAATGGGGAGCTAGTTGTTATGAAACCTTAGTGTTGTAAGCTCAGGGAGCGTGCCAACTACGTTATCTTTCAATTAATATTTTCTAAAGGAAATCCATTGGCTCCAAATCTTTAAGAACTTATGGTGAGATCTCAGTTCCAATGAGGATAGCTCTTCTAGCCGGAAGATTTGATCAATCTTCTGGTACCAAGTGTCCACAGAGGGGACCTCGGTTGATAACCATAATAAAGGAATCAGCAGTTTAGCGGCGTTCACTAGATGTTTGAAGAGAAGAAGATTATGGGGAGAGGGGATGCGAGGGTAGAGGTTTAGGAGAGCAACCTCTGGGGACGGGGTGATGCTGGTATTGCAGATCTTATTACAGATTAGGAAAACCTTCTCCCACCAGCTGAGTAAAATTGGGCAGGACCACCATATATGGATAAAATCGCCTCTTTCCTTTGAGCATCTCCAGCATGTGTCAGAAGCTGAAGTGGAATATAAGCATGTCTTGTCAGGGGTTTTATACCATCTTGAGATGACTTTATAGTTATTCTCTTGAACCCTGACACACCTGGAGGATTTATGGGAAGAGTTAAAAATGATGCTAGTATCTTCTGAAGAAAGAGTCTTGTTTAGGTCTTTTTCCCAAAGTCTAATAAAGGCTGGCGTTAAAGCTTCAGGGGGAGTTCTTAATCTATTGTACCATTGTGAGATCATCTTTTGTGGGGTAAAGTCTCGGCTAATAATGTGTTCAAACCAAGTAATAGGACGAAGCAACATATGTAATTGTATGTTTTGAGACATGTATGCTCTTAAGAAATGGAGCACTGAAAAGTTAGGACGTGAGCTTTTTAAGTGATCGCCCATTTCATTAATGGTAAGCAGTTTACCCTCTTTGTAGAGATCCGTCAGCTTCAATGTAGATCGTGCAATTTCATTGGGTATGCTATTCTGTAGGGCCTGGGGGGCTAAATGAAAAATGTCTCCTATTTTAAGGATTGGAGATGGGACTGGTGAGCCCAGGGGTGATTTTTGTAGGGTGTACCACGCATTCAGAGTGGCTTTCATAACCAGGGTGATATCGGGGCGAGGGGGCAGTGGTGACATGCGGCCCAATAGAGCTGCTCTGAACGGAATTCCCAGCAGCGCCTCCTCCATTGAGACCCAGGATTTTTGCTTGGGAGCTGTCAGCCAGTCCACAACTCTAGTGAGTAAAATAGCTCTACCATAAAGTTCCGGGTCTGGCAACGCTATCCCTCCCCTCTCTCTCGGAAAAGACAGAGACCTATAGGACATTCTGGCCTTTTTCTTATTCCAAATAAAGGATCGGAACATGGACTTAAGTTTAGAGTAGTAAGTGGAGGGGATGGGGATTGGTAAAGCTTGTTGGAGGTACGTGAGTTTAGGGATAATGAGTGACATTAGTATGTTCTTCCTCCCAAACCATGAGAGTGTGGGGATATCAAGGGAAGTCAGATCATCTGCCAGTTTATTTTGGAGAGGAATACAGTTCAAATTAAAGAGTTGGTTAGGATCTGCACTCATTTTGATACCAAGATATGTAAGAAAAGGGGATGACCAGTTAAATGGCGAGTCTGCTTCCAGCAGGGTCTTCAGAGATTTTTTAAGTCCTGTAGAGATAATTAGTGATTTATTATGATTCACCTTGAAGTTAGAAAGTGAACCATATGTTTCTAAATGGCCATACATTTTTGGAAGAGCTTTTTCAGGATTACTTGTTATTAAGAGCAGGTCGTCCGCAAACGCGGCTACTTTATGTTGTTGGTCACCTAGGTTTACTCCCTGGATGTCAGAATCTTTCCGGATAGTTTGTAGAAGTGGCTCTAAGGCGAGGACGAACAAGAGGGGGGAGAGGGGACAGCCCTGTCGAGTGCCATTACTGATCTTAAATGGTTTTGATAGAGTATCATTGACCCTGATTGAGGCTGAAGCGTGGTGGTACATTGCTTTGATCGCTGCTATGAAGGGGAGGGGGAGGTTGCGAAATTGCAACGCCGCATACATGAAGGGCCAGTCAACTCTGTCAAATGCCTTCTCAGCGTCTGTGCTGAGAAGGACCAGGGGAAGGCCCTTTTTCTTAACATAATGTATAATGTTGAGGATACGGGCCGTGTTGTCTTTTCCTTCTCTATTTTTGACGAAACCCACTTGGTCCCTATGGACTAATACGGGAAGAAGCTTTGACAACCTGTTTGCAAGCATCTTAGCTAAAAGTTTTAAGTCAATGTTAAGAAGGGAAATGGGTCGGTAGTTAGGGCATAAGGAGTTGTCTTTGCCTTCTTTGGGAATTAAAGTAATGTGGGCATTCATCATGTCTGACGATAGTGGGATACCTTGTAAGGCGTTATTGTACACTCGGATCATGTGCGGGATCAATATTTCATGGAAAGATTGGTAATAGGGTATCGGGAACCGGTCTGGGCCTGGGCATTTCCCTTTCGGGGAGTTTTTAATGGCTTGCAGGAGTTCTTCTGGAGAAAAAGGGGAGGCTAAGTGAACCCCATCCTGTTCCGAGAGAGAAGAGAGGGACAAGTCGCTGAAATATGAGGTAAGGGGTGGAGGAATCACCGTGTCACCAGAGGGAGGTTGCGTCGAGTTTAGGTTGTAAAGAGATTCATAATAATCCCTAAATAGGGAAGCAATTTTATTTGTTTCAAAGGTCAATGGACCTTCTGGGGTCTTTAGTTTATGTATATAATTGTTCAGTTTCCTACGTTTTAGTCTAGACATCATATAACGAGAAGCTTTATTTCCATGAGCAAATATTTTGTACTGGGAGTGTAAGTATAATTTAGCAGAGGCTAAGTTCAATAAATTTTTGATGGCAGCCCTGGATGCAGAAAATTCTAATAAATGTGACTCTAACTGAGATTTTTTATGGACACTTTCCAGCTGACAAATTTTTTCATACAGGGTGTCTAACTGTTTCTGTCTTTCCTTTTTTAGATACGCCCCCAAGCTAATACAGTGGCCCCTGATAAATGCTTTGTGGGCATCCCAGACTACTTGAGGTGATATCTCGGGGGAACAATTCGTGTGGAAATATTCTTCCAGGAGGTCTTTCAGTTTAGATTTAGTGGTTGGTATACTGGTAAGCTGTTCATTAAAACGCCAGTGGCTAGAGGGTTTGTGGTTTAGAGGGGAGTTCATATGAAGGAATATGGGAGCGTGGTCAGATAGGATTATGGAACCTATTTCGGCCTTTGCACACAAGTGAAGGTGTTCCTTTGAAATGAATAAATGGTCGAGGCGTTGGTACGACCTGTGTAGTGATGAGTAGAAAGTGTAGTCTCTAGAGTCTGGATGTAATGTGCGCCAGACATCAATTAGGTGGGCTTTGGCAAGTGCCCTCACTAAGGAGCGAATGCCCTTTTGAGATTCGGCCGATTTATGTGACGAGGAGTCTATGAGAGGATTTAGGACCAGGTTCAGGTCTCCTCCAATTACTGTGATGCCATCTCTAAAAGATTCTATTTTTAGAAGAATCGTCTTTAGCCAGGGAATCTGGCGAATATTTGGGGCATAGACATTTATAAAGGTGTATAGGTGTTGACTAGGGATGAGCGAACTCGAACTGTATAGTTCGGGTTCGTACCGAATTTTGGGGTGTCCGTGACACGGACCCGAACCCGGACATTTTCGTAAAAGTCCGGGTTCGGGTTCGGTGTTCGTCGCTTTCTTCGCGCTTTTGTGACGCTTTCTTGGCGCTTTTTGAAAGGCTGCAAAGCAGCCAATCAACAAGCGTCATACTACTTGCCCCAAGAGGCCATCACAGCCATGCCTACTATTGGCATGGCTGTGATTGGCCAGAGCACCATGTGACCCAGCCTCTATTTAAGCTGGAGTCACATAGCGCCGCCCGTCACTCTGCTCTGATTAGCGTAGGGAGAGGTTGCGGCTGCGACAGTAGGGCGAGATTAGGCAGATTAACTCCTCCAAAGGACTTGATTAACTGATCGATCTGCAGCTGTGGATCATTGAGCTGCTGATCCTCAATTGCTCACTGTTTTTAGGCTGCCCAGACCGTTTGTCAGTCACATTTTTCTGGGGTGATCGGCGGCCATTTTGTGTCTTGTGGTGCGCCAGCACAAGCTGCGACCAAGTGCATTTAACCCTCAATGGTGTGGTTGTTTTTTGGCTAAAGCCTACATCAGGGTGAAGCTGTCACACCAAGTGCATTTAACCAGCAATAGTCTGTTCATTTTTTGGCCATATACAAAATCAGGGGCAAGCTGCGCCTGTCACCAAGTGCATTTAACCCTCAATGGTGTGGTTGTTTTTTGGCTAAAGCCTACATCAGGGTGAAGCTGTCACACCAAGTGCATTTAACCAGCAATAGTCTGTTCATTTTTTGGCCATATACTAAATCAGGGGCAAGCTGCGCCTGTCACCAAGTGCATTTAACCCTCAATGGTGTGGTTGTTTTTTGGCTAAAGCCTACATCAGGGTGAAGCTGTCACACCAAGTGCATTTAACCAGCAATAGTCTGTTTATTTTTTGGCCATATCCCAGTCTAATTCTGTCACTAAATCCATACCGGTCACCCAGCGCCTAAATACTAGGCCTCAAATTTATATCCCGCTAAATCTGTCCTTAGTGCTGTAGCTGGGCGAGTTATTTAGTGTCCGTTCAAGCACATTTCTTGTTCTGGGTTGAAATACAATTCCCAATTTAGCAATTTCATAATTTAGTGGTTTCTGCTATATCAGAGCTATTTGAAATCTATCCCTAAAAGGGTATATAATATTCAAGGTGCACATTGGGTCATTCAGAATAACTTCACACACACCCGCTACTGTGTATTTCCAAGTCTAATTCTGGCACTAAACCCATACCTGTCACCCAGCGCCTAAATACTAGGCCTCAAATTTATATCCAGCTAAATCTGTCCCTAGTGCTGTAGCTGGGCGAGTTATTTAGTGTCCGTTCAAGCACATTTCTTGTTCTGGGTTGAAATACAATTCCCAATTTAGCAATTTCATAATTTAGTGGTTTCTGCTATATCAGAGCTATTTGAAATCTATCCCTAAAAGGGTATATAATATTCAAGGTGCACATTGGGTCATTCAGAATAACTTCACACACACCCGCTACTGTGTATTTCCAAGTCTAATTCTGGCACTAAACCCATACCTGTCACCCAGCGCCTAAATACTAGGCCTCAAATTTATATCCAGCTAAATCTGTCCCTAGTGCTGTAGCTGGGCGAGTTATTTAGTGTCCGTTCAAGCACATTTCTTGTTCTGGGTTGAAATACAATTCCCAATTTAGCAATTTCATAATTTAGTGGTTTCTGCTATATCAGAGCTATTTGAAATCTATCCCTAAAAGGGTATATAATATTCAAGGTGCACATTGGGTCATTCAGAATAACTTCACACACACCCGCTACTGTGTATTTCCAAGTCTAATTCTGGCACTAAACCCATACCTGTCACCCAGCGCCTAAATACTAGGCCTCAAATTTATATCCCGCTAAATCTGTCCTTAGTGCTGTAGCTGGGCGAGTTATTTAGTGTCCGTTCAAGCACATTTCTTGTTCTGGGTTGAAATACAATTCCCAATTTAGCAATTTCATAATTTAGTGGTTTCTGCTATATCAGAGCTATTTGAAATCTATCCCTAAAAGGGTATATAATATTCAAGGTGCACATTGGGTCATTCAGAATAACTTCACACACACCCGCTACTGTGTATTTCCAAGTCTAATTCTGGCACTAAACCCATACCTGTCACCCAGCGCCTAAATACTAGGCCTCAAATTTATATCCCGCTAAATCTGTCCCTAGTGCTGTAGCTGGGCGAGTTATTTAGTGTCCGTTCAAGCACATTTCTTGTTCTGGGTTGAAATACAATTCCCAATTTAGCAATTTCATAATTTAGTGGTTTCTGCTATATCAGAGCTATTTGAAATCTATCCCTAAAAGGGTATATAATATTCAAGGTGCACATTGGGTCATTCAGAATAACTTCACACACACCCGCTACTGTGTATTTCCAAGTCTAATTCTGGCACTAAACCCATACCTGTCACCCAGCGCCTAAATACTAGGCCTCAAATTTATATCCCGCTAAATCTGTCCCTAGTGCTGTAGCTGGGCGAGTTATTTAGTGTCCGTTCAAGCACATTTCTTGTTCTGGGTTGAAATACAATTCCCAATTTAGCAATTTCATAATTTAGTGGTTTCTGCTATATCAGAGCTATTTGAAATCTATCCCTAAAAGGGTATATAATATTCAAGGTGCACATAGGGTCATTCAGAATAACTTCACACACCCGCTACTGTGCATTTCCAAATCTAATTCTGTCACTAAACCCATACCTGTCACCCAGCGCCTAAATACTAGGCCTCAAATTTATATCCCGCTAAATCTCTCGTTACCGCTGTCCTGTTGTGGCTGGGAAAGTTATTTAGTGTCCGTCAAAGCACATTTTTTGTTCTGGGTTGAAATACAATTCCCAATTTAGCAATTTCATAATTTAGTCGTTTCTGCTATATCAGAGCTATTTGAAATCTATCCCTAAAAGGGTAGATCATATTGAAGGTGCACATAGGGTCATTCAGAATAACTTCACACACACGCTTCTGTGCATTTCCAAGTCTAATTCTGTCACTAAATCCATACCGGTCACCCAGCGCCTAAATACTAGGCCTCAAATTTATATCCCGCTGAATTTGAATACAATACATTGGGCCAAATAATATATTTGTTGTTGTGGTGAACCATAACAATGAGAAAAACATCTAGTAAGGGACGCGGACGTGGACATGGTCGTGGTGGTGTTAGTGGACCCTCTGGTGCTGGGAGAGGACGTGGCCGTTCTGCCACATCCACACGTCCTAGTGTACCAACTACCTCAGGTCCCAGTAGCCGCCAGAATTTACAGCGATATATGGTGGGGCCCAATGCCGTTCTAAGGATGGTAAGGCCTGAGCAGGTACAGGCATTAGTCAATTGGGTGGCCGACAGTGGATCCAGCACGTTCACATTATCTCCCACCCAGTCTTCTGCAGAAAGCGCACAGATGGCGCCTGAAAACCAACCCCATCAGTCTGTCACATCACCCCCATGCATACCAGGGAAACTGTCTCAGCCTCAAGTTATGCAGCAGTCTCTTATGCTGTTTGAAGACTCCGCTGGCAGGGTTTCCCAAGGGCATCCACCTAGCCCTTCCCCAGCGGTGAAAGACATAGAATGCACTGACGCACAACCACTTATGTTTCCTGATGATGAGGACATGGGAATACCACCTCAGCATGTCTCTGATGATGACGAAACACAGGTGCCAACTGCTGCGTCTTTCTGCAGTGTGCAGACTGAACAGGAGGTCAGGGATCAAGACTGGGTGGAAGACGATGCAGGGGACGATGAGGTCCTAGACCCCACATGGAATGAAGGTCGTGCCACTGACTTTCACAGTTCGGAGGAAGAGGCAGTGGTGAGACCGAGCCAACAGCGTAGCAAAAGAGGGAGCAGTGGGCAAAAGCAGAACACCCGCCGCCAAGAGACTCCGCCTGCTACTGACCGCCGCCATCTGGGACCGAGCACCCCAAAGGCAGCTTCAAGGAGTTCCCTGGCATGGCACTTCTTCAAACAATGTGCTGACGACAAGACCCGAGTGGTTTGCACGCTGTGCCATCAGAGCCTGAAGCGAGGCATTAACGTTCTGAACCTGAGCACAACCTGCATGACCAGGCACCTGCATGCAAAGCATGAACTGCAGTGGAGTAAACACCTTAAAACCAAGGAAGTCACTCAGGCTCCCCCTGCTACCTCTTCTGCTGCTGCCGCCTCGGCCTATTCTGCTGCTGCCGCCTCGGCCTCTTCCTCCGCCTCTGGAGGAACGTTGGCACCTGCCGCCCAGCAAACAGGGGATGTACCACCAACACCACCACCACCACCTCCGTCACCAAGCGTCTCAACCATGTCACACGCCAGCGTTCAGCTCTCCATCTCACAAACATTTGATAGAAAGCGTAAATTCCCACCTAGCCACCCTCGATCCCTGGCCCTGAATGCCAGCATTTCTAAACTACTGGCCTATGAAATGCTGTCATTTAGGCTGGTGGACACAGACAGCTTCAAACAGCTCATGTCGCTTGCTGTCCCACAGTATGTTGTTCCCAGCCGGCACTACTTCTCCAAGAGAGCCGTGCCTTCCCTGCACAACCAAGTATCCGATAAAATCAAGTGTGCACTGCGCAACGCCATCTGTGGCAAGGTCCACCTAACCACAGATACGTGGACCAGTAAGCACGGCCAGGGACGCTATATCTCCCTAACTGCACACTGGGTAAATGTAGTGGCAGCTGGGCCCCAGGCGGAGAGCTGTTTGGCGCACGTCCTTCCGCCGCCAAGGATCGCAGGGCAACATTCTTTGCCTCCTGTTGCCACCTCCTCCTTCTCGGCTTCCTCCTCCTCTTCTTCCACCTGCTCATCCAGTCAGCCACACACCTTCACCACCAACTTCAGCACAGCCCGGGGTAAACGTCAGCAGGCCATTCTGAAACTCATATGTTTGGGGGACAGGCCCCACACCGCACAGGAGTTGTGGCGGGGTATAGAACAACAGACCGACGAGTGGTTGCTGCCGGTGAGCCTCAAGCCCGGCCTGGTGGTGTGTGATAATGGGCGAAATCTCGTTGCAGCTCTGGGACTAGCCAATTTGACGCACATCCCTTGCTTGGCGCATGTGCTGAATTTGGTGGTGCAGAAGTTCATTCACAACTACCCCGACATGTCAGAGCTGCTGCATAAAGTGCGGGCCGTCTGTTCGCGCTTCCGGCGTTCACATCCTGCTGCTGCTCGCCTGTCTGCGCTACAGCGTAACTTCGGCCTTCCCGCTCACCGCCTCATATGCGACGTGCCCACCAGGTGGAACTCCACCTTGCACATGCTGGACAGACTGTGCGAGCAGCAGCAGGCCATAGTGGAGTTTCAGCTGCAGCACGCACGGGTCAGTCGCACTACAGAACAGCACCACTTCACCACCAATGACTGGGCCTCCATGCGAGACCTGTGTGCCCTGTTGCGCTGTTTCGAGTACTCCACCAACATGGCCAGTGGCGATGACACCGTTATCAGCGTTACAATACCACTTCTATGTCTCCTTGAGAAAACACTTAGGGCGATGATGGAAGAGGAGGTGGCCCAGGAGGAGGAGGAGGAGGAGGAGGAAGAGGGGTCATTTTTAGCACTTTCAGGCCAGTCTCTTCGAAGTGACTCAGAGGGAGGTTTTTGGCAACAGCAGAGGCCA